>NC_142063.1:133998297-134332464 GCF_059756535.1 Pantherophis guttatus | reverse complement strand
AACTAGGGAATTGTAATAATTGAGATACTATTAATTGTATACTGTGTTGAAAGCAGAAATGGTTAAGTTGTGGTTTGGAGGAATATATGGGGGAAATTATTTGGTTTATTATTATTGGTAAGTATAATTAATTGATTTGTAAGAAATTGGATTGCATGGAAATAATTGGAATATTCATGTTCATATTGATTAATATACAAAAAAGATAGTTATATAACTAATTGATTTATATTAAAATGTTGAATTTGTATTAAACAACTGTATTACATAATTACATAATTAAACAATGTGAGGATGGATATAAAAATAGATGACAATGGGAAGGGGTATAAAATAGAATAGAAGGGAAAAATTGAATTTGATTAAGATTAGAGATGAGGATGAAGGGTAATATTGTTTTTTTAAAAAAATAGATGAGGAATAAATATGGCAAAAAGGAAATATAGAAATTGTAAATTTAATTGAAATGACTAAACACTGTTTAAATTTGTGAACCAGCCAAATATTCTGTTCAAAGAAAATACATTGTATGTATGTGTGTTTCTAATTATTGCTATTTATTCATATTTGTTCTCTTTTATTCTTTAAAGTTTAACAATTCATTCTTTATCTTAATATCTTTATATTTGTTTGGGGTTGGCTTTCTTCCCTTTCATCTTTTTTATTGTACAGCAATCTTTCTCCTCAAACCTACCACCTCTCTTTTCTTTCCTTCTTACTTTCTCTTCCCCCCACCCTCTTTTTCTCCTCCCTACTTCCTCTTCCTTTCTCCTTCTCCTCCTCTCTTCCTCCCTCTCTTAACCGTCACTCCTACTCTAATTTCCCTTCCCTTCCTTCATCCCTCTCTATTACTGTATCCTTTTATGCATATGGACTACTCAGAGGGCTGAAAAAGTTATTTTTGACTGGTCCTCGCACTTTTGACCAGTCCTCGAATTTACGACTGTCCTCACATTTTACATTTTTGCCCTATCTTGTCATCATGGTGAAGAGAAGCAGTTGTGAAATGAGTGACATGGTTGTAAAGAATGCTGCACGGGCATAAATGTGAGGATGGTCATAAGTGTGAGGACCAGTCAAAAGTGCGAGGACCTGTCAGAAATGACTTTTTTCAGCCCTCTGGTTAGTCCTTTTGTGCATATGGACTATTCAGAGGGCTGAAAAAGTTATTTTTGACTGGTCCTCACACTTTTGACCAGTCCTCGAACTTACGACTCTCCTCACATTTTACGTTTTTGCCCTATCTTGTCACCATGGTGAAGAGAAGCATTGTGAAATGAGTGACATGGTTGTTAAGAATGCTGCACGGGCATAAATGTGAGGATGGTCATAAGTGTGAGGACCAGTCAAAAGTGTGAGGACCTGTCAGAAATGACTTTCCAGCCCTCTGAGTAGTCCCTATACACATAGCCATGGCCACCCGGTCACATGACCAGCTAGCCACGCCCACCCAGTCACATGACCAGCTAGCCACGCCCACAAAATAAGCCACGCCCACAATGTCCCTCTTTACCAATGTTAAAATCTGGTCACCTTAAACAAGAGGAAAGCCATTATTTTCAATGAACAATTGGACAACAGAGAGGCCCAGGCATGGTCTTTCTTAGAACATTGCAAAATACAGTTATGTAACTAGTTAGGCAATCACTTGTGTAATCTAATGCTGAAGCAGAGGAATGAACTTGTTTGAGCTTGTGCATGATCCTTTGTGTGTGAATTCTTGGCAAATGCTTTGCAATGAATGGTAGCCTGACCACTGGCAATTTTGTGACTTCTGCTCTTGGGTTGATGGTTTTATTCCCATCTTCTAAAAGAGATAGGCAAGCAAAATAGACTCATCGATGAAATCCTTTTTGGAACCCTATTTACCTATTTAGGTATTTATGTGCTGCTTTTCAAAGCAAAAGATCATTCGGAGGCCACTTAAAATATACCAAGTATTTATTTTATTTTATTTTATTTTATTTTATTTTATTTTATTAGATTTCTATACCGCCCTTCTCCCGAAGGACTCAGGGCGGTGAACAGCCAAAAGATAAAACACAGGAATACAAAATTTAAAATAGATTAAAACAGATTAAACAATTTGGCTCAATTTTAAAAATATCCCATAATTAAACAAATTAAAATTAGTGTTTAAAATTTAAATTTTAAAATTTTAAAAGGGAGAAGATTTAGGCCAGGCCAGCTTGATGAAATAAAAACGTTTTAAGCGCGCGGCGGAAGGTGCACAGATCCGGGATCCTCCGTATCTCCGGGGGGAGCTCGTTCCAGATCGTAGGTGCCCCCACAGAGAAGGCTCTCCCCCTAGGGGCCGCCAGGGGCCCCTAGGGGCCGCCAGACGACATTGTTTGGCCGACAGCACCCGGAGGAGCCCCTCTCTATGGGAGCGTACTGGCTGGTGGGAGGCTATTGGTGGTAGCAGGCGGTCCCGTAGATAACCTTAGTTAAGTATAGAGTTCAATTGAAAGAAACAACCACCACAAAGATTTCCTTTGTCTTTACATGAATAAACATGTAAGTGAATTTAGACCTTGTTATTACTTGGTCTTTTATATACTATTTATTTCTATCTATATCAACTCAAAGATATTTGTGAGATCTTGCCCATTCTGTAAAATAATCTGTCATAAGAAAATACAATCAATTCTGAAACCCATTAAGCAACTAGCATAGGGATACATTTCAAAGGAACTAACCCAATTCATTCTTTTTGAATCTTGCAAGATATTTAATTTAATACTTAAGTCTTCCAGTAGACCATATGGAGTTTGTTTCTTGTTTACACCAATCAATATATATTGGATCACTGAAAAAATATATTTTACTAAGACTTGATTTAACTGCTTCAGCTCTTCCTAGCAATAATAGGTTTAGTTTTTTTTTCCAGCTAGAAATATCTGCTATTGCATTTTTCCAGCTCAATTAATCATTTTTAAATGAATCTTTATTTTTGTCAAGTAGATCCCTAAATATTCAACCTGTATGAAATATATTGCTATTTACAGATGTTGCCTTTCTTTTTCTAGCAAATTCCATTTTAATATTTGAGTTTTTGCTTTATTAAGCTGATAACCTGACACAAAGCCATTTTTTAAAAAAAGGCCTCATTATTTCTCAGGGAGAAAGAAAGAACACTAATCAGGAACATTATCATGCATATATTACATGAAGTCTTCCCAGAATGTTCTAAAAATCTCATCTATGAAAAGCAGCTAGTTTCAAGTTTAAGCAGTAAACCCGGCATGTAAAACATCATCATCAGTAGAACAATGGTAAGAGTCAACTTTATTGGAATGTTGCTATATTTCAATAATATAGAATTCCAAGTGGTGAGAAACTTCAGAGAATTAACATGAAATCCAGGGATGAAAATCAGCAGGTTCTAACAGGTTCTGGAGAACCAGTAGCGGAAATTTTGAGTAGTTCGGAAAACCAGCAAATACCACCTCTGGCTGGCCCAAGAGGGGTTGGAAATGGAGATTTTGCAATATCCTTCCCCCAGGAGTAGGATGGGAATGGAGATTTTGCAGTACCTTCCCCTGCCATGCCCACCAAGCCACGTCCTCAGAACCGGTAGTAAAAAAAAATTTGAATTCCACCACTGATGAAATCTCATATAAGTCTACAGAAAAATAAATTTGAATGTGTTTAGTGGGTATTATTTTCAGATAAGGAACCTAAGGCATGGGTGAAATGCTCCCAGTTCGGACCGGCTCGAGCGAGTAGGTAGCGATGGCGGCGGGCAGTTCGGAGAACTGGTAGCAAAAATCCCTGCCCCCACCCCCTATGCCCAGCTGAGCCCCGCGATCATCAGAGTCTTTTTTTCCTTTTAAATGGCTCTGACCAGCCAAGCTCTGACATCCCAGCTGAATTGCCTGCTAATCAGGTAACTCAGCTTGGATTGCCAGAGCCATGTAAAAGAAAAAAAGTTTCTTTTTTTCTCCCCCCACCCTCTCCCAGCCTCCAGCTTGCTTACCTTAGCTGCTGATCGCATGACGATTGCAATCCATGCATCAGCAAGCAATTGAATCTCCCTGCCTGCAATCAAGCTCATCGGTGAGCAGCTCTTTCTGCCTGCCTGCCTTCCTGCCTAGACTTGTGGACTTCAACTCCCAGCAAAGCTGGCTGAGGAATTCTGGGAGTTGAAGTCCACAAGTCTTAAAGTTGCCAAGGTTGGAGACCCCTGTTCTATTGGGTAAGTTTTTTCCCCTTTTGGGAGCTTTAAAAAAAAATAGTTAATTGGGGTTTTTTTTAGTTGTTCTTTTTTTAGATCTAGCCATTTAAAGTTTAGGAAGTTTTAAATTTAGCTGCTTTTATATAAAAATAAAAATAAATTAAAATAAAATAATATTTGTGCAGCTTTCTGAGATTTAGTGTGTTTCTGTAGGGTTTCACTCTAACTGCACAAACACACAAAATCTCACAAAGCTGTATGTGGAATTTTGTGTGTGTAAAGTGTGAAAATTGGTTTTTTGGGCTTTTTGTGGCTGTGTGAGGTTCCTGCTTGTTGCAGGGGCCATTTTGGGTCTAGCACAGCTGCTTTTACATTGTGAGTGAACCAGTTGTGTTGTGTTGTGTTTTGTAGGTTAAAAAAGGGCAAAGAAGTGACATTGACTTGGCCACGCCCACCCAGTCACCTTACCACAAAGCCCTGCCCACTAATTAAGCCCCACCCACAGAACCAGTAGCAAAAAAAATTAGATTTCATCCCTGACCTAAGGGTTGATATTTCAATTTCCTCTGTAGAAAAGAATAGCTTAGAATTGTTTTATTTATATATTTATATATTTATATTTATTTATATTTATTGCTTTTATTACCTTTATTCGATATTAAATATTAAAATAAAAATATATAATTTACACATATTACATTGTTGTTATTAATATTACCTCCTATTTACAAAACACTGGCAACAAATGTTATTTTTCAACACTTAGCAAATGCAGAACTCTGCACTGTAGTCCAAGAAAGGAATTTATACTTTTCTCCTAAACCATTTCATTAGACTGCCTTCCCCTTTGATTATAATCCATCTTAAAACTTTCAGCAAGGTTTGTCAAATTAATATCTCAAACTTTGGTTCCTTACTTTGATGGTGTCAAATTTCATACTATGGGCAGAGTTTCCAACATTTCTTCTTATCCCCAGCACCGATAGTATGCAGGATATTGTCTGTGTCAGGGTTTTAAGTAACACCTCCAACGAAATCAAACTCTGAGAGTTGAATTTCCTCAAAGCTAAACTTTATTAGAGATGTCATATTGGCACATCTGTGAAAACCCAAATCTGAGAGCTTCTGGATTTTCCACACCCAAAAGAAAGTTTAAGACCTTGCCCCTCTCCTACATGTCCACCACACATCCAATCAATTACTGTCTGTTCTGCCCCAGCTTCGGATTCCCAGAGAACGTGACACACACCAAGCTTCGCAAACACTGTTTAATTCCAAACAAACCCCTTTCAAGAATGCAGGCTTCCCATGCAAAGGGTCCTTATCAAAGTTATTAAGAACAAAGTCCGACAAAGGTTGGCAACCAGCCCAGAAAACCAGATATGAGAAGTCGCTCGCTCTCCAAGATGCTCTGTAATAATGAGACGTTGTTTCTAGCAAGAAAGCACTAGCTGCGTGCAACTTAAATAGGCTAAGGGAGTGGCCAATTATCCTCAAGCCCTACTCTCGAGTAGATCTCCTCGTCCTGAGTAGCCACTCCTGCCTTTTGGCAGCCCTGCATGCTCGAGCATTGAGGAGAGGCTCCTCCACTTCGCTTTCTCCACTGGAAAGAGCCTCTGGAGGTTCTGAATGCCCTGGCTGAGTCTTTGCCTCTGGCATCACATCCTCTTCAGCCTCCTCGCTGTCCGACGCGAGCGCTGGCTGTGCAGGCTGCTGGCACGACACCACACCAGCCTCCTCTTCATCGGGATCAGCCATGATCCGCGCAAGCCGCTGGCGGGCCACAACACTGTCCGGAACAGATGATACCTCCTCATTCTTCTCCACACAGCTGCACGGCCCCATGGCCTTGACTTTCTATAAAGAATTTTATTGTGACTATCTTCTCCTCTCTATGCAATCCCCCCTCCCAATTTCCCACAGTAGGATTTGTGGCAGGCCTGAAGCCTGAAGGCAGAAAGGTATAAATATGGCTTCCAGGTCTGACAGTCTGGCTGTTGTATTCTATTCTGCTTTTGGTGTTATCTTCTTCATTAGTTATTGTTTTTAAATGAATTTCAGGATAAGAATGAAAAAAGGTGAAGATTTCCAGTGATACTTAAGAAATTACAAAAGTTTATGCCTAGGCATGAATATACAGTGTATGTATGTATGTATGTATGTATGTATGTATATATGTATGTGTATGTATATATGTATGTGTATGTATATATGTATGTGTATGTATATATATATATATATATATATATATATATATATATATATATATTCGGGTTTTCTCCCGCGTAAAATTGGAGGTTTCTTGGCAACGTTTCGACGAAGTCTCATTCGTCATCTTCAGGCTGGTGTTCATATATATATATAAAATATACATAAAACCTGGCTAGAAAGAATATGCACATAAAAGCCTACGAAAAAGAAAGAAAAAGAAACATTGTACCTTTACAGGGAGGATACCTGAGAAGAGGGTGTGGCTCACTGATGGCGCCTTAAAAGGCAGAAATAGCTATCTGAGTCTCCCAAAGGGCAGCAGAGTTTGCTGTCTGTTAGCAAGAAACAAAAAGCCCAGAAACTTGTGAATGAGATTTCACAGAACCAGGGCTGCATAACATCATAGCTTACATAGGTAAAACCTGGCTAGAAAGAATATGCACATAAAAGCCTATGAAAAAGAAAGAAAAAGAAACATTGTACCTTTACAGGGAGGATACCTGAGAAGAGGGTGTGGCTCACTGATGACGCCTTAAAAGGCAGAAATAGCTATCTGAGTCTCCCAAAGGGCAGCAGAGTTTGCTGTCTGTTAGCAAGAAACAAAAAGCCCAGAAACTTGTGAATGAGATTTCACAGAACCAGGGCTGCATAACATCATAGCTTACGTAGGTAAAACCTGGCTAGAAAGAATATGCACATAAAAGCCTACGAAAAAGAAAGAAAAAGAAACATTGTACCTTTACAGGGAGGATACCTGAGAAGAGGGTGTGGCTCACTGATGGCGCCTTAAAAGGCAGAAATAGCTATCTGAGTCTCCCAAAGGGCAGCAGAGTTTGCTGTCTGTTAGCAAGAAACAAAAAGCCCAGAAACTTATGGTTATTGCTAAAGATAAGAAAAAATAGCATGATTTAGTAAGTGCATCTGTAATTCCTTACCTGTATAGCCATTCCTCATCTGCATATCCCTAGAGATATACTCTTACTAAGACTAGTAATAAGAATTCCATTATGCTGAAAATTTGAATTAGATGTCCGAGATACTGACCATATTTAAGTGATATAAAACATTCTGTGATTTACTTGGATTCTGATACTGTTGTGTACACAAGGATGTGCATATAATTGTCCTTGTTGACAGAAATCTTAAACCCATGTCCAAAATTATCCACAGATATATGCATAGTGAATAAGATCTTAGGTATAGGACAAAAAGTGTTGGTGTCAGAGGGCTTTAGAAGATTGCTTTTAGAGCTCCATTCATAATCAGCATCCAAAATCAAATGAAAAGTGTGCAGCCGAGACTCTTGATAAACCGTGCATACAATATATAACCACAGAAATTGACCATAAATAAACTCCTGTCTGTATCAAATCAGGCTGATGAGAAAACCCAATATTTCCCCACAAATGATTTATTAGGAATGCAATAACTTGGAAATAGGAATGTGTGCAATCTTAGCCAATCTTCCATTTTATGTAAAGTTGCTGCTTTATCCTGACAAACAGAATCAAGTGCAGAAATGTAATAAACAAAATGGAAACTTTACTTGGTCTAAAAGTGATTGTCTTTAAAACGACACTTTAAAATAAAATAAAATAAAAAGACTGCTGAGCCTCATTAACTTAGTTAGCTATGCTGCACAGGACATGTTTTCCATCTAAGGGAAGACAAAAATATGTTTTTTCCTTGGGAAAAAGAATGGGAAACCTATTAGAAATTAAATACATTTTAAAAGGATTTATTTATTTATATGTGGCACGTCAGATGGAAGGGATGTTTAGGAAAAGCAACCAAACTTAGTTGCAAATCGTCAAGAGTGGAGACAGCAGTCAGCTATAATTGTGGCTGATGTGCAATAATTCCTTCCCAACAAGCTAAGACATAATGCAATATTCATATCAAATGAGGGAAAGCTACTTTGGCAGCACAGAGGGATGACACCATAAATATTCTAATTGGTGAGGTAAAGAAATACTCTAAAGTCACATTGAGATCAGTGGAGTTTCTTGCTTCAGCACGTGGTCCTTGCAAAATGCAAGAATTGCTGTGCCATAAAGCACTCTTCACTGGCATTTGCCTGGATGATACATGAGGTTAGTTTGTTTTTAAAGTTGGTTATCATGATTTGGCAATTGTAAGACTTTCTTCCCTACCTACTGAACTCCCAAGTCATTTTGCAAGAGTGTGATAAAAAAACAATCAAAATACCAAAATGATTATGAGAAAAGGAGCCCCAGTAATAATTACAGTTTATAAAAACAAAACAGTTAAAGCATAGCACAAGAAAGAAATCAAAGATAAATAGCAATCAAAAGATACAGTATTATGGTCTGTTATTGTAAG
The DNA here is from genome assembly GCF_059756535.1 of Pantherophis guttatus. Classification (NCBI taxonomy): domain Eukaryota; kingdom Metazoa; phylum Chordata; class Lepidosauria; order Squamata; family Colubridae; genus Pantherophis; species Pantherophis guttatus. The sequence continues at coordinate 134,323,733 of NC_142063.1, read as the reverse complement.
CATAGGCAGGAAACAAGACCCTTCACATCCTTGGTATTACACCAAAATTTCAAGGCCGTCTGAAAGGCCAACAGGGTCAAAGAAATCCTAATCTCAGGAATTCATCCCTTCCCTTTGCTTCTCTTTCTCTTCATCAGTCCCACAGATTAAATCTAGGTTGAAAGAATTCCACGGTAAAGTCCTATACTTTGTGCTGATGTTGTTTTATAAAAGATAGCTTTTCATTGGAAAGGAAAACGCCAGTCCACCCACAGCCATAGAAATTTGCTGGATGATTTTAGACCAGTGGTGTGTTCCTCCCGGTTCTGCCCGATTCCGCCGAGCCGGTAGCAGTGACCATATGACATCACCGAACCGGTTCTGACCCACCCCCACCCCCACATTATTCTTACCTTTTATTTGGCCCCATCCCCAATCTATTGCTGCCTCCTGAGTCCCAGCTAATGGGCTATAAGGAAAAAAACTGTTTAAACTCTTGCCGCGGGGCTTCAAAGGGCCACCCTACAGCTGATCAGTGTTAAAAGGCAGTGTGGTGGTAGACCGGTGCCTCCAAAAACAAATGAGTAGACCGGTACAGCTCTGCAAGCAGTTAAAAGCCTGGTAGACCAGTACCTCTGCTAAATCCTAAAGAATTCACATGACCATCAAGCCACATCCACAAAATAAGCCACGCTCACAGAATCGGTAGTAAAAAATTTTAGAACCCACCCCTGCTTTAGATGAGTCACTCTTTCTAACCCTGACATATTGTTACCATTCCTTGTAAGTAAAAAGGGTACTTGAACTCCTAGAGAAAGAGTTGGTGTAAGTTTAACATCCTAATCAATACATTTCCACATAATGGGTAGACAAGTATATAAAAAATAGTAGTGCCAAAGCATCATATCAGCTTTACTTTATTTTTATAATCAATAATCCATATCTAACAAAAAAAAAATTCCCATTTTTAAGAGGCCTTTAGATTGCCTTTGACAAATTGTTGTGTAACTGTTGTGAGAAATGCTTGAATGTTGCCCTCATTTTACAACCTCAGGATTGTGTCAAGTGTATCTAACAGCAGATGAGCTTTCAAAAATAATATTTTGACCTGTGAGCTCAGTCTTGCCATTGTGAAGTACAGTCACAACCTTGTGGTTTCTTTCTATCCTACATCTCTAAAATGTGAGGTTCCATAGACCATAAGCGGCAATAGTTACTATACCAAATATTAGCGGATAAAAATCCAGATGACCACTTTGTAGTAACAAATAGCTAATATTATTTCTTGCAGCGTACTTCTGGTGGCCCTAATAAATAAGTCATTTCACCAATGTTTCAATTTGTAAAGTACTAAAAAGCTAGATTTTTGATGGTTCAGCATTTATACATCAAATAACATTTTAAAAAAATAACTTTTGTTCTCTCAACCACAAATCTTCTTCTAAAGAGAACTCTCAAAAAAGTTAAAGGTCCGTCTAAAACATTTCCTCCCTTCCTACTAACTCTGATTCATTCCTAATGGCTCCAAAAGGACAAGAGAAGGCACGGATGGAGCTTGACACTGATGTTCTCAAAGTGGCATTATCTACTTTAATAGGGCAACATCACCCCTGCTGTCAGGCTTCACACTGGCACAGCAATAAATCTCTACTCTCCGAAACTCAACCTTGCATCAGTAACTAACAGCAGAACTTCACAGGTTCAACAAGATGTGATAATTTGGTTTATTACAGACAAGAAAGAAATCATAGACAGCCTATGCAGAATTGCTTCCTGTAGAACATAAAATTACACCCTTATCCACCAGCCTTTTCTACCTGCCCTTTCAAATCAATAGACTTTTGGCCGGGAGGGGGAAGTTACCGCCCCATGTTTACACAACAGTTCTGATAGCTGCCTTACACCTGCATGAAATAACTCCTAGTTATCCATTAGTGTAAACATTGGACTCTATTATAAGAGGATTATTATTTGATGTGGCAGAGGGCTCAATAGCCCAGTGAGTTTAAGAGTGATGCTGTAAGAGCAACTTTGCCAGTAAGGATGAAAGAGGAGGAGGATGCTAAATGTAATCCATATCAGAGGCAAAGGAAAGTAATGCTTTGCAGGTGAAAGAAAAGCCAATGCTCCTATGATAAAGAACTTCAAAACCAAACCTGAAAGACCTTTAGCAAACTACATCGGTACCAAGAAAGCTATACAGGTGTACAGTAGATGTTATATTTAGACATGTTGGGATGCTGATAGGGAGAAATCTCTCCATAGTGGTTAAGGTACCAGTTTAGGACAGGAGACAGTGAAATTCTAGTCTCACTTTAAACATGAAAGCCAGATGGGTAACTTCGGGCTAGTTGCTTACTCTTAGCCCAACTCATCTCACCGAGTTGTTGTGGGGAAAATAGGAGGAGGAGGAGGGAGTATTAGGTATATTTGCCACCTTGAGTTATTTATAAAAAAATTAATAAAGGCAGGATTTTTTTTAAAAAAATGTAATAATATCAGAAGTCACTTTCTTACTATTGGGGAAGAAGACTTTATATCCATGTCATAACTGGCCATGAAGTTGTGACCAGAATGAAGCTATAAGGAAGTTTGGTAATTGACAGGGCCAATCCTAGAAAAGGAATTTATTGCTTTACTTACAATAAGAACATAAAAAGGACAGTTCTTAATATGTGATTGACCATAACCCAATACGCTACAGAATTTCATCTATTTATATTAGTGGATGCAACAGTAACTTGGTAGTCAATCATTCTGGAACTCATTGAATTTGGCATCAATGTATTTTGACATGAAAAATTTGTACTCATTGTTTATTTGGTACTCAACACACACAAGCTAGACTTGTCAGTGTCAGCTGCCTTATGACTCACTACCTTAGTCTTATAGGAAAAAATTCTTTGGTACTCATCATTTTCATCATCATCATCATCATCATCATTATTATTATTTATTAAATTTATATACCGCCCTACTCCCGAAGGACTCAGGGCGGTTAACAGCCAAGAGATAAAATACACATAATACAAACATTAAAAGACCATTTAAAAATACATTAAACACTTTGGCCCACAAACAAATTTAAAACACCCCAATTTATAAAACAAATTTAAAACAATTTAAAAGGGAGATTAGGCCAGACCAGCCTGCTGGAATAAGAATGTTTTGAGGGCATGGCGGAAAATGCGCAAATCCGGGATCCTCCGTATCTCCGGGGGGGAGCTCGTTCCAGATGGCAGGTGCCCCCACAGAGAAGGCTCTCCCCCTGGGGGCCACCAGTCAACATTGTTTGGCCGACGGCACCCTGAGAAGACCCTCTCTATGGGAGTGTACTGGTCGGTGAGAGGCTACTGGTGGCAGAAGGCAGTCTCGTAGGTAGCCCGGTCCTAAGCCATGGAGCGCTCTAAAGGTGGTAACCAAAACCTTGAAGCGCACCCGGAAGACCACTGGAAGCCAGTGTAACTCATGCAGGAGGGGAGTCACATGGGAGCGCCACGTCGCTCCCGTAACCACCCGCGTGGCCGCATTCTGGACCAGCTGGAGCCTCCGGGTGCTCCTCAAGGGGAGCCCCATGTAGAGAGCATTGCAGTAGTCCAGGCGGGAAGTGACGAGGGCATGAGTGACCGTACGTAATGAGTCCCGATCCAGAAAGGGATGCATCTGGCGGATCAGGTGAACCTGATAGAAAGTCCTCCCGGCCACAGCCGTCAAATGCTCTTCTAAAGACAGCCGTGAGTCCAGGAGGACACCCAAGTTGCAAGCCCTCTCCGTGGGGGCCAACGACTCGCCCCCAATCAGTGATGGCACCGACTATATCGGGACATCGGAAACCACAGCCACTCGCTCTTGGATGGGTTGAGCCTGAGTCTGTTTCTCCCCATCCAGATCCGTATGGCCTCCAGGCACCAGGACATCACTTCAAGGGCATCATTGGGGTGATCCGGGGTGGAGATGTACAGCTGAGCGTCATCAGCATACTGATGATACTTCACCCCGAAACCACGGATGATCTCACCCAGCAGCTTCACATAAATGTTGAACAGAAGGGGTGAGAGGACCGACCCCTGTGGCACCCAACATACAAGGGGCCTCGGGGTCGACCTCTGCCCCCCTGTCAACACAGACTGCGACCGGTTGGAGAGAAAGGAGGAGAACTACCACAACACGGTGCCCCCCACACCTAACTCTTCCAACCCGTGCAGCATGATACCATGGTCAATGGTATCAAAAGCCGCTGAGAGGTCTAATAGGACCAGGACAGAGGAGCAACCCCTGTCCTGAGCCCTCCGGAGATCATCAACCAAGGCAACCAATGCTGTTTCCATGCTGTATCCAGGCCTGAAACCCAACTGGAACGGATCTAGATAAGCCAATTCATCCAGGTACTGAGGAAGCTGTCGCGCTACCACACTCTCAACAACCTTCGCAACAAAGCGAAGGTTGGAGACTGGACGATAATTAGCCAACTCTGCCGGGTCCAGGGAAGGCTTCTTGAGGAGAGGCCTCACCACCGCCTCCTTCAAGGCCTCCCAGAACCAATTAAAAATTACTACTGGGGTATCACTGTATCAAGTAAACATCAAGTGAATGCATCTATTCCAAAGTCAGTGAAAGACACTGAAAATTCCATAGGAAATTGCAGGAGGAACAAAATACAGCTGTTTTGTTTTTAAAAAAAGAATATAATATCATTAATGACTGCAATGTAAAAGTTGGAGGAATGGAGGAAACTGGAATAGCAGGAAAATTTGGATGGGAGATAAACACAGTAGTGTAGGGGATAGGTTAATAGAATTTTTCAAAGATAATTCTTTGTTTATTGCCAACACCTGCTTCAAGCAGCATAAATGCAGAATCTATTCATGAAGATCCACATTAGTGGATGCACAATGACAGAATCAAATCAAGTGCCTAATAGGAAGCAGAAGATGGGTTAGCGCAATTCCATCAGTCAGGTGAAGATTGTGGAATGTACTGTTAATTACTGCTGTCAAACATACAGGATAGAAATAAAAAATTAAACAAGATAGCCATCCCAGCAGGATATTACCTGAAGAATGTATATCCACATAAAATCAGTACAAGGATCAAAATTCAGTACACTTAACTTGGTGAAAATTAAGCTGAGGAACTATGGAAAGAGATTAGAGATACTATGAAAACTGAAAAGAAAAACAAATAGATTCTCAACTTGTCATGGAAAAAAAAAGATCCATCTGAGTTTCAGAACAAACTATCATATTAGTCACAATGTAGAATGAAAACCATGGGCATAAGGAGAATACATGATGATTGAATGGAGACTTTCAACACCAACTACAAGAAAGGACAAGGCTGTCAACAAATGATGAAACAAGAAAAGGAAACGAGATTTTTCAGAGAAATCACAAAAAAACTTGCAGTTTATGTGGGAATAGCAATTGTGGACAGCAATTGTGGAAGAGATCTGACATAACCAAACAAATTTAAGAGAAGATGGAAATACCATGCTGAAACTCTTTCCAAATGGGATTATAGAATATAACCTGGGGTGGGGGCAAATGTCAGAAGAGGAGTTTGTAATTTTTGAATAAAAGACCATGGATTACACAAACCCTCAAACACAACAAGAGCAGCCTACTTAATTAGCAGCAAGAATGGCTCTGCTCCCTTGTAATGGCTAATTGTCTGACTGTCAGAGAAAACATTCTTCCCATAAGGCAGTGTTTCTCATCCCAGGCAATTTTAAGATATGTAGGCTTCAACTCCCAGCAAGCTTTCTGGGGAATTTTTGGAGCTGGAGCCCAGATATCTTAAAGTTGCCAGGACTGAGAAACACAGTCATTGAGGAATACAGACATCAGGTTGAGAAGGAATGCACAAAATCAATGTAAGCATCAACACAGTCCTGGGAAAGGAAAGAACCTGAGAAGAGATTTAAAATAAAATTATCTTAATTATGTTTGGTATACGAGGGACGCAGGGGTGGGTTCTACTTACCTTTACTACCGGTTCGCAATGGGGCTGCTCGCGCGCAGAAGCTTCTGCACATGTGCAGAAACATTCTGATTATGTCGGGATTGGTGGGCGGAGCCTCCCGCCAGTTTTACTATTGGTTCCATAGAACTGGTGCAAATCGGGGGCAACCTACCACTGGAGGGATGGTAGCGGAAAACTCTAGCAAGCTTTCAAGATTCTGCTACTATACCCTCCAATAGTTCGTGTCTGTTTCTCCTGACCTAGCCGTGAAGAACTGATCCTTCTTGAAGAAACCCTAGATATGAGGTAGAGAGTGCATCAGAACGGTCCTCATTAGCTTTGAGGGCAAAGTATGTGTTTTTAAGGAACAGTGTCACAGGTGCATTCACAATGCAACACCTTCAACTTAGACTGGTCTCCTTCCATCTTACAAACATCTCAGAGCAGTCTGTGACTAACCAGATCTAGGCTGTACCTAATGTTCCTTTACACACTAAATGGGCTTTACTCACTTCAGAGGCACAAGGCAGGAAGCAGCCCACTGATTGGTATGGCTCCAGTACCTCCACAGCCAATCGGCTAAGTAATGAAATGCCACCAGTGCATTTCAATGCACAAGGAACAAAACTGAGACTATCCATCCATCTGCTGAGGCAGGGTAAAATATGTTTGGATGTGAAAAACAGAAAGTGGAAGGAGGGTGTATGACATAACCTCGGGTTAATCTTCAGCACTATTAGGGTTCTAATTGTAGCCAAATGTTGCCTTAGCAGCATGCACCCTTATGTAAGCCAGCTACAGCACAATTCAACTCTGAAAACAAGCTTTTTCTTTGATTTTAATGTATTCTCCCAAGTCCTTATCTTCATCTACAGCTGCCAAAACAGAGGATATCGAGCATAATATTTATCTCATTAGTTGAAGGCAAGAGGTAGTAATTAGGTAGATGTGCTTCAAAATTATTTTGCAATTTGTCACTAGAATTCTTGATGTAGAATAGGTAATGTGACTTTTTAAAAAAAACAACCCTGACTAATGTCTTTTGGTAAAAGGAAAAGCAAAAGTGTTCATTCCTTCTGAAAGACAAATGTGAACTATGGATCCTAGTGGAAGTTTAGATAGTACAAATACCTTGGCTTCTTTTCTTTGTCAACACCATTTCCCTGGAAGAAATGAGCTAGCCAAAAAAGATTTTAAACAAGAAAAAGGGGTAAACACACTTACTATCATTTACAAAGACTAATGTTTATATGCAATTAGACAAGTGAAAGCATTAACCTCTCAACTCATCTCTTTCTTCAAGCTGTGTAGCATATTAAAATTGTGGTCAGTAGTTTTAAAAACTGCTAACTTAGCAGAATCAATAAGATCTGGAGGTAATGCAGTATGAATCTGCAAAAAAATCAGCTTACTGAAATTAACTTTGGATTTAAAGCCTAAGGTAAACAAAATCTCTAGCCACCCAGTTACTGCTTTCCTGAATTACAGACCCCAACAATGCTGGTCAACTTAGCCAGCATCCTGGGAATTCAACACCTTGGAAAACAGAGATTCCCTAGGCCAGCTTGAAGATCCCATATTTTTTGTGAATGTCACCAACAAGACATCAAAGACCACTCCAAAATATAAGGTCCATAGTAACAATACGTATTTATTTATTTATTGAATTTATATAAATTCAATAAATAAATAAATACGTATTGTTACTATGGACCTTATATTTGATATAAAACCACGTTAAAAAAATAAAACTAATAAAAGAATCGAATTAATATAATAAAATCACCTCCCACCCAACACTTCCTGCCCCAGCAACAGCAGATCACACGAGCCATTTAATGGACTCCATCCCACTCTGGGTTCCCCAGGCCCGCTGGCAAAACCAGGTCTTCAGCGCCTTCTGGAAGAGTATTAGAGTGGGGGCCATTCTAATCTCTGGGGGAATGATGTTCCAGAGAGAGGGAGCCACCATGGAGAAGGCCCTTCTTTTGGGTCCCACCAGGTATATCTCCCTCGAGGATGGGATCCGCAGCATTATCTGCCTCCCCACTCTAATGGGTCAGGTAGATGTGACTTGGCAAGAGACGGTCCCTCAGATATTGTGATGGTATTTGGCTAACTTTGTCTAAACTTGATAAGGGCTGGTTAACATTGGAACATTACTAGAACATTAAGCTAGCCTGGGAAATAAAAAAGAAAACAATCCAAGGAAACGAGAATTCTATGAAGTAGGTATTTGCTTAGAAACCACAAGATGGTGAGTTCTAATCCTGCCGTAGGCATGAAAGCCAGCTGGGTGATCTTGGACCAGTCACTCTCTCTTAGCCCAACTCACCTTCCAGGGTTGTTGTGGGGGAAATAGGAGGAGAAAGGAATATTAGGTATATTCACAGACTTGAGTTTTGTGTGAAAAAAAAGAGGAATAAAAATCTAATAAATAAATTTTGGTACTGTTCTCAAGAAAGGTATAGGGGCATGCCCAACAATGTCACTAGAAGTTGACCTCAAGTTTTGTCACATAAATATATGGAAAAGTGTATATACACATAAGAAACAAAAATTGGTTAATTTTAAGCAGGTTCATCATTTCATGGGAAGAAAAGTGCCCATTTTGACTTCAGGTACTTAAGATCAGTCCCTTACAATGCCGATTGTAAATTTGAGTATCTTTATTTTTATGAAAATGAAAGAATCTCGTATCGAGGCAGATGCTTACAACATGAGAATGCCTTTATGGTTCTCAGGTATAGCTTGAGGGGGTTTCTTTGTACAATAATTAGCAAACTAATAAAAGAACTACACCTCTTTCAGAAAAAGGAGGCTGTTAAAATAGAATCAAAGTAGAATCAAAGCAATTTAGCTATACTTTCAGAGTATGTTAAATTACAGAGATCAGAAAGAATTTGAATCTCTTCCTGTCATCACTATGAATTTGGTAGAAATTTTAGGTTTAAAATTCGTTTTAAATTTCTTATTTTTTGATAATTCTATATTTCATCCCGTATCGGGTAGAATTCAGCATTTTTCAATCCCTCAATCTAATATGCAGAGATGAAATTGTGTTCTTATTGAAGTCTACTCAGAAGTAAGCACTGAATACAACAAAACTTACTTCTAAATTTATTTATTTATTTATTTATTAAATTTATATCCCGCCCTTCTCCCTGAAGGGACTCAGGGCGGTGAACAGCCGAGAATTAAAATAACATGCAATATAAAAGTTAAAATAATTAAAAATAAATTAAATTAAATTAATAAAATAAATTAAATTAATAAAAATAAATTAAATTAATAAAAATAAATTAAATTAAATTAATTTTAAATTAATTTTAAAATTTAAAACCCCTAGCAATACAATTAAAACCCCCTAAAATCTATTCAGGCCAGGCCGGCTTGCTGAAATAAAAACGTCTTCAGGGCCTTACGGAAAGTGCGGAGATCCGGAATCAGCCGTATTCCGGGAGGTAGCTCGTTCCAGAGGGCGGGTGCTCCCACAGAGAAGGCCCTCCCCCTGGGGGCCGCCAGCCGACATTGCTTGACCGACGGCACCCTGAGGAGGTCCTCTCTGTGAGAGCGTATTGGCCGGTGGGAGGTTATCGGTAGCAGCAGGCAGTCTCGTAAATACCCTGGCCCTAAGCCATGGAGCGCTTTAAAGGTGAGAACCAACACCTTGAAGCGCACCCGGAAGAACACCGGGAGCCAGTGCAGCTCGCGCAGGAGAGGTGTTATATGGGAGCGCCATGTCACTCCCGTGATCACCCGCGTGGCCGCATTCTGGACCAGTTAGAGCCTCCGGGTGCTCATCAAGGGGAGCCCCATGTAGAGAGCGTTAGCGTAGTCCAGGCGAGAAGTGACGAGAGCATGAGTGACTGTGCATAAGGAATCCCGACTCAGAAAGGGGCGCAACTGGCGTATCAGACGAACCTGATAAAAAGCCCCCCTGGCCACAGCTGTCATATGCTCTTCTAAAGACAGCCGTGTGTCCAGGAGGACGCCCAAGTTGCGTAATAATAAGCAGGTTTCAAACTTAAAAAACCAAATTAAGTTCAAGGAGGACTTAATGTAGTTGGCTAGATTAGCTGTGAAGTGGAAAATCTTGGAAAAAACCAAAATATATAATAGACCAATATCTTTAATAAGCCATTGCAAAAGCCAACTAAGGTGAGGCTAACTAGACATTTTCATTGGATAATACATTATTTCTTCAAATAGGATGAACTTTAAAGTGTGAGGGATTTAAAGTGTGAGGGGGTGGTGATATTGAAATCACGTAGCCTGCATTTCTTTAGACTGTAGAAACCAGCAACCCTATAGTTAATCCCCTCATTTGAAAATTTTAAAAAATCCAATTTATACTTCCCCTGTGAGCTTCACTAAGACTAATTCCTAAGAATATGTATTCGCATTGTGGCTTTATATGAGTATATTTCTATTATAATACATACATGATCTTACTTTTGGCTGTATGTCTTTTTGTCTCTTGAGAAAAATATACAGGAATAGCCTGGCAAATCTCTTGAAAAGTTGAACATGACAGACTCCTGTTTTTCCCTCAGTTTCTCTGCTGAATTTCTAATAAAAGCTACATGGTATCTTTGATGATTCCATTCAAAGAGGTATTCCACTGATTCTTCCCCAGGATATATTTAGCTGTTTTACCTGACCTTCACTGACATTCTTAAGGTGAAGTTCTTCATTAAAAGCCAACAATTTTAAATCAATGACAGCTTACTGGCAGGTAGTAAGAAATCTGTAAAGATCTCCTCACAGTTAGCATTCATCATGATCTGAACTGTTATTTTCCTTTGCTGTTGTCCGCTGGAGGTTCACAGATCAGCTTTGATCCAATGTGAACTGAAGGCATCTCATTGTGAATCATCAAACAGTTCATAAAGTTGATTAGGTTCAAAGTTCCCATCAATTTGCCTTTGAATAAAAAAAAAAATCTGAATTGAATCTTTGCAAAGTCCTACCATCTACCAGATCCAGCTGTGATCTGCTATTTCCTAAAAGAAAATCTATTTAGCTTTATTATTTATTACATAATTTATATTTCACTCATTACCACAAGGATTGTTTAAAGTGAATTCATGGGAAGCTAGTATTCCTTTGCATTACATTATAGAAAAGAATATCTATAGTTTAGGGTTGAACTGTGGAGTCCTTGGTAGTGTCAGAGCCTCCCCCAAGATTATCCTTCAGCCCCAATGATGGCGCCATCACTGCCTAGGAGTCCTGCCAGTTGCCCAGGGGGCCCCAACTACCCCATGCCCCCCATCAAAGCACACAAATGGGCAGAGATTGGGGGGGTGACAGGAAAGTGGTGAGAGTGCAAGAGGAGGCAACCCCTTACCTTATCAAAGCTCAGGGCTGGGAAGGATTAAGGCCAGAATGACTTGGATCAAGTTGGGTCCTCACTTAACAACTGGTGGGATTCAATGGTGGGCTGCCCCCAGTTCGGATCAGCTCTATAGAACCAGTAGTAAAACCGGAGTAAGGCTTCGCTCACCCACCCCGACATCATCAAAATGCTACTGTGTATGCGCAGAAGAGCACGCACGTGGCCCCGTTGTGAACCGGTAGTAAAGAAAAGTAGAACCCACCTCTGGATTCAGTTAATGATGACAATGAGGCCTGCTACGAATTCTGTCATTAAGTGATGCAGTCACGTGACATTGTATTTTACAACTGCATCATTTGGCAATGCAAATTTTGGTCCCAGTTACTGTTGTTCACTGAGGGCTAGCTGGCAACAGTCAACAAAATCAATCCAATAAAATCTCTATATAAGACATAGAAAACAAAATAGAAAACAAAACTAAAATAATCTAGCACATTGACTTAACTATCCCAGGCTTTAGAATGTTCTATGTTTAAGCTCCATAAGCATCAGCACAGCACAGGTGCGTTCCAGATGCATAGGAAGGGGATGTTATGGGAACAGAGAGACTAGAACGATTTCCTTATGTCTGTGAGCTGGGAAGAGTCACAACAAAGTAGTCCAAATCTTTACATCACAGATGGAAACAGCAGCTCTAGCCCTCCATCCACTTTGGCATGGATCTGTATTTATCATTCAAAAGCCCTACTTTCAGAGGTATTTATTTAATATACTTTTTTAATCCCACCTTTGTTATTTTTATAATTAACTCAAGATAGTGAACATAGCTAATACTCCTTCTTTCTCCTACTTTCGCCACAACAACCCTGTGAGGTGAGTTGGGCTGAGGGAGACTGACTAGCCCAAGTCACCCAGCTGGCCTTCATGTGTAAGGTCTGACTAGAACTCACTGTTGCCTGGTTTCTAGTCTGATGTTATCTCTGTACAGGTACCACAGAAAAAGAGCAAACCTGGAGAAAACATTGTTCTCTGTCTTGGTTTACACAGAGTGGTCTGTCCAGTCCATATTTTTGCAAGAGGTGCAACAGAGAAATCGCCAAAATTTGGTCTCTCTTGCTCCTGTTTACCCCTGTGGTAAGAAAACTGCTAATGAGAATTTGCACTAGTGCCACATTTTTGCTAAACTGCCTTGGAACTCTTTGAGCAAAGTTCTCTCCTGAAAATAAAGAGCTATACCTTTATTCTGCTTATTTCCCTAATATTGACACCTCTGGCTACAATAAACTGGATATGTTGTGTGACAGCTGCCAAGGTCAATAAGAGTTAGAGCAAACTGCTGAGTAAGTGCTGGTTGCACTGATTAAAGCTACTTAAGGATGGCCTCAACATCCATCCACTGATATGCAGCTTATTCAAAATGCTTTTGAACCTCCAAGAATCAACTTGCCAGTGATTTATTTCCTAGGATCTGCAGATAAGTTATGGGCAGCAATGTAATTAAATCAAATGAGATTCAGCAAATCCTTAAATTGGGCCTCCCATGTCACCTTACTGAGAGGAGACAGGTTAGGGTTTGGATTTTTTTTTTAACTTCTTGAGAAAAATGAGCCACTAAAAGCCATGAAGTGAATGGTGAACTGAAAATTGACAGAAAACAGCCAGAGTGTAAAGAACTTTCTTAATGAGCTCAAGAAATCTGTCTTATAACCCATCTGAAATGTCCAAACTGGAGAATGGAGCAGAGGATATGGCTGAGATTCAAAGACTTATCAGATACGGTTAAGCCTTGTCCGCTCTGCTGACTTAACCAGAAACCTGGAAATCTTATTGCAGATGTTTCTTGATCAAAATCAGTGGAAACTCTGTTGTTATTAGAATCTTTTTCTATTCTTTCTCCACCTCAGGTCATTGACACTTTTCAGTCTGCAAACTTCTTTTTCCCAAGCAGAAGTAACATGCATCTTATTCCTTATTATTAAATTTTGCTTTACCTACAAGCCAACTAAGCTGGTGTGCTCAGAGTGAGGTTGATTAACACACACTTCCCACAGCTAGCTTTCACTGCATATCTTGAGAATGCAGTAAATACCATGATGGCTCAGATCAAGGGTTTATTATCTAATCCAGGATTCCTTTCCCACCAATAATCATGGGATGTCCTAGCAGGACACACCAGCAGTGAGATCCTTCTACAGGTAATGCTCGGCTTACAACCATAACTGAGCCTAAAATTTCTGTTGTCAAGCAAGATAGTTGTTCAATGATAGTTTTGCCCCATTTTGCTACCTTTCTTGACATGATTGTTAAATGAATCCCTGCAGCTGATAAATTAGTAACACAGTTGTTTAAGTGAATCCGGCTCCCCCATTGACTTTGCTTGTCAAAGGTTCATAGAAGGTGATCACATGATCCCAGGACACCGCAAGTGTCATAAATATATACCCATTGCCAAGTATCCGAAGTTTGGTCACATGACCATGGGGATGCTGCAGGAGTCATAAGTATGAAAAACGGTCATAAGTCATTTTTTTTCGGTGCTGTTGTAATGGTTGCTCAATGAATGGTTTTAAGTTGAAGATTACCTATACCTCACATTCCTAGGCAATACTGAGAAACTTGAAAGACTTCACTTTATGGCAGTGTTTCTCAACCTTAGCAATTCTATGACATGTGGACTTCAACTCCCAGAATTCCCCAGTCAACAAGTCTGGCTAGGGAATTCTGGGAGTTGAAGTCTGCATATCTTAGATTTGGCAAGGTTGAGAAACACTGCTTTATGGGGAAGAGTTTACCACTTCCTCAAATACTAATTGTGTAAGAAATCATCCTTTACTTTTTTTTTTTTTACTTTTGAAACTGAAGTCTAACACGTTTGAAAAACCCAACTGGGAGGACTGACTTTAGGGCCCTTCAGAAGAAACCTCTGAATCCCATAGTTCGGAAAGCAAATGTGATGTAGTGGACAAGTGCAAGAATAGCCTAGATTTGAGTCCACATAATCCTGGAAGCTCAGATGACGATTTTGAGAGTCTCTCTCTCTCTCAGCCCAGCCTACATCAGAGGTTTATTGTTAAGGAGAAAAATGACAGATGCTGCTATTTGCACCATCTTGAACCCCAGGAAAGAAAGATGATTAATAAATCTGACAAATAAATAGAAAGCAGGAAATCATTTGAGTCAAGCCAAGCAAGCACTTGGGAACTGTAAATACTAAATGGTATTGTTTCATATGACAGAACAAATGTATGCTATAGGTCAATAGTCTTCCTTTTCTTCTTAGCTACATTTTAAGGAAACAATTACCAAAAATGGAATTTTGCTATCAAACAGTAACGGAATAAAAAAAAAATGAATACCACATTTTTCTATTGTCATCCTTGCAAGCTTGTATTTACAGCCATGTTTTTAAGCCCTGAAAATAGAACTTTATAATGGAAGTGCTGACACACTTTTAACTGAAGTGCTGTGAGCAGTAACACTGCAATAATTACACTAAAATAAGTGTTAAGAATGGTGAAGTGAAGAAAAGGGTGAAAAGAAATATCTCTTTTTTTCCCTCTTCCAGATATTAGCTTACACAGCACAGGCTCAAAATTTTCGAAAGAAATATTGCAAGGCTGTTTGCTCCGAGATTTTTCTTGCCTCTTCTTTTTCTTCTTTTTTTTTTCCCCACTCCAAAAATTGGTAATTGACCCTCAGAGGAAAAGAATACTTTTTCCAACAAAAAAAAAAATGAAGAAAAAGAAATACATTATTGACATTAATGAAATCTAAAAGGCCATTGGTGATATTGAACATCTGTAAACAACGCAGTCCCAAATGTATCTACGATGAAATGTGTCTACTTGTCTTAAATTGGGCTCAGCGCCAATTATTTCATTTTTTTAAATACACTTCTACTGCTGTTAGATATGATTCCTGTCATGTCAAATGAGGATGAATTAAAAAAAAAAAAAAACCACACACATAGATATAAAAATCCCACAAAAATTTTAGGTGGATTGAAAGTAATGGGAGGTGGAGTGGGGGAGACAAATATCACAAAAATGTACACTGGATAGATTTGATGGGTCATAAATGGGTCAGCACAAATGTGTAGAAGCAAATGTGCAACTTGTCTTCAATAAAGAAGCAGAGAAAGGGCATAGAATGGTTGTCAGAATCTGGCTGATTGTAAATTTAGTTAAGGTAAAAATACCTATTCATCAGTGGTGGGTTTCAAAAATTTTTACTACCGGTTCTGTGGGTGTGGCTTGGTGGGCGTGGCATGGCTTGGTGGGCATGGCTTGGTGGGCGTGGCAGGGGAAGGATACTGTAAAATCTCCATTCCCACCACACTCCAAGGGAAGGATATTGCAAAATCTCCATTCCCGCCCCACTCCAGGGGAAGGTTACTTCAAAATCCCCATTTCCTCCCAATCAGCTGGGACTTCGCAGGCAGAGAATAGATGGGGAAGGGGCCAGTCACAATTTTTACTACCGGTTCTCTGAACTACTCAAAATTTCCACTACCGGTTCTCCAGAACTGGTCAGAACCTGCTGCAACCCACCTCTGCTATTCATATAATGAAGTAAATTAAAAGGGAACTCAGGCAGAGTGAGCACTGCAGAATAAGATGAATGTGGTTTCTTCTTTCTTTCTTTCTTCCTTCCTTCCTTCCTTCCTTCCTTCCTTCCTTCCTTCCTTCCTTCCTTCTTTCTTTCTTTCTTTCTTTCTTTCTTTCTTTCTTTCTTTCTTTTCTTTCTTTCTTTTTTGCAGAAAACCTGCCACACCAATCTGTGGCTATTATTACCATTACTATTAATATGCCAAGCACACTGATATGAACAAACCAAGAGATAAATAACTTGGTAGCCCCATTGTAACACCAGTTGAGCTGATATGTTCAATTAATAGAACCTTTTTCTATAATGGCCCCAGGTCATGAAGTTCCTGTTTTAAGAAGCTATTACAAGTTTTCCATTTTATTTTTGAAGGCTTTTATTTTAAATAACCTCTTACTTATTTTAAATACTGCTTGCATTGGCATGTCTGTTGCTATTTGTGAGAGATGGTGCCTGTGAAGGCTGAGCTGGTGTGGTGCAGTACAGTGAAATGGTTTCAGGATAACGGAATAACAGAATTGGAAGGGCCCTTGGAGATTTTCTAGTCCAACCCCCTGCTCAAGCAGGAAACCCTATACTATTTCAGACAAATCGTTGTCCAATCTTTTCTTTAAAACTTCCAGTGATGGAGCATCCATAAGTTCTGAAGGCAAACCATTCCACTGATTAATTGGAAAATTCTAGGTTGGTTCTCTCCTTGATTAGTTTCCACCCATTGCTTTTTGTCCTACCCTCAGGTGCTTTGGAGAATAGGTCGACTCCCCTCTTCCTTCTGGCAGCTCCTTAGATATTGGAACACTGCTATCATGTCACCTAGTTCTTCTTTTCATCAAAGTCCTGAAACCGTTTTTCATATGTTTTAGCCTTGAAGAACAGTTGCAGGGCAAAAGAGGAGCAGATTGCAGAAAGGGGGAAGAGACAAGAGGCAGCACAGTCTGGAGCTGGATAGGAGACTGAGGAAGAGAGTAAGGATAACCACTCCTAGACTATCCCAGGGTATATCCAGTGGTGGGATTCAAGTAGTTTAACAACTGGTTCTCTGCCCTAATGATTTTTTCCAACAACCAGTTTGCCATATTGCTCAGAAAGTTAACAACCAGTTCTCCCGAAGTGGTGCGAACTGGCTGAATCCCGCTACTGGGTATATCTATTAGGAAGAGAGTAGTAAAGGTCCTTATTGGACATGGGTCCTCCTCCAAAGAGAATAAGATATGCATATTGGGCTGAGAAGAAGATAGAACTAGGAGAACCACTGACTACGGTCTACTCAGGTAAAGAGTGAATACATAGCAATTGGATGTGCTTCTCTTACAGAAGCATTGAGAATAGAACTCTTAAGAAGGTTAGGAACTTCCAGTCAATCTGCAGCTACCATTTTTATTCCCTTTCTTTTTCCAGATCATAGCATTCTTGGCAGAGCATTAGCAATTAGAGTAGTCAGCAGCTTGAAAACACAATCATTTATCACAAACAGCAGCATTGTTCTATTGTGTAATATATGCTAAAATTGCATCTTTACTTTTATCTTACCAGATAGTAATGCACACAAATCCTAATATAATAAATCAGTAAATTATACACCATGCTAGCAACTTGCTTCTCACTGATTAATGTTTTAGTTTCATTCAAATACCATAACCGGAAGCACACAAACCACATCTTAAGAAACAGCGGCCACTTCAAAATTTAAGAGCGATGCCACTGGCTAACAAATAGAAAAGATAAATGTTTCAATTTATTTTGGCGTTCCACATAGATATTTAGGTGAGGTTTAAAGCACCATTATCTCAAGTAGTATTTTCATCACTCTGATTAGGACTTAGATGGTTATCCAAGATAACTGGCTTATGGGAATGAAAAGAATATTTTATTAATTCCTTAAATATCCCCTAGAGCTTCATTGATTTTTTTTTATTATATATGTTCCTAAAACTAAAGGTAAGCCAAAAAGAATCATGGAATAATCTTTGAAAAGTCAACTGACTCAATTTCATTGCCTGATAAGTGAACTTGAGTCATCTTTGGGGGTTTAGTAAAATATGAAATAAGATACTATCTATCTATTTGCAAAGATGTAACTCAGGGGTACCCAACCTCTGGGCCACGGCCCACTATTTGCAGCGGAGAAGCGCACACGCAGACATGCATCCCCATTTGTGTGAGCAGCAGACAAGCATGAACACGTGTACTCCATTTGCATGAGCAGGAGGGTGGTTCATGCAAATGGAGTCCCATACACGCTTGCTGGCCAGTCATACAGAAACAGCCCCTCTCCCCACCCCTGCTGGTCCACAAAGCTGGAAAGGTTGAGGAATGCTGGTGTAATGGACTGGGCTCAGGATAGCAATAGCTCTAGCAATAGCACTTAGACTTATATACCGCTTCATAGTGCTTTACAGCCCTCTCTAAGCAGTTTACAGAGTCAGCATATTGCCCCCAACAATCTGCTTACCCACCTCAGAAGGATGGAAGGCTGAGTCAACCTTGAGCCAGTAAGATTTGAACTGCTGAACTGCAGCTAGCAGTCAACTGAAGTAGTTTGCAGTATTGCAGTATTGTACTCTAACCACTACACCATCATTAACTAGATCAGGGGTCGGCAACCTTAAATACTCAAAGAGCCACAAAGTCCTAACCAGAAGCCCCCCCATTCAATTCTGGAGCTGACCAGAAGTCCAGTTCCCCTACCATAGAGTCTCCTCCTAGCGCGGCGTCCTTTTTCCTCTACCAGTCCTAACCGAAAGCCCTATCAATTGTGGAGCTGACTGGAAAACCCGCCCCTTGCCATTGAGTCTCCTCCTGGCATGCCCTGATTTCCCCTCTCCCTCCCCAACCTGAAGCTCCTCTTAAAATTGTGATACCAACCAGTGACAGGGAGCTTTAGCAGAGGGATGAAAGAGCCACATGCGGCTTCAGAGCATGTTGCTGATACTCTGGAGCCGCATCTGAACCGTGAACTAAATAACTAGATAACTAGAACAGTATCACCTGTTCATTTGATATCCAGGGTGAGGACAGACTATTACTCATTAATATAGCAGAAAAGTTGGGTCCCATATTCAGTGTCATCTATCACCTTCACCTTTGAAAGACAGTCTGTACGTGCATTGGAAGATCTGCTACTTGATGCTAGTTTTATCCATCTTTAGACATAGTCTAAATAAGGAGCAGCAGGCCAGTGTTATCAATCTGTTTTGTGGAGGTAAAAGTGTTTTATTGGAGAGGTAAATCTGGGTATTCTTGAAAGTCCCCTGAAGGCTCTCCTCCCAAATCAGGCTGTTTTATCCTCTTTTTTTTGCCTTGAAAAGCAAGCATTTTGTGGCTCCACTCATCCAAAAACATTATGTTATTGATTACAGTCATTGCAATTTTGAAGGGCCATGGAAAAAAAAAAGGCACAAGGCTTTTGACCATACCTAATAGTGTACAGTTTTTGAATCAACTGAAGAAATATTATATATAATTTTCTACTTGGGAAGGGAATTTTTCTTGAATCATTTCCTTGAATAGTATCTCACAAAAGCTAGAAAATACCCAGAGGGAATAAAAATGCTATTGAATATTCACAGCATATCTCGCTTTCCTTCCCTTTGAAACTCACAGCAACCTTTTTTTTTTTTTTTTTTGGAGACACAATACTTACCCTCACTATCTTATAGCTAGGGGCATTCCCAGCATGCTGAATTATGGTCAAAATGATAAATATGCACTGTGACATCACAAAGCAAGCTCCTATCCAAAACATATTTCAGTGTTTGCATTGGACCCAACCACTTGCTACTTCAGAAGTCTTCAGCAATCAAGAGGGACAGGGGATCCAAGAGAGAAGTGGTGGAACCAACTCTGCAGATAACTTGTCCACTTTCTTGGATCTTATAAACTCAAGGCGATCTCAAATCACAAGATGAAGGCACCGTCATTTCCACCGCCATTGTCCGACTGGGCTCCTCTCAGATTTGGATAGTGTGGCCTGCAAAATGTTGCAAAATTTCTCAGAGCAATTTTTCAGATGGTTTTGGTGAACATTCTTTTTTAGAAGGGCTCTTAGCTGGCATTTCACTGAGACAACAATGAAAATATTTCTTTTTGTCACTTGAATCACCACTGTGTACTGGTCAAGATTTGAGACAGAACTCAATCCAGCAATGTTATAGGCATGTTCTCAGTTAATTTGTCTCCCTGAACTCTTCCATAAGCCATGGGGATGCATGCAGCTGGGAACAGGTAGGGGCTGCTTTGTTACAACCTGGTTCAGTGCCCAAGACATCTCTTTATTCTAGCGGGCAACTAGAATTTTGGCTCAGTTGCATGCCAAAGCCTTAGGAAACCATGCAAGAGCCCTCTGTAAACCAACAAGAAGTATAAAGTTCACAGATCTAAAGACACTCCCCCACTGGAGTATTGCAGGAGTAACACCACAAAATTCCATAGCAATCAGAGAGTGATCTATCAATGGCAGGGGGTGAAGTTCAATGGCCTCTAATTCATGTCACATCTACTCTGAGACGAAAACCAGATATTGTGTTCTTCTCATGTGTGTCAGATTTTTAATAAGTCAGGTCAGATCCATAGTTAGCATGACAGCCAAAAATTCCCAGGCTTCTCCAGATCTTTACTAAGTTGAAGAGTTGCCAAATCTAGGAAACAAGGAAAGGTACATTACTTACCGTATTTCTTGGAGTATACGACACACCTTTTCCTCCCTAAAAGGGGGTGAAAATTTGGATGCATCTTATACACCGAATGTAGCCCCACCCACTGGCCCTCACCCTTTGACCTCTGCCTCCCAGCAATTTACCTCCTTGCAGCAAACAGCAAGAAGAATCAGCCCATTTCAGCTTCAGCACAGCCTAATTAGCACAAGTTGATTGTTGGATTGGCCTCCCGACTCTCAGCTATTTCAGGCTGCAGGGATTGCCATTGCCTATTGCTGGGCGGGCCTCTGCTGCTTACTGCAAGGAGGTAAATTGCTGGAAGCAGATGTTTTTTTTTTTCTTGTGCTAATCAAGCTATGCTGAAGATGAAAATTAAAGTAAAGCAGGCTATTTGCTGTTTGCTGCAACAAGGCAAAATTGCTGGGATGCAGAGGCAGATTTCTTTTTCTTATTTTCCTCACCAAAAAAGGTAGGTGTGTCTTATAGTCCAGAGCGTCTTATACTCCGAAAAATATGGTATGTATTTCCATATTTTATTGGAAGAAATAAAATTGCATCATATTAAATCTGTATTATCAAATATAACTCTATAAATAGCTGTGTTGCTGTATCATGAAAATAAAATTAGAGAGATGTGGCTTGAATATTGATTTACAAAGCGACTTGCATGCATCAGTATTGGTTGGAGTGCTAGGACAAGAGTTGGGAGATCTAGATTCATGTTCCCTTGGTCAATGGGAGGTAGCTCTATATTGGGATGATGATGATGATGTCCTTTTATTTACTCAAGGTGACTATCAGTATCAATAACATCCACACAAAGACACATAAAATATAAAAAAACTGTTTTAGTCCCTGTTCAGCTCAGCTCCGCTCAAACTAAAAAGACCTCACTAAAGACAAGTCTTCAGCCAAACCTAACAGCTGAAAGAGCAGGAGCAAACACAACTCTGAGGAAGTTGTGATATTATATGGCTTGGAAGTAATATAACAGAACAGAACACTCCTCCTTGATATTGTTTCCTCTTTGATTGCTTATTTGTACCCTATGACTATCATTAAGTGTTGTACCTTATGATTCTTGATGAACGTATCTTTTCTTTTATGTACACTGAGAGCATATGCACCAAAGACAAATTCCTTGTGTGTCCAATCATACCTGGCCAATAAAGAATTCTATTCTATTCTATTCTATTCTATTCTATTCTATTCTATTCTATTCTATTCTATTCTATTCTATTCTATTCCTAAGTGTCCATATGAAAGATTTTGAAGAGAGTCTCTCATGCTGCTCTTGGTGTCTGGCCACATTCCTTCAGATCTGATCCTTCAGATAGACAACTCCTAAACTATTGAGGGCCCTAAAGGCTGATATCTAGATGCTGAATTATGCCCATAAAACACTCCCTTCTAGCCCTAATGATGTTACCTAGTTGGGTAAAGAAACATCTGAAAAAAAACAACCAAGTTTACAGAACACCCCACAGGACCCCACAGTTCAACCCTGAACAACAAATATCCTATTCTATTAGCTCATAAAGCAGCTGGCAACCAGCAAAAATTACAGTAAAGATGTAATATGTTCCTGTTATCAAATACCAAGCAATAATCTCTTGGGATACAATCGGGAGAAATAATGAATTCATTTGATGTTCATATAGAAAAGTTTCCAATAACTGAATAAATGCATCTGGCTGAGTGCTTGGATTGTCCTCTCAATACCTTGCTGGTGGAAGAGTAGTCAATTTAGTTCAAAGATTTCTAGCATAATTTTTTAGTATTTAACCAGTCTTATTCTTATTAAGTTGATTTTTTTAAAAAAATTAGTATATAGATTATTGTATTATACTGTGTACAAAATCAATCAGGAAAAAGCTTATTTAGCAGGTTCTGGGGGATACTATTACTATCAACATTTGGTTTTCCATGTGGTGAAGAATGAATTACCTTTCCACTAGTATTAGAGTTATGCAGTAGAAGATGTTAAATTCTATAGGTAGAGGATTGGTAGTGACAGCACAGGTTAGAATCTAAGAAAATAGAAAAGTTAATAGCCTCTACCAAACCCAAGAAGTAGCCTATGTTTCAGTGGTGGGTTTCACTTACCTTTGCTACCAGTTCACTTGCAGAAACTTCTGTGCATGTGCAGAACATATTTGATGACATCCGGGCGGGTGGGCGGAACCTCCTGCTGCTGCTACTACCGGTTCACCCGAACCGGGGTGAACCGGTAGCAACCCACCACTGCTATGTTTTCTCTGGAATGCTGTTATGGTAGTTAGCTCTTTCTAGCTAAGAAAACACCATCTTTTACTTACTTTTTTTGCTTCTCTCCTCCTTAAAAAATGCAATTTTTATTTTGACATTGGGTGTTAGAAATAGATTTTTTTCCACCTATCCTCCTTGGTTGCTATTGATTTGTCCTTGTTTGATTCTGTTGGCTAACCGTACTCCTTCAAAGACAGCAAAATGAAGTTTGAACTTTTGCTTATGGCAGGAAAATGTTGAAACACGTGAAAGCATTCCAAGGGAGAAGAAATAGTAATACTGGCAAAACTCTGGATATCGGAGCTCTTTAAAAAAAATCATTTCTATACATGCTTCGCTTTAATAGCCATAAAGCTATGATATGAACTAAAGAAATAGTAGTAGCGCACGCCAGCATGAGATTCGTGTTATGTGTTATTTAAACTGGCACAAGGTTAAAGAAGCTGATAACTATAATCTCTTTTCTTTAGTGGGATGAATGCCCTCGCAATATGCCAAGAAGCTTTGGCATATGATTCTGCTAAAGCGAGAGTTATTAGTTTGGGGCTTTTGAGAAGCACCAGACTGTCTTTTCTTTTCTTTCCTTTTGTTTTGCTTTGGTTTTACTTTAGATGGTTTATTCCAGAACAAACAAGTTATTTAATTTTATTTTGAGATCAATAAAACAGCAAATTTTTCAAGGCATAAAGCTGCACTCTTTGATCTCTACCATAACTAATCACTTTGCTTAGCTTTATTTACAACTTATAGTATCCCCTACCGTGTTACCATATCTTCTTTCTCTTGTTTTTTCTCCTTTTCTCCTTCTCCTTCTCCTTCTCCTTTTCTTCCTCCTCCTCTTCCTCTGTTATTCTCTTTGAAGGTCCATAGAAGTGAATTTCACATGAAAAGAAACATTCATGAAGATTGCATATGAAGCAGCAAGATCCCTTAAAGAGGATCAGACACTAAAAGACCTCAATTTTGTATTTCAGATTGGATGTTCAACCTATTGCATAACTGTGAATAAATAAATCCAATTTTCCTGATGGCAGGGATACAGGCAACCTGTAGCTCCAAGGCTGTGAGCAGCTTTCCAAATCCTATTTTGTGATCTCTGGAGCCTCTTTGGAATGTGCAAATGTTAGCTAGATAGTTTGCTGGAAAAATCCACTGCATAGTTTTGAGGTAGGCAACACCCATGAGCTGCATTGCATTCGTGATCCCCAATAAGCCTAAGCTAAAGGAAAAGGAAAAGAAAAAGAAAGGGAGGGGGGTGAAAGCATACATCCACAAAAAAAATCAGAATGAAATAAATTACCCCTGAAAATTTAAATTCCCCTCCAAAGTATCCTGTCCCATTCTGACAACCACTGAACCAGGGGTCCTATTCAGCAGGTTCTGACAGGTTCTGGAGAACCGGTAGAGGAAATTTTGAGTAGTTCAGAGTACCGGCAAATATCACCTCTGGCTGGCCCCAAAGTGGGGTGGGAGTGGAGGTTTTGCAATATCCTTCCCCCAGGAGTGGGGAGGGAATGGGGATTTTGCAGTATCCTTCCCCTGCCATGCCCACCAAGCCATGCCCACAGAGCGGTAGTAAAAAAAATTGAATTCCACCATTGCACTGAACCTAAAATAATTCCAAGTTTGCTCAGCTCTGCTGTAAAGCCTTTGACAGAGGCAGATTTACACTTCAAAGACAAGCTTTGAAAACAATGCATTTATCTCATTAGTGTGTCATTAGCATTACAGTATGTTTGTCTGCGTAATACATGTTATATTATTACATACTTCAGTAGGCTTCTGTTCTCTCCTCTCTCCATTTTCACCCCCAGCAGTCACAATTTTTAATGCCATCTGACATCCAAATGCATAATATTCTGAGCTATTTATTGTGCAAGCTTAGGAAAATGAGCAGCTGAGAAGGAGGAGGTCAGGAGGTAGAAACATGTTCTATACTGTATTTTGGAGGGGGTTGTCCTCTTTAGATCCAAAGATTGCACACCTCTGATTTTCATAGCAAAAAATGGTTATCTGCAGTTTATTACCTTCATCATTATAATTTCCTGGAGGGGTGAAGATGATGTTGATTGGAAAATGACTTTTGGATTTTTGTTTGAAATCATATATTACTCATGCACAAAACGAGGGATAGACTTTCGGTCTCTGCAAAACATTCAGTTTTGTTATTGTTAGACTGGAATGGATCTCCCAGAGATGATGATTGCCTGGAGCTGCAGACAGATTGGCTAAGGAATTCAGGATCCACCTGGATCCACTCAGGACATCTGCCTTTAATTTTGATACCACATACTGCTCTCCAAAGTGTGAGTATTGCAATGAGGAGAATAGAACCAAATAATTTGCCTCTTTGTGGAGACTTGGGGATTGAAGGGGGAATACTTTCTCCTTTTTTCCCTTTAAAGTCATGAGCAATGCAAGATATTAAATTTTATAACAACTCATTGGCAACCAAGTCTTTCTGGCATTTAAATTATTTGCAGGAAGAATCTGAATGATATAAAACGGTGAAATGGGAGAATATTACAATCAAATATTTCTTGATTGACGATTGGCCCAGATATGTTAGCAGCATTTAAAAGTCCTGCATTAATCATAAATTTACAATACTTTTAAAAAAAAACTGTTAAAGATTAGCACTAAGGTGGATATTTGTCACCTGCAAGAAAAGTAAAGAGCTAGAATATTCTCTATTAGCCAATCAATGGCAAAATGGTTTAAAATATTAAACATATTTCTTAAGATCCAAATTCAATAAGATGCTAGTTTTCATGTTTATTGAATTCCTCAGAGGATGTTTTAAAAAGGGATGGTTATTAACAACAATATCCTTGAAGTGTAAAAAAAGGCAGCACTTATTGATAGGATTTGGGTTTATTCTATTAATGTTCCATTATAGTTTGACCTTCAGTAATACAATGATGCAAAGAAACTGACATATACACTGAAAAGATAAATTCCAACCAGAATATATGTCATCAACATAATTAGCAACAACAACAATGTTCTGAGGCCAATGTTTTAATTTAGCTATTAATTTTCTTATTAAGAAAGTAATACATTAATTGACCTTCAGTCATTTTCCAGTCGGCTGCCATTAATTGTTTTCTCTCAACCATAATATCTTTTTCCATCTTCTTGAAATATAATCCTTTTTCAAGAGGACCTTTAACCAATAATATATGAAAATAGTGTATCCCAGCTTCTGTATACTGTACACCAGACTTGTTTGCAGGCTCAACGCACCAGACAAATTTGCCTTTTGCTTTGGAGAGAATATTGAAGGGTGAACTAAATACTTTATTTTCTTGCAGAAACTTGAGAATGTCACTTCTTTCCTTAAAATCTCTCCAAATACCGCTTGCATTGGATCATAGTCCTACTCACTTTTGAAATACAGACCTCCAAATGTCCTGGAAAATCTTGAACAGTCCTTGAGATAAGGGGTGGGGGAGTCGTAGTTTCCCAACCCTTCAAACATTGTAATTTGTCTATTTAAGTGCTAATGTAGCTGATCTCCAGATGAGCTGTGTCCATCATACTGTGGTAGCAAGTTGATAGGCATGATGAGAGATGTATCTATCATAATTAGAAATCCATTAAAGTAGAAAAAAGAAACCTAGATTATGTATAAATAAACAACCAATGACAACAGAGCTTTCATGGATAACAAAGATTAAGGCAGGTCTGAAGAGACCTCATCTCTTTTCTTGTTCAGTTCTTCAATAACTCTTGAGTAAGATTATATGTCAAAAAAGTACAAACTGCAGAAATCAGTTTATTTCAAGCAAGGATACTTGGAAAGTCTTTGATACAGCATGTCATCCTTTAGCTTGGGTGTCAGCAACCTGTGGCTCCGGAGCCACATGCAGCTCTTTGGGCCCTCTACTGTGGCTCCTTGTTGGGTGATCCCACCATTGGCTGGCCCCACCCCTCGCCCTCCCCTCCCAGTCACTCCTCACCTGGCCTGAGAAGGTAAGAGCGACAGCGGGGGATGGAGAAGTGGCCAGGGCAGATACAGAGAGGGCGGGGGGGGCGGGGGCGGAGAGAGAGATGTCAAAAGGGTTTTGTGGTTCCTGGTGTTTTTTAACAACCGGTTCTCTGCCCTAACGACCAGCTAGGTACGCATGGCTAGGGGGTTATGTGACTGGTAGAAATGAGTGATATCGAGTTGGCCTCGCCCACACAGATTGTTATGTACTGATACTTTTAAGCGGGAGTTTCAAACCTGCCTATGTTTCTGATTGGCTGACAGTCCCTCCAGGATTGTATATAAGGAGGGCTGCAGCCTCTGAGTTTTTGCTGAAGTCTCACTGTAAATTAAAGAGCTGTTGTCACTTGCTTGGTTGTGCCTCTCGTTATCCCGAACCACTTCATTGGCGACGAGGATGGGATTGAGGTCACAAGAAGTGAACCAGTGAGACCACGAGCTTCAGCTAGGCGACGAGGCGAACTACAGGAGGCATACCGAACATGTCTGCCTACGTTCCGCCCAAGCCTTTTGATCCGACCCGCGAAAAATGGGTCTCGTACCTGACGAGGTTCGAATGCTCGCTCGAAGCCAGCGACATGCAAGGGCTCTCCGCTAATCGGAAGAGGGCCCTCTTCCTAAGCCACTGCGGACCGGACGTGTTCGAGATGGCAGAGTCACTGTGTGAGCCAACACCGGTCCAGACCGTCTCCTGGGACACCCTGATGGCCACGTTCCGGACTCACTATGCTCCCGTGCCCTCCAAGTTCGTGCAACGATACCAACTCAGACAGCGCGTTCAGCGAGAGGGAGAACCGGTCAGCGCATACATGGCCAGCCTGAGAAAAGCCGCAACCCATTGCGACTATAGAGACTTGGACGATGCGTTGCTTGAGCAACTTATCTGTGGTGTTCGGGACATTAGGCTGCAACGGTGCCTGCTTGCCAAGCCTGATTTGATGCTTGCTGGAGCCCTAGACGAGGCCAGGGCTCATGAAGCCTCCACAAAAGCCGCAGAAACGCTGCAGCGTCCGCTGACCAGCAAAGACAACCCCAAGTCTGCCCCGGTGCACAGAGAAGACGCCGGATCCAGCTCGGAGTCCGAGTCGGATGAGGACGTCTTCCGAACGGAGCACCAGAGAAAAGACACAGGCAGCCCGCGGCAAAGCTGCCCCTGCTGGGGAGGGCACCATGATAGACTGTCCTGCAAATACAGGGAGGCTATCTGCAGGCGTTGCGAGAAAAAAGGGCACTTGGCGCGAGTCTGTAGAGCCATTCTGCCCAGAAAACACCAACCACGTGAGCGCCGCAGCCAACCAGAATCAACGCGCCAGAAACAACCAACGAGAGAAGGCGGCGTAAAAAAATGGCGCGAATTTGAACCTCGAGATGGCCGCAGCATTCACATAGACCAGGCCAGTGCGGAAATCGAGGACAAAGTCAGCACGGTGGTCGAAATCAACGGCAAGCCATGCTCGATGGAGATCGACACCGAATCAGCTCTCTCCATAATGTCATGGGCGACCCTAAAGACCCTCCTGCCGTCGTTCCGGAAGGACCAGCTCTCCAAATAGAGACTGCGCATCCTAGACTACCAGGGGAACCGAGTCCCCCTCGAGGGTGTGGGCACGTTCCGAGTCACCTACGGAGACTACGAAAGAGACCTGCCACTGACCATCGTCACAAAGCAGCTTCCCAGCCTTCTCGGCATGGGGTGGTTCCGAGCCCTCGGCATGGGCTTCACCGGCGTCCACCAGATGCTCAAGTCATCGTTAAAAGACAGTCTCCTGACTGAGTTCCAGGACGTTTTCGGGGACACGTTGGGCAAGTATGTGGGGACCCCTATCTCTCTTAATCTAGACCCCAACATAGCCCAAATAAGACTCAAGGCGAGACGGGTGCCCTTTGCATTGAAACCAAAAATCGATGCGGAACTGGACAAATTAATTAAACAAGGGATCTTGGTTCCCATTGACCACGCAAAATGGGAAACCCCCATAGTGACCCCAGTCAAGTCGGACGGCTCAATTAGAATTTGCGCCGACTACAAGTGCACGATCAACAAGGCTTTGCAGCCGAGCGCCTATCCGGTGCCGATCGTGCATCATCTACTACACTCCCTGGGGCCCGGAAAATTTTTTGCCAAACTAGACCTGGCCCAGGCCTATCAACAACTTCCTGTCGACGATGCCACGGCTGAGGCACAGACAATAGTAACCCATAGGGGTGCATTTAAATGCACCAGGCTCCAGTTTGGGGTGAGCGTCGCACCCGGCTTATTTCAAAGCACCATGGAGCGCCTGTTGCAAGGACTTCCCGGGGTGGTGCCATATTTCGATGACGTCCTAGTCAGCGCTCAGGATGAACAACAACTAGGGGACAGAGTTAGAAACGTCCTGTTCAGATTCAGGGAAGCGGGACTCAAATTAAAAAAAAACAAGTGTATGATAGCAGTCCCCTCCGTTGAATTTTTGGGGTACAGGGTGGACGGCACAGGCATCCACCCTACCGAAAGCAAGGTGAGAGCTATTAAGAGCGCACCTGCCCCCAAGACCAAAGCAGAGCTCCAAGCCTTCCTTGGACTGCTCAATTTTTACTCAATGTTCCTGAAAGACAAGGCTACCGTCGCAGATCCCCTACACAAGCTATTGGGGAAGAATGTACCATGGGTCTGGGGGAAACCACAAGCTGCCGCTTTTGAGGCAGTAAAGAGACTTCTATGAGAAGACAGTTTCCTAATCCAATACAACGCGGCGCTACCGCTTGTATTGGTTTGTGACGCCTCCCCCTTAGGAGTTGGTGCCGTCCTAGGCCATAGACTGCCGAACGGCCTAGAGGCGCCCATTGCGTTTTACTCTCACACTCTGTCAAGCGCAGAGCGGAACTATAGTCAATTGGACAGAGAGGCTCTGGCTGCAATTGCGGGGGTTAAAAAGTTCCACGAATACCTCTATGGCCGGCAATTCGAACTTGTGACTGATCACCGGCCCTTGCTAGGACTTTTGGCAGGAGACAGGCCCACCCCCGCTGCTCTTTCCCCACGTTTGACTAGATGGGCTATTTTTCTTTCGGCCTACTCATATCAGCTTGTACATCGACCCGGATGGACCCTGGGTCACGCGGATGCCCTCAGCCGCTGCCCCCTACCTGACTTACTGACCAATCCAACACCAGAGGCCTCTGTCCTTCTACTGGACACATTAACTTTGGGACCTATTTCCTCTGCCGAAGTGGCAAAAGCCTCAGCCAGGGACCCGATCATTCGCACTGTGATGGGGTGGGTGCTAAAAGGGTGGCCGGTCAAGGTGGACGGGGGGACTACCAAGGTTTTGTAAACAAACGAAACGAACTGTTTACGCAAGGTGGTTGTTTGTTGTGGGGTGACAGGGTGGTAGTGCCACCGAAACTTCGAACAACGGTCTTAGAATTGCTGCACGAAGGGCATCCGGGCATTGTCAGAATGAAAAGTTTAGCCCGCAGTTATGTTTGGTGGCCCAACATGGACCAAGTTATCTCCGAGTGGGTGGGGAAGTGCAGACCCTGCCAGGAGTCTCGCCCCGATCCCCCGGTAGCGCCCATCCGAGAGTGGGAGAAACCAAAAGGGCCATGGGGGAGGATACATATTGATTTCGCTGGCCCCTTCCATGGGCAAACATTTTTAATTGTAGTTGATGCCTTTTCGAAATGGCTCGAAATAATTCTAATGCCCTCTACCACAGCCGAGGCAGTCATTAAAGCCCTTCGCAAGCTATTTGCCACACATGGCCTACCGGATACTCTAGTATCTGACAACGGCCCTCAATTCACAGCAACCCTGTTCGAGGGTTACTTGGCCGGACTGGGCATCCGCCATGCCCTATCGGCCCCGTTCCACCCGGCTTCTAACGGATTGGCCGAATGTTTTGTAAGAATGGCCAAAGAGGCCCTATCCAGACTAGATAACGGGGACTGGCAGGCCAGGATAGACCAATTCTTAGCTGTCCAGAATGCCACACCATGCACGGCCACAGGCAGAAGCCCAGCAGAGCTCCTCATGGGCAGGAAGCTTCGGTGCGTGTTAGATAGGCTTCACCCTAACTACTCGCACGAACATTTCAAGGGAGAGACCTCTGGACTAAGACAGTTTCAGGTTGGGTCCCCGGTGTTCGCTCGCAACTATGCCAGCAGACCTCTATGGGTTGCAGGAACCATAGTGGGCATAACAGGCCCGAAATCTTATACGGTAGACGTAGGGGTAGACAGACTCTGGAAGCGCCACATAGACCAACTGAGAAAAAGGGTAGTCGGCGAAGCAAACATCAATTTAGACATCTCCGAGCCTAACTATAACAACTTTCCCAAAACAGCTAACTCAAGCCCGGGTTCGCGAGAATACTTAGCTGACAAGCCCTGGTTCCAGCGCTGCCCCAGCGAGTCGCCACTCCCAACCGGGGATAACCACGCCCCGGACAAAATCCAGGAGGTTCCATTGGCGGAGCCAGGAGAGACAGAAAGTCCCTCCAACCAGCTCGACGCCCCACCAAACACTGAACTGCGCAGGTCAACTAGGACGAGAACTCGGCCTGGGCACCTGCGAGATTTTGTGTGTACTTATGTAAATATTTGAATGTTAGTGCCTTCTGGGAAGGGAGGGGTGTTATGTATTGATACCTTTAAGCGGGAGTTTCAAACCTGCCTATGTTTCTGATTGGCTGACAGTCCCTCCAGGATTGTATATAAGGAGGGCTGCAGCCTCTGAGTTTTTGCTGAAGTCTCACTGTAAATTAAAGAGCTGTTGTCACTTGCTTGGTTGTGCCTCTCATTATTCCCGAACCACTTCACAGATCTTGTGGTTCCCGGTGTTTTCTTTTCTGTGGGAAACGGATCCAAATGGCTCTTGGAGTGTTTAAGGTTGCAGACCCCTGCTTTAGCTCTATATAACATGACGCTTCTGCAAATCAGTTAAATAAAGCATCATAAAGAGGAAAGCTTTTGAGTTACCTTGGTGGCTTTGATTGTTTGGAAAATATAAATGTGCCGAGAAATGTGATATTCTAGAAAAGTTAAACCCATTTAAATCAGTTAGTATGAAAGCGCATCCTTTTATTTTATCCTTTACCATTCCAGACTTTAAAACTGAAGGCTGGAATTAGAACTTTTTAAAATTGGAACTGCATTCATGGTAAATCAGGAACCAACAATTCTTGAATGGGCACATCAGAACCAAAATCAGTTGTTTTGTTGAGTTTAGAAGGACTAGGGCGAAGTTATCTTAGATTATATTTAGGTCACCCTTGTAGGTCACCCTTTAATGCCTGTTTTTTCCATGCCTTTTCCTACAAGCCTGTTCAGCTGACATGGCTAAGTCCCTTTCATTGATTTCCCATTACTTGTTGGATTCCTATATGATACACTGTCCTGACATCCTTTATTTTCTTTTTAACACAAGGTATGAACTGTTTTATTTATCCAGGTCCTTTAGATAATTTAATGTGGAGATGTTTACACTGCTTTTCACTCCATGAGGATGCTTCCTCCCAGCCACAAATATTTTTCCTTTGAAATGGATATTTTTGTATCTCCAAGTCTGCTAAAAGGAAGAAAAGACACCATTGAATGGATAGAGATGCAAATAGTTGTAAACTTGAAGATTAGCTGTTGATAGGGAGGGAATGTTTGCCTGGTGAATTTAACTCCTTTCCTAATGCCTAAACATGAGCTCTTTTCTTTTACCATCTCTGTCTAATTACCTTTTCTCCTAAACCAAGGGTCTTGGTAACTTGGTGACTTGAGGACTTCTAGAATTCATTAGCCAGTTATGTTGGCTGGAAAATTCTGAAAGTTGAAGTCCACAAATCTTAAAGTTACCAAGATTGGACAGCCCTGTCCTAATCTATTCTCTAACCCATTTTATTTCCCCTTTCTTAACTTCCTAGTTCAATAGCTACTAGCTCTTATTCCATCTGCATCCCAATGTGTGTGTGTGTGTGTGTGTGTGTGTGTGTGTGTGTGTGTGTGTGTGTGTGTTTCTCCAGGAAACATGTGATTGTGTATTTACATCTGTGATATAAAATTAGTTCATATGCAGAAGAGGAAATGATTAGCATATGGAAATGACTGGTTGATACATTTTATAAACGGGTAGCAAATTTTATAAACAATTAATTATAATAGAGTGAGTCAATTTGGCGAAGTGGCCAAGGCAACAGGCTAGAAATCAGGAGGAGGTGTTAGGCACAAAACCAGCTAGCTAACTTTGCGCTACTCAGTCCTGGGAAGGAGACAACGACAAACCACTTCTGAAAAAAACTTGCCAAGAAAACTTCAGGAAATAGTCCAGTCAATCACCAGGAGCCCAAAATGGAGTCAAAGGCACACACAAAAAACTTATCATACACAAATAGATAGAGAGGTCTACTAATATCCTTCTATGGATTCTGGCAAGCATGTATATGTATGTATATGTGTATAAGTGTATGTGCATATGTACACCAGTGGTGGGTTCCAACCGGTGTTACTATCGGTTCTCTTCATGCATGCGCTTTGCACGCGATTGCCATGCACGTGCCAGTGGAGTGAGCACGCGTGCCAAACTTGTGCTTCGTGCAAGCATATTAGGTTTCTGCCCAGCTGAGGTGCGGCAATCCACTCTGCCGCGCCTATCAGCTGGGCTAAAAAACAAGAAATAAAGGTAGGTATAATGCGGGGGTGGGAGGGAGGGCCCAGTTCCCAGTCAAAGGGAACCAGTTCGGTGACGTCAAATCATCACAACTTACCGGCTCGCCCGAACCGGCCTGAACCGGGAGCAACCCACCACTGATGTACATGTATACATACATATATGCACAAATATAAAAGTATTTTATAGATATTTAAAGGTGAGGGACAGGCACCCTAAGGTTGACAAGCTAGAGAGAATGGGCATTCTCCAGGACTTTTTGCTATGTTTTTGCTGTGTTTCCTATGTTTTTCTATGTATGCTGCATTTGGAGAGGAAATGATTAGGATTATCAGGTCAGAGTTATCCTCTTTTCAGGTAAATATAGGATTGTTTTCTCTTTCCTTTTTTGCATTTATTGTTTGCAATTGCTGTGTTGAACTCCAACATTCAGTTGAAACCTGGCTAGCCATCCCTTAGATAAATAAAGGATAACACTGTAGCGATAAACAGCCTTTCCCCCTTTCTCTCTCTTCCACACACACTATGCTTAAAGCAAAGGGATGAGTGGTTTCAATATACTGGCAGCCCCACACTAGCAGCAGCAGCGTGGGGCCTTTAGGCAATCCATGGCACCTTGCAAAGTGCTTTTTCCCTCCTGAATTGTCGGCTTGGAGATTAAAAAAATACAAAATAAAATAGAGAGAGTGCATTTGTGACAAAAGAGCTGGCTGTCAGAGTGGTGTGAGGAGTTCTAAGTGAAAGCACAGTCCCATCAAGGCTTGGCCTTTTCAAAATGGGCTTCCAAAGGCCCAGGTCCACTTAATCTTTTACGACAAGAACTCCTGGCTGTGCAAACCAGAACAATGGAGACAGCACCTTGCCTCCAACCCATCACTCAGCACTACTCTAGCTGGCAGCTTCCCACTCCTCTTCAGAACCTTTTATGGTGGCAAAGCTGACCAATTCTAATGGTTTTCTGTAGTGTCTGTACTTTGTACTAATAACAGCCCTGGAAAAGCGGTAAGCCCTCGAAATGGACGGCGGCAAGGAATTCTGACAGAGAAGCAAAGCCCTCCAGCCTGACAATTCTCAAAGGCCACCTATCTGTTTTATTGTGGCGTTGCTGCTTCTGTCTGGGTTAGTCCATAAAAAGAATCTAATAACATTCTGCGTGGATACTCGGTCTTGGCGTTTCCAGCGAAGCAACGAAAAGAGTAAGTTCACCGTTAGGGATGTTTGCAGGGGAAATTGAAGGGAGGGAGGGAAGAGAGAGAGACCAAACGCTGACATGTGTGGAGGGATATGATTAAGCAGGTGCTGTCCAGACAAGTCACTGGGGTTTGTTTTACGGAAAATGCTATTTATCATGTTTGCAAATCATGACATGAAATAGGTGCTAAGAAACATTTGGTGTCTGTTTTCCAGGACTAGGCTATTTATGAAATCCACACGGGCTTTTCAAACCTCTTTCCAAACCAAAAATCGCATCGACGGAGTCATTTACATGTGCGATATCTAGCCCCTGCAGGCATTTTTTGTGGGGAAGGAACTTGCCATGCATTCAGGAGGAAATGCTATATATAGACACTTAGTAGATCACAAGACTCCATGGAGAGCAGCATGAAAAGGGAAGTAATTTAAGAAACAACAAGGGTATCTTGCCACAATGATCCACCTTTCACTCCACCTTGCTTTCAGATTAGCCAACGTATGTTTTTGGAAAATCCAGAAACACTACACAAAATATCCCTGCTTGTCCTGCAGAAGGAAAGCAAGATACTAGGAAAACCTGGGTGTATTTGGGATGGCGGGAAGGAGCTGCTGAGGGGAGAGAGTGCAGACCATGGTCACCATGGAAAAATCACTCCCGAATCCCTCTGGATTTTCCTTCATCTAAACCTGAAGCAAACAAAATAGTCAGATTTGGGTTTGACACAACCTTTGAATGCAATTGCTTGCTCTGGGTTTGAAACAAAATGTGCTTTCCATGTCATGCATATCTCTACTATTTGAATTGTACTATGTCCCTTTATGAATTTTAAATGGTTTCCATTTGGTCATCTTTCATAGATTTTTCCACTTTCTTTCCTAGAACATAGAATAATAGAGTTGGAAGGGACCTTGGATGTCTTCTAGTCCAACCTTCTGCTCAAGCAGGAGACTCAATACCTGTGATGGCGAACCTATGGCACACATGCCACAGGTAGCATGCAGAGCCATATCTGTGGGCATGCGTGCATTGCCCTAGCTCAGCTCCAGTGCGCTGATTTTCATGAAATCAGTGCTTCTGGCCAGCTGATTTTCGGGCCTTCTGGGCCCACCAGAAGTCAGGAAATGGGCTGTTTCCTGCCTCTGGAGGGCCTCCAGGGGGCGGGGAAGGCCCTCCCCAAGCTCCTAGAAAGGCTCTGGAGCCTGGGGAAAGTGAAAAACAGGCCTACTGGGCCCACTGTTCCATCGCGTGCCAAAAGCGAGGGGAGTGGGGGGGTTGTGCACGCATGCACGGGGGGATGGGGTGCATTGAATTATGTGTGTGACCCCCCCCCTGCACTCCCCCCCGCTTTTGGCACACCATGGCAAAAAGGTTAGCCATCACTGCTCTATACCATTTCAGACAAATGGTTGTCCAGTCTCTTTTTGAAAGCCTCCAGTGATGGAATACCTACAACATCTGAAGGGAAGCAGTTCCATTGGTTAATTGTTTTCACAGTTAGGAAATTTCTCCTTAGTTCTAGGTTCTCTTCTCTCCTTGGTTAGTTTCCATCTATTATTTCTCGTCTTGTTCTCTTTTCTTCCATCAGTTCCACCTCAAGATCTAACCCAGGAGATTGCTTCGTATTCTCAGGGGCCACTGAACAAACCTCCTTAATCTTCCCAGTGGTAGGATGGTTCTGCCACCTCAGTGTGAATAAGAACCCAATTCTTCACTTGAAATCAGCCTAGAAATATGTCTTTTTCTTTATTAAACCAGTCTCTGACTAAATATTTCAAAATGGCCCCTTGAAATAGCATATTGATATAGCTAGTAATGCAACTTTTGTCATATATTTTAGAAGCTAATCAATGAACCGGGTGAAACTAAAACAAAAACAAAAAAGCAGAATAAGCTTGTGATTCAATGTTTTCAAGGCAGAATATACTCTATGATTGTTCAGAGTTGTACTGGATATTATTGGGCCTTAAGAAAAAGAAAACTTAACAAATGCATTAGTGCATTTGTGAAATCACGGTACAGACTATAATTTGAAGCATCAATTGTATTATACGAAGATGGGATAAGAAAGGCCAGAAGGAGGGGTCACCACCAATGAAATGATAACAATTATTTGCTCAGGTTTGTCATTTTCATATTCTTTATCTGTCAGGTAATTCTCAGTTTTCTAACCTATAATAAAGTAGTCAACAGTAAATATTAAAACAAATCTATTGTAGAAATGGAATAAGCTATTGTACTTTTAGACTGCCTGGATTTAATCTATGATAAAATCATCTCCACAAACTCATAATTTACTTTTGTTGGCAAGCTCAATAGAGAGAATATGTTTTGCAGCTCAGCCTCTATATAAAGCTATAGAAAAAGACTGCGCCTAAGCATGTGTAAAGTATCTTTCAATCAGCAACAAATAACCTCACCAGCCATTATGGTGCAGGCAAAAACGTGCAGGTTTTGGCAACTGTTTATTTTAGAGATGAATAGTGCGCTTAACTAAGGTTAAAGTAATTCAATGTGTTAGAAAGTCTTGTGTTTACAAAAGCTTCCCATACACATTATCCTACACATGTAACATTTTCTTCAAGATAGCACAACTCTCCACTAATGCTTTCATAAATAATTTCATAAATCTTTGCTGGCATAAAATTACTCTCTACATGGCTTATCCTATTCTCCTATAATAAGGAAGCCAGCAACTGGTATGGCCATATTATTGTCCTGTTTTAAGGAAAGCTCTCTAGAGAAGAATCTAGTGATGTGAAATGGAGAAGGAAAGAGTAGAAGATGATGACCAGCAGTAAGGTAGATGGACTCTGCCCCGATGGCAGTGGCTGTACTATTGGAAGACCTGAAAGACCAAGTTAGGGACAGATCCTCCTGGAGAAAATCTGTGTGGATACTAAGAGCTGTAACCAACTTGAAGCGTATAATCAATTTAAGGAAAGCAAATGATGAAGCGAGACTCCCCAACTTTGTTTCTTTGTTTCTTTTATTTATTTAAACCCTTTACATAGCCACCCATCTTCTAACCCTGTGATGATGAACCTATGGCACATGTGCCACAGTGGCACGCGTAGCCATATCAGTGGGCACACGAGCTCAGCTCCAGCATGCATGTGCGTGCCGGCCAGCTGATTTTCAGGCCTTCTGGGCCTACCAGAAGTAGGGAAACAGGCTGTTTCCTGCCTCCAGAGGGCCTCTGGAGGGCTTTCTGGTGGTGATGAGGAAGGTCCATTTTTTGCTGTCCCCAGCCTCCAGAGCCTCTCTAGGAGTCTGGGGAGGGCAAAAACAGCCTTCCCCACCCCCCAAAGGCCCTCCAGAGGACCAGAACTGGCCCGTTTGCCAACTTCTGGTGGGTCCATTTTCAGCCTCCGGAGAGCCTCCAGGGAGTGGGGGAAGGCCGTTTTCACCCTCCCCAGACTCCTAGAAAGGCTCTGGAGCCAGGTGAGAGAGAAAAATGGGCCTACTGGCCCATCACATGCCAGGAGGGGGGGAGCGTGGGGCGGGGCACATAGAATTATGGGTATTGGCACGTGCACGCGTGACCTCCCCGCACCCCCCTCCTGCCACGCAATGGCAAAAAGATTAGCCATCACTGTTCTAACCAATCTGGGCAGCTCCCAATCTTCCACCATTCATTGCCTGCTGGTGCTCATTCTGGTTCTTCAGTAGATATTAGGTGCTCTTGCAAAAGAATGATCAACAATGTTTATAAGCAGCATGCATAAGATCGGAGAAGTATTTTGAAAGTGCCAGTCTGGCATTGTATGCGCAGAGGCCTCTGAGGTAACAAGGGGTCCAGTCTCTCCTGAAGCCCAAGTCCAAGTGATGCAAAATGCCAGGGAGGACCAGTCCAAGTCACCGGAGGGAAAGAAACATGCACACAACAAGAGAAAAACAGTTGCTGGGCAGACTCTCTATTCCTGATTGTGTCTGCAACCACACTATTATTGAAACATACTAGATCAAATCCATGGCCAAAACTGTATCAGAAGAAGAGGAAAAACATTATAACCAATGTCTATGGAGATTCTCAGTCATCCAGGACATAGTTGTCCCAAAGATGCTTTTTCAAGAGGCAACTGGACTTTCTGGCTTTTCTCTGAAGATGTTTCACTTCTCATCCAAGAAGCTTCTTCAGCTCTGACCTAGTTATAGGTCTTTAATAACTAGGTTTATTATAACCTAGTTATTAAAGACTGTCCCAGCTGTGGGCTATATATGTAAGAAAGACAATGCTAAGAGGACATTGCATAAAAAATGTTTACCAGGGCATGATCCCACTGCAGATCTAGGAATGTCTGAATAAACCCATATGGTAATCTGGCCATATCCACCATACTCACTAAACAATTATCCAGCACTAGGAAAACTTGGTAGTTAACATAGATCTGGATCACCTTGTAAGCTCAAAGGTCTCCGGCATTCAATATCCAATCCAGATTCTGGGCAAAGACCCAGCTGAGAGGTGACAATTCAGAAATGACCGTTGAAAATCTATACCAGTTGTCAGCTCTCAGGGCAGCACCTTTTGACCTTTGAGTCCTTGCCTTAATGCCTGGAAATATAGCCAAGATCTACCAATTAAAGCAGGAACACTGCCAGCTGAGTTGGATAATGAGACCCAGAGGAGACAATGGGAAAGGAAGAAGTTATTACAGTGAAAAGGAATAACGCCAGTCTCAAAAGAACATCACACTAAATAAATGTTGATCAACTTATTGAGTTTGAGACAATTTGAGCATTGATTCTCAGATGGACATCACTAAACTCAGAGTTATTGAACATATAAAGAGAGGAGAGAGAGATGAACACATAGATAAAGCAATGATAATCTTGAGAGTCAATGTATACCAAAGCAAAAACATTAAATACCACAGGCATTAGGACAAATGAGCTGTATGTGAGACTAAATGACATTAAAATTTAATTAATTGATGATTATGATTGAGCTATACGAGTATAAATGCAAACATGTCCCACATATTGGAAGGCATACAGTACCTGTCTACTGACCTACCATATCTATAATTTCCAGTTGCACTATTTTATCTACTCTTTCAGCATCTTTTAGCATCTTTATGTAGTTTTCCATCTTAATTAAATGTGCTATATCACTAAATTATGCATATTTCTGCATACAATTTCAGAGAGAATGAATTATAATTATGATTTAATTATATATAGTTAATAATTTAAAAATCATGGCATGAGTAAAAATAGGGACCATCAACTTTATACCACCAGGCGAATCACAGTCCTTTGTCAATGGCCATGATGCTTTGAGAAGCAGAATTAGAAGAATTGAAGTCAAATCATGTTAATTAGAACTAGTAACTGAGCCAGACAAATGGTCTGTGTAGTAGAATGGTCTGCATCGGCTGACAATAACATCAGGATTTCATTCTTGGACATTAGAGTCTGGTACTTGAAGATGCTAAAGGCAAAGTCTGGGGCATTTGCATTCAGAGTAGATTTTTCAAAAAGACTTGCTTCAATTTTTATAGTTCTACTGAATACAGTAGAACAGGAATCTACAGTAGTGGAATTATCACCATAGAAAAAATGAGATATACAAAAATTATCACCATGTCAGTTAATACTTAGTTGGGTAACCTTTAGCATGAATTACGGCCTAACAACATCTTCCCATGGAGTGAACCAAGTCTTTTAGTTCTGCAGCTGTTATAATGTGAAATCAAGATTGAATGATTGCTTCTATTAACTGGGTTTTATTGCTGGGTTGCTTCTGACTAACAAGTTTCTTTAGTTGGCCCCATAGATTTTCAATTGGGTGAAGGTCTGGGCTATTCCCAGGCCATTCCAGCAGTGGAATATGATTATCTTGAAACTCAAAAAAGTGGTGTTA
Organism: Pantherophis guttatus; assembly: GCF_059756535.1. NCBI lineage: Eukaryota > Metazoa > Chordata > Lepidosauria > Squamata > Colubridae > Pantherophis > Pantherophis guttatus. The sequence continues at coordinate 134,283,235 of NC_142063.1, read as the reverse complement.
TTAGCTATCAAACCTCAAAAATACACTTTTCCCAAAAGGTTTCCACAATTTTGGCCACTACTGTAGGATATATACATCTATAAGTCGTATGGGCCAAAGGCACATTAGACATTAAACTGGAGATGGTCCAATTTGGTCTGTATCCAGCTCAAGAAATCTGGTTCAGAACTGTTATCAGATGTTTCATGAGCCAGTAAGTGCAGAAGAAATTGGTTAAGCCAGATTATGTAAGATTTACAATCAGTGTGCTTTGGGACTTTAGTATTCAAACAGACAGACACTGGCTGCATAATATGCCAGACTTAACAATTGTCAGCAAAATAGAAGAGAATAGAAGAGAAGGAATTGGAGAAGATAACAAAATACAAAGACCTCCAAATTGAAATAGAATGACTGTGGCAAAAAAACAAAACAAAGGTAGCGCCAATAGTTCCTATCAGGGGGTGGGTTCTAAAATTTTTTACTACCGGTTCTGTGGGTGTGGCTTATTTTGTGGGCGTGGTTTGTGGGGGTAATGTGACTGGGTGGGTGTGGCCAACTTTTTTTTAAAATTTTTTTTTTAATTAGATTTATATGCCGCCCTTCTCCGGAGACTCAGGGCAGCTTACTATGCGTAAGTTCCTCTGCCGTGAGGAACTTTGGAAAGAGAAGGTGAGTGCAGCCTGTGGCTGAGATAGCGTTGCTTACCTGCCCTGAAAGCGTAGCCCTGGTTGCTGTTTCTGCCACTTCCTCAACCACTCGGAGCCCTGCATAATAGCATTGCGGCTTGCTCGAGGTAGCTGCCATTTGGACATCCCCCGCCCCCCTCTTCCTCCATCTTCTCCTCCTTGAGTTGGAGCCTTGTGGCATGGCCAAGGCTGAGGAGGGGTGGGGTAGTAGCTGCATGGATCCCCCAATGCCACCCGTGTCCCCTGCCCTGCTATAATGAAGCGCTTTGTCAAGGAAAGCAGAGTCTCAGGCTGCTCCTGGAGCAGTGGGGAAGTGGGCGCAGTAAAAGGTGCACTGGCCAGGAAGCGGTCATGCTCCCTGGCCAGAGAGGGTTGCACAAACCTTTGCTGGAGTGAACGTGCAATCCTCTCCTGCCAGGGAGCATGACCGCTTCCTGGCTCATACATTTCTTACCGCTTTCTGTGACCACTTCCCCGCTGGTGGATCTCCATGAGTGAGAAGCTGCGCTCTCCTCCGGTCCTCCTGGGGCGGCTCGCCTCCCCGCTGGCAGCTTCTCCTTCTCCTGGCTGCTCCAGGAGCAGCCTGTCTGTTACCCGGTGAAAACGGCCTGCCACTACAGCCTGCCCCACCCTCACTGCCCTGGCAGTTGCTCCTGGTGCTGCTGGAGAAGCGGCAGCACGAGAACCGCTGTTGCTGGGGGCAAGGGGGCGGCGGCAGCAGGAGCAGCAGGCCAGGGCTTCCCTCCCTCCCTCCCTCCCTCCAGAGGCCTGGGGCTATGCCAGAAGTCTGCTCGGGCAGGGAGACAAGGATGCCTCGGACAGCCCATCCTTGCCACCACCACCCCCTCGCCCTTGGCGGCAGCGGTTCTTGCACAGGAGCAGCTGGCAGGGGAGAGGGGATGGTGGCAGGCTGCGGCAGCAGACAGTTCGAGCTGGCTAAGAGGCAACGTTCCTCCTCCTGCCAGCCTCGAGCTCAGCTCTGGGCAGCGTCCCCCTAGCCATACCTGGCTTCTCCCTGCAGCAGCCCACGTGGATCCCAGGCAGCGCAACTTCGGGGCCTTTGGTGGTGGTGACGAGGTAGGCAGGCAGCCAGGTGCACAGGAGCGACTGGTGGCAGTGCTCCTGGCTGGCAAAGGACAGAGTCCTGGGGCTGCATGCGGGCAATGATGGTGGGCGGGGTAAGCGAGTGGCGACTGGGCCGGGAACCGGTTCGCGGCCATGGCCAGCCAATCTTATTACCGGTTCTCTGAACTACTAAATTTTTTTACTACCGGTTCTTGCAAACCGGTGCAAACCAGAAGCAACCCACCACTGGTTCCTATATTGAAGTTTGACTGTGCCATACAATTCAACATGGGCTATTTTCAACGCAGATACATCTCTGGATATATCCCAACTTTTCCAGTGAAGGCAGTACATGAAAAGCTCTGTCGTCATTGAAGGCATTGAGGAATCTGGTGATCTCTGAAAGATTAACCCAGTGAATCACAGATTGTCTAATTTTAATATCTGTAAATTTAGCATAATTTAATATTGTGTTTCTTGGGATTGGGTGGGTACCTTTGACTGCCTAGGCATGTTCATACATTGTTAATCTTCTTTTTAGACTTGTCATTGCATGCTTCGTAGGGCTGCAAGTCACCTACCTATCTTCTTGCCTAAGGTAAGACTAGAATTCCCAGTCTCCCACTTTTTCATTCCCGTGCCTTTAGCAATAGCAATAAGTCAGGTTTCCGAAAGATGCCAATAAGCACTTAGACTTATATACTGCTTCACAGTGCTTTACAGCCCTCTCTAAGCAGTTTACAGAGTCAGCATATTGCCCCCAACAATCTGGGTCAGTGGTGGGTTGCCCCCGATTCAGATCAGTTCTCAAGAACCTGGTAGTAAAACCGGTGGGAGGATCCGCCCACCGCCCCAGATGTCATCATAGGCGATCTGCACATGCGCAGAAGCTTCTGTGCATGCACAGAAGCTTGGCGCGTGCACGATCCCGTTGTGAAATGGTAGTAAAGATAAGTAGAACCCACCCCTGATCTGGGTTCTCATTTTACCGACCTCAGAAGGATGGAAGGCTGAGTCAACCTTGAGCTGCTCAGGATTGAACTCCAGACAGTGAGCAGTGAGTTAGCCCTGCAGTACTGCATTCTAACCACTATGCCACCACGGCTCATCATAACCACTATTCCAAATGTGGAGTTAGACAGTTCAGTATATGTTCATTTCTGTTTATGAATTGGTTCACTATCCACATTCATGAAAAGTGTGATCAAGGTTACATGCTATATTCAAAAATTGGGTTGATAGGTTCGACTGATAGATTTTCTCTATGAAATATAAACAATACATGTATATTTGTTATTGTTTTACGATTGTTGCAGGTTTTGGGGGGTTTTTACATCTTTTTTTTCTTGTCCTCTCTTTTTGTATATGAAAGCAAAATAATTTTAAAAATTAACCTTTGAAAGAGCAGAAGAAAGAAGCATAGGAATTGAATATAAGAAATAAATAAATAAGAAATAATAAAAAGGGAATGCACCTTCATGTTCCTAGAGAATAATGAACTGTTTCAAGTGGCTACATGCTAGTATGCAATAAAGATTCTTATCTAGCTATGCTGCATCAACCATTCAATAGCTCTCAATTGAGTTTGAGGTTAAGAGTCTAGTCAAGTTGTGCTGAGTCAACTATCGGGAACTATCGCCAAGTTCTTGTCAGCATTATTTCTTGAAGCCAAATGTTTGGAATTATTAACACCCCAAATAAATTTGCACTGATTAATAATTTTTCAGATTCACAGATCTATTTGCATAGCAAAGTGTGAAAGTAGCTAAGAAAATACTTAGCTCCTATTATATGTAAGAGTCGGTTCACAGATTATTAAATATTCTAGAGATTGTTATGTAAATAGTTAGAAGTGATATTCCCTTAGCAGTGTTAAGCTACTTCACCATTAGCAGTGAAGAATCCTATCTCTGCAAGCTCTGAAGTATCTACAAGCAAACAACCAAATTCAGAGAGCACCAGGGACCCCACGCTATCTCTACTCCTTGCTGGATTTAAGGAAAGTTGCTGGAAAGAAAACACCAGAACCTGTCTACATTCCTAATTGACAGAGGATTTTATTGCTTCTATCCTGAAAATAGTTTAGAACAGGGGTGAAATCCAGCAGGTTCTGACAGATTCTGGAGAACCAGTAGCGGACATTTTGAGTAATTTAGAAAACTGGCAAATACTACCTCTGGCTGGCCCCAGAGTGGGGTGGGAATGGAGATTTTGCAATATCCTTCCCCCAGGAGTGGGGAGGGAATGGGGATTTTGCAATATCATTCCCTTGCCACGCCCACCAAGCCACACCACGCCCACCAAGCCATTCCCACAGAACCGGTAGTAAAAAACTTTGGATTTCACTATTGGCTTAGAATTCTTGTATGCCATTCCATTCCTCTCAACAAAACTTGATCAAGAAAACTCTGTGAAATGGCAATTAGAAAAAAAAAATGATGTTGATTTTAGACAGCTGCCAAAGAACCCAACACCAGATGACAAATGATTCCATTGAATCAGATCATTTTACTGTAACTAGATACTCAGTTAGGATAACGTTGATATTATACAAGTCACGTGCATAAAAGCAATGAGAAATTATGAGAGTCAAAATCAGACAATCGAAAAAGGCACATTGGAAGAAAGGTCAGGGACCAAATCTAAAATTGGCAATTAACCTAGGGCACCACTGCTTCGTTCCTGGTTCACAAATTCCCTCTTTCCTTTTCAAAGAAAAGCCCAAGTAATTAGCCAAAACTACAAAAGAATGGAAACATGTGTGATGTTCCTCAGTTAAACACAAAAACTGTCATTATAATCTAAGCCCTATTTTTAGAGCTATGTAATTTTGGCCATAAAAAAATAAATAAGTAACAAAAGTTGGTTAAGTTGGAAAAAGACCAGGTATGTTAGAAAAGCCAAGAGACTGGCCTGGGAAGAAAATTGGTCTCGCTTTTGTATGCATTTCTGGTCACTAAAATTATGCTAATTTAACGTCTTGACTTTTCTAGCTTAAAGCAAAAGTGAGGGCTTGATTGCATCTTTCTCTCCCCCACCCCTCTTTCCTTTTGTCCCCAGACTGCACAAATGGGCCACTTTCAGACAGAAGATTTAAACTGTTATTATACCTAACAACTTTTCACCATGGCATTTCTTTTATGCATGCTGATCATAATGGGGATATCGTGTAGAAGGTTTTGCTTTCGGAGAAGTAATCAGGCGGTATTATCTTCCATCCCTGCCAGCAGCAAGATGTTAGAAATCTGCTTTTAGAGCCAATTGTTAAGAAACAAGCAATGTGGTCCGGACCTGACGTTCTGCAAATCCATACCTTCCCTACTGTTCTCAAGCAGGGATACCAGATGGGGCATCGGCATGGCAGGCAGGTAGAATTGCAGACCGAACCCTACTAAAGTTTGCCCACACCAGGCTTTCCTCTTCCCCTTCAAAGCCATCTCACTGCTCTCCCAACTAGGAGCCATGAAACTGAATTGCATTCTTGCACAGAAGTAGGGAGTCCGAGGGTGGAATGGGACAACTTGCCACAGCCAACTCTCTGTGGCCAACTCGCCATGGTCAACTTGCGACGGCCAAATTACCTCAGCCAAATCACTGCAGGGCAACTCACCATGGCCAACTCGCCGTGGGACAACTCGCCGTGGGACTATTTAACAATTCTATTTAATGATTTAAAATAATTTTTTAAAAATATATTTTAATTTTTGTCATTCATATTTCATTCTATCCCTCCTTTTGCATCGTTTCTTTAATTATTCTATTCCACTATTATTATTATTTTTGATATTAGTGTAACTCTTGTCCTGCAGCAAATTGTCCTGCGGTGAGTTAAGCTGTGGCGACATGCCCCGCACTGAATTGTCCAAGGCAAGTTGGCTGTGGCAAGTTGGCCATGTTGAGTTGCCGTGGCGAATTGTCATAGACCCGTCTGAGGGGGGCATGTAGCCAGTGTTGTCAGAGGCCCTGGATTTTTTTTATATAATCCTATAGTCCCATGATGGCAAACCTATGGCATGTGTGCCAGAGGTGGCACGCAGCGCCCTCTCTGATGCACATGAGCCATTGCCCCAATTCAGCTCGTATGCACATGTGCGTGTACCTCCAGCTGGCCAGCTTGTCTTCGGGCCTCTGTCGCACATGCATGGGGGCGGGGCGCATGCGCGGGGGCAGGGCACATGTGCAGGACTGCATGTGCATTCACGGGGGGTAGAGCACATGTACATGCACAAGGCGCATATGCGGGCTCCACGTGCACATTGCATTTTGGGGGTTCAGGAGCGCGCTTTGGGCACTTGGTCAGGAAAAGGTTAGCCATCACTGCTATAGTCCAACAAGACCATAAAAGTAACCCAAAAAACCACAATCCACAAAGGCCACAAATTTTCCTCAACTGATCTCCCAACCCTTCAATCTCTAATCCTGGGATGGCCTAGAGGCATGCAGAGCATGAACTGAGGAAGGGGCCTTGGGGGAGGAGAAAGAATGGCATTGCCTGCTGGTGCTCTGCTGGCCAGTGTGTACCTATCTTTCTGCAGGCAAAGCAGTTTGGGAAATCTGTCTTGGGAGAGACACAGGAGATCCAGGGCTGGGCTGGCCCGGGCAGCAGGACGCACCAATAAAGATGGGGAAGGAGGCAGGGAGAGGCAAAAGTGGGATAGTGGAAGCTTTGGCATCAGGGTGCCAAAAGTTCAGGAGAGGTCGAGGAGCAGGGGTGGGTTCTACTTACCTTTACTACCGGTTTGCCACGGGCGTGCTCTTCTGCACATGCGTAGAAGCATTTTGATGTTGTTGGGGTGGGTGGGCGGAGCCTCCTGGTTTTACTACCGGTTCTATAGAATCGGTGTGAACCGGGGGCAACCCACCACTGTTGAGGAGTCTAAATATCAAGGGTAAGGGTGTTGACAGTTGCAAAGTGTGATTCCCCTCTGTACCGTGTTTCCCTGAAAATAAGACCCTATCTTATATTTTTTTTGAACCCCGAAATAAGCGCTTGGCCTTATTTTCGGGGAGGTCTCATTATTTTGGGGCGCGTGGAGGAAACCAGAGGAAATGGTGGGGACTGGCTGTGCATGTGTTTAAATATTTTTGGGGAGGGCTTATTTTCAGGGGGGCTTATTTTAGCGCATGTGCTCAAAAGCCCGATTGGTCTTATTATCAGGGGATGTCTTATTTTCAGGGGAACAGGGTAGTTTGCAAAGTGGTCCTTGGGAGAGGAGGTGGAAAGCAGAGGTGAGAAAAGACAATCTGGATGTGAGGAATGAGCAATTTGTTGGGAGTGGGTGGGTCTATGACAATTCGCCATGGCAAACTGGCCATGGCCAACAAGCCACAGCCAACTTGCTGCAGGATAATTGATCACAGCCAACTCACCATAGGACAGCTGACTGCAAGACAAGAGTTACACTAATATTAAAGAAATAGTGGAATAGAATCGTCAAAGAAAGGATGCAAAAGAATAAACAGTGAATGGCAAAAATTAAAATCTTTATCTTTCTTATCTTTATTTGATTTGTATACTGCCCTCCTCCCGAAGGACTCAGGGCGGTGAACAGCCAAACAGTAAAATACATAAATACAAAATTTAAAAATAGGATAAAATCGAATTAAACAATTTGGCCCAGACAAATTAAAACACCCCAATCATTTAAAAAAATATTAAAATTTGCATATTAAAAAGAAAAGAGGGAAAAGATTAGGCCAGGCCCGCCTGGTGGAATAAAAAGGTCTTCAAAGCGCGGCGGAAGGTGTGCAGATCGAAGATCCTCCATATCTCCGGGGGGAGCTCATTCCAGATAGTAGGTGCCCCCACAGAGAAGGCTCTCCCCCTAGGGGCCGCCAGTCGACATTGTTTGGCTGACGGCACCCAGAGGAGCCCCACTCTATGAGAGCGTGGGAGGCTATTGGTGGTGGGAGGCTATTGGTGGTAGTAGGCGGTCCTGTAGGTAACCAGGTCCTAAGCCATGGAGCACTCTAAAGGTGGTAACCAAAACCTTGAAGCGTACCCGGAAGACCACTGGGAGCCAGTGCAGCTCGCGCAGGAGAGGTGTTACATGGGAACGCCATGTCGCTCCCATTACTACCTGCGCGGCCGCACTCTGCAGTTGGAGCCTCCGGGTGCTCCTCAAGGGGAACCCCCATGTAGAGAGCATTACAATAGTCCAGGCGGGAAGTGACGAGGGCATGAGTGACCGTGCGTAAGGTGAGTAGGCCATAGCAAGTTGTCCTGCAGCAAGTTGGCTCTGGTGAGTTGGCTGAGGCAAGTTGTCTCATTCCATGTGCCCCAGCCCCATGCATACACCTCCCCCCATGTGCGTGCACCCCCCACATGCGCCCCGCCCCTGCGACCCAATGACCAGCTGGCCAGTGGGAGGCATGCATGTATGTGGGGCAGAGCTAAACTGGAGCGACAGCTTGCATGCCCACAGAGAGGGTGCTGCATGCCCCCTGTGGCATGCGTGCCATAGGTTCGCCATCACGGCCCTATACCATTTTAGATAAAATGGTTGTCCAATCTCTTCTTAAAAACCTCCAGTGATGGAGCATCCACAACTTCTGAAAGCAAGCCATTCCAGTGATAACTGTTCTCACTGTCAGGATATTTCTCCTAAATTCTAGGTTGGATCTCTCTTTATTAAGCTTCCATCCGTTACTTCTTGTCTTACATCAAATCTATGTCCCTATATAGGAGATTGATGTATCAATTGCTTTGCGATAAAGGCATACAAACGTGGACCCCTAATATCCAGCTGCAAAGGTTGTCTATCCATTCCCTAAAGTATTCCATCTACATATTTAGAAAATGTTTTGGTATCTCTCACAATTCTCATGATGGATCGAGCTCTTTCACCCTAGCATTCCAGAAACATAAGCAGAACTAAATCTCATTAATTGCCTGAGAAAGTCAAAGGTGCAAAGCAAGCAGGATGAAGGATATTACCACACTGGCTTCAAATGTGCTCCAAAAGCAAATTGAGAAAGCCACTGAACAGGTTATGATGCCTCTGAGAATTCTGCTTTGTTTTTATTTTATTTTAGTTGCTAGATCCCCAATTCCTCTTACTGCAATGGCAGAACAAAACTCAAAACGCTGGTGGCAGACAGATGTGTGAGATTTTGATTCATTACCCATGCAGATCTGAACCCATCTTTTATTTTTTTACAAGACTTATATGGCTGCCTATCCCATATAATGAATCTATATGGTTCACAATACTCCATAAAAACAAAGGTAAAAAGAGAGGTGTCCTTCCCCCAGGCGCTAAATCAAACAGCCTCCCAACACAATCCCTATCCTAGGCCAATACTTGGGGGAAGAACTAGGTTTTTATGCGATTTCAGAAGGCTAAAAGGGTAGGGATAAATTGGCTCTCAGGTGGGAGGCTATACCAAGGGCTGAAGCCACCGTCAAGAAGGCCATGCCTCTGAGGTCCCATCAGATAGCAACATTAAAGGAGGGGGCCTGGAGAATGATTACTGTATATAACCTAGTAAAACAGGCAGTTTGAGAGGTGTCTATGGAGATTCTCAGTCATCCAAGTCATGGTTGTCCCAAAGATGCTTTTTCAAAAGGCAACCGGACTTCTTTTGTTTTTGTTTTTGCTTGAAGTCATTTCACTTCTCATCCAAGAAGCTTCTTCAGTGCTTTTCAAATCTTTTCTATAATCATTCAGCACTGAAGAAGCTTTTTGAATGAGAAGCAAAATGTCTTCTAGCAAAAACAAAGGACGTCCAGTTGCCTTTTGAAAAAATACCTTTGGGACAGGCAGTTTGAGACTAGGCTGATCAAGTCTGCTCTGACTGCACCTATCTGGAAAACTCAGGTAGAAAATAAGAGAGGCTTAAAGATCTGTGTACATCAACAGGCTGTGAGTATGTGAATGACCATAAGCCAATCTGGGAGCATAGGTAACAAGAAATAGCCTCAGAGAAAGGTGATTCCACAAATAAATTGGCCCTGTGCCATGAAGAGCTTTAACGCTAATCTTGAATTGCACCCAGAATACAACTGGGTGCCAGCACAGCTCACGCAGTAATGGTGTTCCATGAGTGAACCATGGAGCACCTAGAATTGTATGTCAAACTGTGGGATACCCAAAACAATTAACCAGTGGAACAGCTTGCCTTCAGAAGTTGTAGTAGATGCTTCATCATGGGAGGTTTTTAAGAAAAAAACTGGACAACCACCTATCTGAAATGGTGTAGGAATGCCTCCTTGAGCAGGGGGTTGGACTAGAACGGGGGTCAGCAATCTGTGGCTCTGGAGCCGCATGTGGCTCTTTCACCCTCTCTGCTGCGGCTCCCTGTCACTCAAAATATGTGTCACAATCGCCAATGTGTGACACCCACCGGCACACGATTTATTGAGCTTTTCAACCCCCGGTAGGCCAACCATGGATAAATCCAAGAAAAGAAAAGTTTCAGAAGAAAACAGAATGTTTAATTCAACTACATATGCTAGTTTTGTAGCCACCCAAGAAATAGTCAGGCATGGGAAGGGTTTTGTGGCTCCCAGTGTTTTCTTTTCTGTGGGAAACGGCTCCAAATGGCTCTATGAGTGTTTAAGGTTGCAGACCCCTGGACTAGAAAACCTCCAAGGTCCCTTCCAGTTCTATTCTGATTGATTGACATCCATTCTTTTTATAGCTCTTTGACCAGCACAGTCTAATCTTGGGTTAGACTGTGTCCTATGAACACAACAACCTTTCCCAAACTTTTTGGCAGCCTTTAGGGCCTCCTGAAATCTCACTGCTTATATATCAAAGCAAACTGCCCTTAATCAGAGATGAAATGTTCTACTCATGTATAGTAAACAAAAACCAAACCAAAAAGATGTAACAGCGGTAGGATGGTTCCCAGGGATGTGGGGACGCTTCAAGGGGCACTTTGCTTCAGTAAAAGCGATGACTAAAGAATCCTCTAAGCTCTCTGGGGGAAGCAGTTCTGTCGTTATTGTAGGCTCAGGCTAGCAGAGCCTCATCATAGCTCAGGTTTCATTGGTCTTTTGATGATCATCCGGTCTGCGTGTACACATGCACATCAGATAATTCCATTGGCATTTCTGACAGAGCAAAGTAGTTAACAGAAACCAAGCTGCCAGCTTCAGTACTTCAGCTGGAGGGATTCAGAACATCATAGAATCAAAGGCTGGAATGGATCTCAGAAATCTTCTTATCCAGCCCCGGGGAGCCCTATACAACCGCAGTGAAATGATTGTTCAGTCTGTTCTTGAAAACCTCCAGTGATGGAGCACCCATAAGCCCAGGAGGAAAGCTATTCCATTGATTATTTGCTCTCACTGTCAGAAAACTTCTCCTTACTTACAGGTTGGATCGTTTTTGACAAGCTTCCACAGAATACTTTTTGTCCTGCCTTCTGGTGTCCTATAGGTCAATTCCCCTCTTCTTTGTGACAATCCCTCAAGTACTGGAAGAGCATTTCAGCCAGAGCACCTTTAATCTTCTGAGTTCTGGGGCTACATCAGGGGTGAAATCCAGCAGATTCTGACAGGTTCTGGAGAACTGGTAGCGGAAATTTTGAGCAGTTCGAAGAACCAGTAGCGGAAATTTTGAGCAGTTCAGAGAACCGGTAGCGGAAATTTTGAGAAGTTCAAAGAACCAGTAGCAGAAATTTTGAGCAGTTTGAAGAACCGGTAGCGGAAATTTTGAGTAGTTCCAAGAACCAGTAGCAGAAATTTTGAGCAGTTCAGAGAACCGGTAGTGGAAATTTTGAGTAGTTCGAAGAACCAGTAGCAGAAATTTTGAGCAGTTCAGAGAACCAGTAGCGGAAATTTTGAGTAATTCGAAGAACCAGTAGCAGAAATTTTGAGCAGTTCAGAGAACCAGTAGCAGAAATTTTGAGCAGTTCAGAGAACCGGCAACTATCCCCTTTGGCTGGTCCCAGAGTGGGGTGGGAATGGAGATTTTGCAATATCTTCCCCCAGGAGTGGGGAGGGAATGGGGATTTTGCAGTATCCTTCCCCTGGAGTGGGGTGGGAATGGAGATTTTGCAGTATCCTTCCCCTGCCACACCCACCAAGCCACACCCACCGAACCGCTAGTAAAAAAAATTGGATTTCACCACTGGGCTACGTCAAAGTGGACTTGTGGCCACTGGGGTTGTGAAGTATTGCTTTTCACACCTCTTCAAAAGCATGATCCTCATATCTGCTTGTGTGTTCATTGCTCTCCCTTTCACAAGCCTTACCTGCTAGGGAAAAAAACATAGCATGTCTGCCCAGTGCCCATCCTATATCTTAGTCCTGCAAAAATTGCCCATATGTAGCATATACATCAAACAGTAAAAAGCGTTTTCCTCCATTGCCTTGTTCTTTCAACTTGGGCCATCCAATTTATTCTGCGTTCACTTACCTGGATGGACCAATACTAGAAATGCATTGAATGTTCTTGGCCTCCCTGGAACAACAATCAAAACATTCTGAGCTTCCTGACTGTAAGAAATAATGGTACAGGTACTCCTTGATTTACATCAGTTTGTTTACTGGCCGTTCAAAGTTACAACCGCACTGAAAAAAGTGCCTTACGACCGTTTTTCACAGTGACGACCTATGCAGCATCCCCATGATCGTGTGATCAAGATTCAGATGCTTGTCAACTGTTTCATATTTATGACCGTCGCTGTGTCCCGAGGTCATGTGATTCCCTTTTGCGACCTTCTGGACCAGCCAAGTCAATGAAGAAACCAGATGCACTCAACAACTGGGTTACCAATTTATCAACCACAGTGATTTATTTAACGGCTGAGGCAAAGGAGGTCGTAAAATGGGGCAAAACTCACTTAAGAAATGTCTCACTTAACAAGAGAAATTTTGGGCTCTATTGTGGTCGTAAGTCAAGGACTACCTATATTCAGTTTGAGCCACTTGCTCCCTTGAATTTTACTCCAGTGGATGAGGTGACAGACCAGACTATTGACCAGCCAACTTGCAGAAAAATTGAAAATATTTTTAGAACATGTTTGAAAGCTTTTTGGAAAAAAAATCCCCATAAGATAAATGATCCAACCCCAATATATCAGCAGAGACAGTCTTTAGTTATTTAAATACAGGCTGTAAAGCACTCAGCAAATGATGAGAGAACAGAAAGGGCTAATTGACCATCTCCATTCTTTCTACTGGCACTTACTTCCGAAGTTAGCAGCAGTTATCATTTATCAGCAGCTGGAATGTCAAGCAAGACCTTGGAAATAAGAGCTAGTACAAATGGCAAATTCACTAGGGGGTTGGGTGGATATTTTGGTCTTTTGTTTTCACTACTTACAAAAAAAAAATGCTAGGATCATTGCACATCAGGGAGGAAAGAAATCTCTACAATCAGTGAGCAACAATTTGCTATATGGCAAAGATCTATCTATCTATCATTTGTCTGTCTGTCATCTATCGTCTATCTATCTATCTATCTATCTATCTATCTATCTATCCACCCACCTGTCTATATCTCCATCTCTCTCTCTTTCTCTCTCTCTGTATATATATAGAGTATATAAACACACATACACACACACACATACACACATATATACATACATACATATCCATCCATCCATCCATCCATCCATCCATCCATCCATCCCTCTATCTATCTATATCTATCTATCTATCTATCTATCTATCTATCTATCTATCTATCTATCCACCCACCCGTCTATATCTCCATCTCTCTCTCTCTCTGTATATAAAGTAGATAAACACACATACACACACACATACACACATATATACATACATACATATCCATCCATCCATCCCTCTCTCAATCTATATCTACCTATCTATCTTATAGTATCTATCTATCTATCTATCTATCTATCTATCTATCTATCTATCTATCCACCCACCTGTCTATATCGCCATCTCTCTCTCTGTGTGTATATATATAGAGTATATAAACACACATACACACACACATACACACATATATACATACATACATATCCATCCATCCATCCATCCATCCATCCATCCATCCATCCATCCCTCTATCTATATCTATCGATCTTACAGTATCTATCTATCATCTATCTATCTATCTATCTATCTATCTATCTATCTATCTAATGTATTATCTATCTAATCAATCATCTAGCCAAAGCCACATTGCATAAGTGATTTTTGCCCTTACACAAGCTAAGCCCTTTTAGTAACATTTGTGTGTGACATACAAAAAGTGCATGCAATGCCATAGAAGTGGTCCTACACTTATCACCACAACTGGGATCGGAACTTCCATCTCTAGGCAATGCTAGAGTGCCTGCATCACTTAGCAATGGCAATCTCGTTATTTCCTATTGCCATCATCAAACGAATTAGCCACGGACGGACTCCAAGCCAAGAAAGAAAAAAGAAGTGGTTTCTGATATTCCTTACAACAGTTATAAGTACAAATGTATAGTTAACCTCTCCCTCTAAAGCATGGGTGTCAAACTCGAGCCGTCACATTGCTGTCATATAATGTATCAGGTTTTTCCTCTTCGCGGAGCTGGGGTGGGCTTGGTGTGTGACGCATACGGCCCGTGGGCCGCCACTTTGACACTCCTGCTCTAAAGTAACATCATATTATGCTTCCTTTTATATTCTACCCTATCTAATTACCAAAACTTAGTCACAAGTTCCTTCTTTACATTTTTACTCAAAAAGTCCATAAAAGGCTTTCTCTCACCAAGATGATATTTTTTTCTCTAATCAAAATGGTCAATTTATTCCATATCAGCCAAATCCGTCAACTCTGCCAGCTATTCCTCCATAGAGGGCAATGTCAAATCTTTCCATCTCTGTGCATATAGTAATCTCATCATGATAATCTTCCATAGTTTTTTTCTAACTGGGTGTCCATTAATCCTAAAAGGAAAAGTTCTAGATTCAATAGAAGGTTAATGTTAAAATCCTCTGTATAAAAATGTGTATTTAAATCCATTTTAAAGCTTTTTTTTTACAAGCATGAAAAAATGTCCCTTCATGTTGTTTATTTTTTCAATATATGTTTGAAATGCCTTTATTTATTCTAGGTAATTTCTCTGGTATCATGTACTGATATTACATTTGATAAAAATTCTCTTTGAGAATAAGAGAATGTAAATTTCAATTCTTTTAACTACATATTTCCTATTGATCTATCTGTATATTATAAACAATATTTTTAGCTCAGTTTACCATGCATTCTTTGATCTGTTCTTTGTCTCAAATGTGAACATATAATAATTATATATTTATCATCAGTACACAATTGTATTTCAAATTCTGACTTACTCTTTTTGTCCATTTTAAATCTTTCAGATAGTTGTAAACTGGAAAACCATTGATGACGGTACCCTTCTGCCAGTGGTGGGCTGCAACCAGTTTAACAACTG
Source organism: Pantherophis guttatus (assembly GCF_059756535.1). Taxonomy (NCBI): domain Eukaryota; kingdom Metazoa; phylum Chordata; class Lepidosauria; order Squamata; family Colubridae; genus Pantherophis; species Pantherophis guttatus. Next base: position 134,268,140 of record NC_142063.1, on the reverse strand, counting down.
GTTCTGTGAGTGCGTGCTTTACGTGTGCATGCGCACTTTGCGTGCACACACACTTTGCGTGCCCGCACACCTAACACACTTGCACACAGCATTCAAAATACAGCAATTTGAAGCTCAGCTGCTTACCTTCTAAGGCAGCCCCGATCAGTAGAACAGCAGAGGCGTGGAAATTAGCTGTGCCGTGTGAATCAGCTGAGCCAGAAAGAAGGAAATACAGGACAGGATAGGGTGGGTGCCGGTGGGTGGGGCCAGCTGATGGTCCGAACTACTGGTTCGCTAGAACCAGTCTGAACCGGCAGCAGCCCACCGCTGCCTTCTGCTCATAATTGTTCTTTTGTCTTGATCTGAAATTCCCCTGGATATTTTTCAGTATGGCCTGGCATGTCAAATATTTATCATAATCTTTATCTGCCAATTCTCTTCTATGATATGCTTCTTGAGCTAACATTCGTAAAGGTTTTCTGGACATAAATGTAGGAGATGACTTAGCCTGAGGGTGGGGTTAAATGCATCATCAGTTTGGAGTCTCTACACTCCCATAAGAGACCTAAATCCAGCCGTCCCTTGAAATCTTTTGACTTTTATCACGACCAACTTGCCTTGACTATTAGCAGTTCAGCTTCTTGTGTACAGGTAGCATGAAAAATTTGTAGTACTTTTGACATCTCTCCTGATTCCTGACTTCTTGCATCTGACAATAACCTGGGTTTATGTCTATTCTATATTGTCTTTATCATGCCATAATTTTATCATACCATAAATACTAATGTCATCCAAAGCTCAGGTTGTTTCTTATTTTTCAGTAATATCCATTCTTTCATCCAGACCAAACAACAAGCAATGAAATAGAATTTAAAATCCGGTAAACACAATCATCCTCTTTCCTTTGCATCTTTATCATTTCAGATTTAATTTATGGATTTTTTTTTTAATTTGCCGCATAAATTTAGATATGTCTTTTTGCCATTATTTAAATGGAACATCCATTGTCAAAAAAATATACAGGTAGTCCTCAACTTATAACAGTTTGTTTAGTGACTGTTCGAAATTACAACATCACTGAAAAATATGACTTATGACTGTTTTTCACACTTACAACTGTTGCACAGCCCTGTTGTTGTGTAATCAAAATTCAGATGCTTGGCAACTGGTGTTTATTTATGATGTTGCAGTGTACAGGATCATGTGATCCCCTTTTGTGATCTTCTGACAAGCAAAGTCAATGGGGAAGCCAAATTCACTTAACAACTGTGCTACTAACTCAACAATTGCAGTGATTCACTTAAAACTGTGGCAAGAAAGGTTGTAAAATGGGGCAAAACTCACTTAACAACCATCTTGGCCAAGGAGCTGTTGATACAGTTCTAAAGAGGAATGATTGAGTCTGTCATCTGCACCTCTATAACTGTCTGGTTTGGTTTTGCAACCCAACAAGACAGACACAGACTTCAAAGGATAATTAGAACCGCAGAAAAAACAATTGATACCAACCTGCCTTCCATTGGGGACCTGTATACTGCATGAATCTAAAAGAGGGCTGTGAAAATATTTACAGACCCTTCACATCCTGGACATAAACTATTTCAACTCCTACCCTCAAAACGACACTATAGAGCACTGCACACCAGAACAACTAGACACAAGAACAGTTTTTTCCTGAATGCCATCACTCTGCTAAACAAATAATTCCCTCAACACTGTCAAACTAGTTACTAAGTCTACATTACTATTAATCTTCTCATTGTTCCTATCACCTATCTCCTCCCACTTATGACTGTATGACTGTAACCTTGTTGCTGGTATCCTTAAGATTTATATTGACTGTTTCCCTATGACTATCATTGAGTGTTGTACCTTATGATTCTTGATGAATGTATCTTTTCTTTTATGTACACCGAGAACGTATGCACCAAGACAAATTCCTTGTGTGTCCAATTACACTTGGCCAATAAAGAATTCTATTCTATTCTATTCTATTCTATTCTATTCTATTCTATTCTATTCTATTCTATTCTATTCTATTCTATTCTATTCTATTCTATTCTACCCTACCCTACCCTACCCTACCCTACCCTACCCTATCCTATCCTATCCTATCCTATCCTATCTTGCTTAGCAACAGAAATAGTGGGATCAATTGTGAACCTACTATTCTGACCTAGGCTTCCACAAAAAGCACGAAACAGAATCTTGGTCCCGACAAAACCCTTTTTATTAAACAAACAGTAAATTCCTCTCATTCACCTTCAGCAAAGTCTTTCAAGGGAGAATTTACAGTCACAGACCTTATCTGGCTTGGAGAGCTGCCAGGCCGATATCTTCAAAACTTGGCAAAGAGTCTCAGAGAGTCACAAACCAATTAGGCAAACTAATTGTCTCCTGCAAACTCCACTCCCCTTTCACTCCTCTTTTATTCCCTCTGGGAGGGGCCATTCATCGTCCACCTGTGGCCTTACGCCCAGGTCAACCCTTGTTCTTTAGCTGTTCCCTTCATCTGGCAACTCTGCACATGCGCACATTGGGAACAGGCGCCAGCTGTTCGTCTGCCTCAATCATGTCTGACTCTGAAGGCAGCTGATAACTGGCATCCGGCCCTGGCCCCCTCTCTGCCTCTGATGCAGAGCCCTCATCAGAGCCTTCCCCAGACTCCAGGACTCCTCCCCAACCTCCTCACTGTCCAAATCTTCTGCCAGCTCCGCTGGCCACTGGCGGGCCACAACATCTAAGATGAGGACTATCTGTATCATCTGAAACATTCTTGGCAAAACTTTCATTTTATCACAGAAATTCCCCAACAGTGACATAAATAAATAAACAAACCTTGATGGAATTCTCTTTCTGTTAAATTAAGTACATATTTATGCCATTTTTCAACTGTTAGCAGTCTCAGTTGATGCGACCTATATATTTTTATGCTTAAAATAATTAACCTTGAATCATTTGAACTAGGCTGGCATTTGTGACTATTCATTCTAAAAATATATATTCAGTAACAAGAGGCTTTCTATATATATAATTAAGACCTTAATGTAATATTATATATTCCTCTAGCTAACTCTTGCAATGAACACATTTATCCATATACCTGAAAAAGATAAAAAATGAATGATTTAAGAAGACAGATATTAATTTCTTCCTGTTGAGTAGTACTGATATATAATTCCCTCTCTGAAAGGAGATCCAATGCTCATTCAATTTGTACTCACTGAATATTATTTCATTTCTACCTCATGTAAACTGCCTTAGTTAAAATGTATGAACATGTTTCAACCAAACATGTGGTATTGCTATACTATGCAGGTCTGTTTAATCATTTAAGTTTTAGAGTTACATATAAATGAAGAAAAAAGCTTATTTCCCACATAAAAAATCATGGAATTGGGAATGTTTGAGACAAAATAGAATTTTAGCAAGTATAATCATTGTTAACTTAGATATTCTACTGAGCAATGATAATACAATATACTGTATATATTGCCATGATTTAAGTTACATTCTAATCTTGCACAGAAGAGGCTCATTAGGTTGGTTTTAATTGGTGCCAATCCCTTACAATAATTATTCCTAAATATTTAAATCCCTCAAGACTAATGGGGAGCCCTGAAACTTCTTGAAACTGTTTCTGTAATTCTTTGTTGATGTTAATTAACACAGCACAAGATTTATCAAAGTTAAGGTGCTACCAAATGCAATTTATTCAAACGGCACAAGAAACACCATGGTATATCTCTATTAGGATTTTTAAGAGAAATGAGGAAAATGTTTGCAACTGGATTAATTACATGATAATTAGAAGAATTAATATTTTGCACTAAAATATCTATAAAAAGATGGAACAAAATAAGTTGAGAGTGAACAAACATGCTTCATTTATTTGAAAAAAAACCTATGCGCAAGATATAGGCGATAATTACAGCCTGTGCCACTGAATATTCTTGATTAATTAGAAAGAGGAGTTTGTGTCCAAATCTGGTTCCAATAATAATGTTTGTAGGAATGAATTTTCTACCGTATCAACTATTTAAAAACATCTGTCTGACGGCAGCACCTGGAATGAGAAGCTAAACAGAATTGGAAGTGGTCAGTATTAGGAAATCCCAGAACTAGACTAGGATCAAAAAACAACGCAGAAGAAAGCAATAGGAACCATTTTTATATTTAATATGTTACCTAAGGAACCTACATTAAAGCATAAATGAAGTGATCAGTAATTGAGTTTGAATCAAAGGAGACTTAAATAAACAGCTTTTGAGAAATCTATGTGGTTGTTTCCTGAGTTTGCCAGACTCATAAAGCTTGATATTAATTCAGTTATCAATGAACAGAGCTACAGTTTCATGACTTCCTCTCACAGAGTAGTACAACCAGTAGAAACTATTCACAAAAAAACACAAATACAGACACATACCCCACTCACCATTAGCTCAAGTTCAGTGGGATTTGTTTCCATTTCAGCAATCACTGGAAAAACCAGTGAGTGAGTTATATTCAGCAGATTTTTTCCCCAAATATCTTATTAAGAATTATACATGTAAAGAACAAAAGTCCATAAACTACATAAACTATAAAAAATACAAAACAAGGAATATATTAAAAAATGAAATGGGGGTGTGAAAAAAGCAAAAGAAAGAAGAAATAACTTTCTCTTTATCTTAGCAGGTGAAAATAATTTGAATAGAATAGAATAGAATAGAATAGAATAGAATAGAATAGAATAGAATAGAATAGAATAGAATAGAATAGAATAGAATAGCAGAGTTGGAAGGGATCTTGGAGGTCTTCTAGTCCAACCCCCTGCCCAGGCAGGAAACCCTACACCATTTCAGACAAATGGTTATCCAACATCTTCTTAAAAAATTCCAGCATTGGAGCATTCACAACTTCTGCAGGCAAGTTGTTCCACTTATTAATTGTTCTAACTGTCAGGAAATTTCTCCTTAGTTCTAGGTTGCTTCTCTCCTTGATTAGTTTCCACCCATTGCTTCTTGTTCTACCCTCAGGTGCTTTGGAGAATAGTTTGACTCCCTCTTCTTTGTGGCAACCCCCTGATTAATAGATTATCACCGTCTCTAAATAAAACAAAATCTCTCTTCTCCCCACAACTCAGGTCACAGATAAGGAAAACAAAATCAAAATATCACCTCAATCGATCTTTATCAGCAAAAGTCCAATAGGGCCAACTAGATATAACTATTTTGTTCTTTTAACCCTGATCAAACAATCTAAATTTTAATTTTTCCTCTAAAAAGTTATTTTTGACAATTTCAAGGAAGTATTTAGAAGAAGAAGAATAACAGAGTTGGAAGAAACTTTGGAGGTCTTCTAGTTCCACCCACTACTTAGGCAGAAAACCCTATACCATTTTAGACAAATGGTTATCTAATATCTTCTTAAAAACTTCCAGTATTGGAGCATTTACAACTTCTGGAGGCAAGTTGTTCCACTGATTAATTGTTCTAAGTGTCAGGAATTTTCTCCTTAGTTCTAGGTTGGTCCTCTCCTTGATTAGTTTCCATCCATTGCTTCTTGTCCTTCTTTCAGGTGCTTTGGAGAACAGCTTGACTCCCTCTTCTTTGTGGCAGCCCCTGAGATATTGGAACACTGCTATCATGTCACCCCTAGACCTTCTTTTCATCAAACTAGACATATCCAGGTCCAGAAACCGTTCTTTATATGTTTTAGCCTCCAGTCCCCTAATCATCTTTGTTGCTCTTCTCTGCACTCTTTCTAGAGTCTCAACATCTTTTTTACATTGTGGCGACCCAGAGGTCTTCTGTGTTTCAAAGTGAAAATCTTTAGAATTGTAATAGGTTTCTCTTGTTTCCATACATAAAGTCTACCTTTTGTTTGTCACTTCTAAAAATGTCCTTCCAAATCTTAACAAAACCTTTTGTATATATCCCGGGGGGGGGGGGGGGGATATCCAAATCAATCTTCTCATTTACTTTCTGTTCATCTCCTGTAGGGAATAAGTTCTGCAAAAGATTAATTTGTACTGTTTTTAAAGTCCTCCTTCAAATTAATTCCATAAATATCCATTGCAGCTCATTTTTGTTTTACAATTCCATATGAACATGCTTGGTCAATTTTACCAAGCATCTAATCCATTCTGTCCAAACGCTTGGCTGAAAGTTATTCAAAAATTTTCACCTAGGATTTCTATTCCAATTTCTTTATCCTCTGGCTCTAGTATCCAGCCTTCAAGGTCTCCTTTCATAAAAAAAATCATAACCGAGACAGTCTCTATTTTCCCTTAAGAAAGTATGTTCTAAATAATTCAAGGCTATAATTCCAAATCCCTCTGTCCCCTTAATCCATTATTAACTTTCCAAAATCCATACACCAAGCACTCTTTTGCTGCCTAGTCCAATACATTTTCTATTTTTAAAACTTCAAAATCAAATCAAATATACACGGTCATCTTTTAAGGAGAGGAAAACTCGCAATGAATGTAGTATAACTTTGCCAAGCCAAAGGATTTTAATCTCTCTAATATGCAAAAAATAAATAAAATAATCCAAAACTGAGGAAACATCTTAGATGAGAAGTGAAACATTTTCAAGAAAAAAACCCAAGAAAGTCTAGCTGCCTTTTTTAAAAAAATCATCTTTGGGATGAGCTTGAGAAATGTGACAAAGGCTGCTGACAAATATAGGTGTGTACTAGAAGGTTTCCCTCAAACATCCTTGCTTTATTATGCACATGCAAAGATATGTTAGCTTTCCCCATCCTAGTGTCCTGTAGATGTTCCTCAAATGTCCAATCTGGATGGCCAATAAACGGAAACTGCAGATTTGGAGAAGGTTGGCATTTATCATCTCTCCTTCCCACGCTTAAGTATTGTTCCCTCCTAAAACAACCAATGAAGTATACAATGTTCAAAGAACAATGGCAGCCTTTATTGGAATTCCATTTTTCTTGTCTTCTTCACTGCTAGCTCCTCAAGCAGGGGTGGGCTGCTGGGGGTTCACAGGGGTTCAGGAGAACCTCTAACTAAGATTCTGTGCAGTTTGGAGAACCCCCAAATCCCACTCCTGGCTGGCCTCGCCCACCCTGCCCTGTCCCTCCCAGGAGTCCCCACCCGGCCCGTTTTGGATGCAGGTAAGTGCAGGACGCGCACGGAGGCTCAAGGAGGTCGAAAAATGGGCCTACCGGAAGTTCAGGAAGGTCAAAAATGGGCCCCTTGCTAAAATTTTTAGCAGAGAACCCCTTGCTAAAATTTTTGAAGCCCACCCCTGTCCTCAAGTATATTTTGAGCCCTTTTTGCTTCAGAAGAGGTAGGGGAGGGGTTGGGTCCTGGCTGTGTCAATATTACAACATAGAGCTTCCAGAAGTCCAGAATTTCTGCCCTAAAAGACACATTATTAAGCTAATAATATAAAACAACGAATAACAGAAATAAATTAAAATACATGCAAAACAGAAAACAAAAGCTTATTCAACAGTCTACCATATCTCTTATTAGAAGAGTGAAATTTGCTTCAAAAAAAAAGGCATCTTAAAGTGTCATTTGATAAAAAACAGAGCCCTCTTTTTTATTTTTGAGGGAGTAGAAAATTTTGTCTCTAAGAAGGGAGTTCTTTGGGGAAGACAACATAAGGATGTTCTCCAGATGTTGCTCAATTATGCTTCCCAGGACATCTCACAATTAGACTGCTGCTGGGGACTGCTGGGAATTGTAGTTCAGCAACATATGGAAAGTCAGCACTGCTCCCTGGAAAAATGAGAGATTCAGGGGAAAGATGTAGCTTTAGTTCTTAGAAGCAGAAAAGAACATATGTGAAGTAACAATCTCTGTTGTGATGATCAGTGTAATTTAGATAGTATCTCTCTCCCTTCACACTACAATCATGACAGAAAGAAAAACTTTCTGGGGAGAGAGTGATTGGATTCACTTTTGTATCTCTTTGAAGGCATTCATCACCATAAAGTAGCCTTATCTCCAGGTAGATCAGTTAAAGAGAAATTATAAGGCACCTTAGTGAAGCGATTTGCATAGAAAACCTCTCTCCCAGATACTTGAGGGAAATCAGAATAATTTTGGAGGGGTGGGGGAGGAATTTAAGAGCCTGCTTTAAAGCGAACTGCTCTCTTCACACACTCACACACAATTTTTTGATTGAAAATTACATCCCTTTCTTTTTTAAGACAATCTACCCAGGTGTCTTTTTTTTCTGCAAAAGAGACAAGATGAGCTCGGCAACTTAAAAAGTGTGACATTGACAATATTGCCAGGATTACAATTTGTTTTCTTTTATGTTGTAAAAGAGAGAGAGAAAAAAAATCAAGAAGGGTTGGTCTTTAAAAACAAGATTGCTAAAACAGCTTTTGACAATTTGCAGATCAACCTTCCTGCCCTTCCCACCTACCTTAGCCTTACTGTGGGAATAGCATATCCCCCAAGTCTTTAAAATACAGATATTCTCTTTCTCTATTTCAAAAAAGAGTACACTGTTTTACCTTCTTAGGGAGAAAATAGTAGAATATATCAAACACATGATCTCCATACATCAAATTGTTCCCTTTAATGGTGCAGAATAGAGGAGAGATCACCTGGTGGCCTATTTTCCTTTTCTAAACTGCTGATACGATGTAAAAAAAAAAAGAGTTAAGAAGACTGGAATGGATAAAGACCCCTGCCTTTGGGACTGTTCATGTTCATTAACCACATTATTATGTCAATCTACTTTGTAAAGTTTAGTGCCTTTTTCATACTGTACATAGAAAAATAGAGTTAATTTAAAGTCTTGCAAACTATTCATCTCTCTCTCTCCCCATTTTGTTTGCCTTTTGTCCCATTTTGTCAGTTAACTGTTTTAATGTTTACTGAAGTTTCATAAATAAACATAGAGATTTATAAATAAATAGATAGCCTTATAAGCAGCATATGTGCTTGTTCTGATATGAATGAAGGAACTGACTGGGAGTGTGCTGGGTGAAAATAAACTGGAATATTGTGTGTGTGTGTGTGTGTGTGTGTGTGTGTGTGTGTGTGTGTGTTCACTGTTGATTCCTGACAATTGCCTGCAGTTTTCTTGCCAAGATTTTTGGAAACAATTTGCCCTGGGTGTTTTTCCTAGGGCAGAGAAAGAATGAATCCATGCAGGTGAGGCTGATAGAGAGCCAGAAAGAACAGCTGAAATGGCCAAAGAGCCTTTTCCTGGGCTCCCTGGTTTACTGGTCACCTGGCATCACCTCTACTGTAACCGGGAAAGTGTAATAGATTTTACACTCTTTAAGCTGCCTGATGGGGAAGCACTGTTTTTCTTCTGCTGCAGCTAAGGACGGCTGAAGCTGTTTGGATGAAATGAAAACAAAAACATGAAAATATGGTGATGAAACTATTAACGAATCCTCAGTCATTTAAAAACTCACTGGATGTTTTTGGCCAGTCATTATTCTGATATCAACCCACCTTGTTGTTCGGGGGAGAGGAATGAACACTCATGAACTGCCCTGAGCTCCTGGAAGACAGTTGAGGTCTTGATAGTCCCAATCAGTGCTATGTCATTAGCATATCCTAAACCCAGATATAATTCTTTCTATATTTTTTTTTCTTTTTCCCCCATTCCCCTTTCCCAATTTTTTTTTCTTTAATTTTTATGCCACCCTTCTCCAGAGACTCAGGGCGGCTTACAATACATTAAGCAATAGCCTTCATACTTTTGTATATTTATACAAAGTCATCTTATTGCCCCCATAATCCGGGTCCTCATTTCACCTACCTTTGAAAGGATGGAAGGCTGAGTCAACCTTGAGCCTGGCGAGATTTGAACTTGCAGTAATTGCAAGCAGCAGATGTTAATAACAGTGCTTAGTCCACTGTACTACAGGCTCTGGTGTAATTCCCTACATCAGGATGTTCTGATGATATTTCTCCCATGGGAATTGACTCCATACATCTCAGGATGTATGTTTATGATGTAATTCTTTCCCTTTTCCCTTCCTTCCCTCCTTTCTTCTTCCTTCCTTCCTTCTTTCTTTCCTTCCCTCCTTTCTTCTTTCCTTCTTTCCTTCCTTCCTACCTTCCTACCTTCCTTCCTTCTTTCTTCCTACCTTCCTTCCTACCTTCCTTCCTTCCCTTTTCTCTATCAAGACTGGAAAAAAGAAGATGAAAGAATCAGAATGCAGAATAATAGCAAATTCAGGGAAAGCCTTACTCTCAAGCATTGGTATGCAGAGAGGCAGTTTCATCTTGGTGAATGCACTGGCAGCAGACAGGACACCTTATGCTCTCAATACATCCAAAGAAGAAGAAAAAAATAGAGGCCATCTTGTTCATTCAGGAGCAATTGCCAAGCCTACCTAGGTTGCCATGTAAGACTGTCATGCTACAGGGAACTCTATGTGACTAGACATATTACAATTGATTAGCATAGACCTAACTGTTGTACAAGAGCCAGAAATGAATTTCAACAGTGAATAGAGGAGGAGGAGGAGGAGAAGACAAGCACCAGATATAAACAAGTTGTTCCTGTGTTGCTGTCACATGCCCATAAGGACAGAGCCAATATCAGCATTGAGCTCTATGAAGATATCTTGGTTTCCAAGCATTTGGCAACAAGCATCTTTTTCTGAAGACCGGTATGAGACAGCCCTGCCTGGCTGAAGTCCAAAGCATTTTCCTTCTTGGAAATCAGTTAGATAGAATTCGCAAGGCTTCCTTCTGGGTAAAACACATATTGGATTGTGCTGTCTGTTTCTGTTCAGTTACAGAAAATTACAAGAATCAAGAATGATCCTGCCACTCCAGGAATCCTTTGGTAAAGTAAAGGAGCTGTAATTAATCATTTATCCAAGGTATGTTACCTGTAGCTCAGAGAAAAAAAAAGAGCTACGTAGTGAACAAACAAGGGGAGCTAAGAACAGTTTGGTCGAGGAGTTTAATTCAAACGGGAAGTTCATCTCCAAATTCCTTTTCCCAGACGGGCCTTAAGCAGTTTGTCTCCCAGGCCAAATTGGCTAGAAATGAGTCTGGCTTTAGAAAAACTACCCTGGTTTAGGTTTGATGGAGAAAGAGAGCTTGAAAAAAAATTTGGAACTTTGTTACTATAAAGGTTGACAGCGGGGGAGAATCTTACACACACAAAGATGGAAAGGCACACTCATTATTCCCATACTGGAAGATGCTAAAGGCAGTAAGAGTTGGCAGAGATGGCAAAATTGACTGTTCTATTGAAATAGAAGAATCTATTTAGTTTTGTTTCCATTTGGACTTCTGGATACTAAAAAAAATGAACTGTTACTTTTAGGTGAGGACGGGTAGAATGATTTTGTTGTTATAGAAATGGCTTGAGCTTTTTAGAAATGTAAAGCAAAAGGCGGAGGCTACAACTTTCACTTTTTCTACTCTACTGCATAGGGGCGGTTAAAGCCACTGAACTTGTCAACTGGCAGCCTGGGTTTGAGGCAGTGGTGAAATCCAAAATTTTTTACTACTGGTTCTGTGGGCATGGCTTGGTGGGTGGGGCTTGGTTGGTGTGGCAGGGGAAGGACATTGCAAAATCTCCATTCCCACCCCAGTCTGGGACCAGAGATGACATTTGCCGGTTCTCCGAACTACTCAAAATTTCTGCTACTGGTTCTCCAGAACCTGTCAGAACCTGCTGGATTTCACCCCTGGTTTGAGACCCAAGCTTCATACAATAAGGTGAGCTCCTGTTACCTGCTGCAGCTCCTGCCCACCTAGCAGTTCGAAAGCATGCAAGTGCGAGTAGATTAATAGGTACCACTTTGGTTGGAAAGTAACAGCATTTCGTGTGCCTTTGGATATACAGCCATGCTGGCGATATGACTATGGAAATTGTCTTCAGACAACACTGGCTTCTTCAACCAAGAAATGGAGAATGACCACCCCTGTCAGTCAGTTGGACATGGCCATTAGAGAAACCTTTACCTTTAGTCTACTGCACTGAGAAAAAGTCAGAAGTCACTACTTTTTTCTTCCTTTTGTTTTACTTCTTTCTACACTTCTGCCCTTCTCTCTTAGTAGAGCTACTTAAAGAAAAAGTCAGAGGGTTGTAGTATCATTTCTGCACTCTCTCGCATTTTATTGTAAAATTAATGCTATTCAAGTAATTAATATTAATACACGACAAAGAAAGTGTTTGCTGGTCTCAAGACAAGGTGATTATGTTCAATACTTTTTTTTTTACAAAAAATTAAAGATTAAAAAAAATCATGAAAGTATTAATTGAAAGGATTGCTAATAAGCTTAGTTGCTTTTTATTTTGACCCTATAATCTATTGGATTGGTGATTTAGAAGTTTATTGAGAGAAATTAAAAAGTCCCTTGTCTTCCTTCTCTTAAAGGATAGAATTTATTTTATTTTGAGTTTTCTTTTTTTTTTTTAAGAAACCACATACGGGATTCTAAATTAAGATGTTTCGGTCCGTGAAATCAAAGTTGTGGTTATTATTGTTTGCTATAAGGATATATTTTAAAGTTTTAAAAATTATTTATTTGGCCATATTTTCTGCAATTCCAGGGGCAGTTATCATTCACCATAAACTAACATGATGAAAAAAATAAGGGTGGGGCGGAGATGAGCATTTGGGTTCCAAGTTTCTATTATTTCCTAGTATCAGAATGCTCAAAACAGTGAGTGAGTGAGTGTTGTTCTGATGCAACACAATACATTTCATGTGTTTGAACTAAATTTATACTTGAGCTTTTCTATTTTGTGCTTTACCTGAGAGATTTTTAAAATAGAGCAAATGATCTGTAAAGACCTTTAAAAAAAAAAGTAGTGATCACCAACAGATAGCATGGGATTGTTAAAAATAAGTCTAGTTAGACTATAATAGTTGTTGTCAGGTAACTTTCTTTTCTAGACAATTGGAATGCTATGTATAATACCTTGGTTTCAAACAAAGCATTGACACAGTATCTAGTGATATTCTGATTAGCAGGCTAGTTAAATATGGACTACATATACACGGAGATGCAGTGGCTCAGTGGCTTAAAAGATGCCAGGGAAGATCTTTATTTCGGCAATTCCACCCCTAACTCTATGCAACAAGGTGAGCTCCAGTTCCTTGCCTCAGCTCCTGCCCATCTAGCAGTTCAAAAGCATGCAAATGCAAATAGATAAATAGGTGCCGCTTTGGTGGGAATGTAGTAGCATTCCATGTTTTGTTACATGCTCTGCGCTGCAGCATAATGTCACGTTGGCCACATGACCACAGAAACATCTTCTGACAGCATTGGCTCAATGGCTTAAAAAAATGGAGATGAGCAGCATCCCCCTATAAGTAGTAGTTGGCTACTACTAGTAGAGTAAAATGTGCAGGGTCTCCTTTACCTTTTACATATGTAGTGCTAAGCCTCGTAAGGGTCGCTGGAGTCTGGGTTCTCATGGCTCTCTTCCTATGGCTGCCAGTTCACCCTGGTCCCTCTTGGATGCACCTCTACTTGCTAGGGTCATGTGATGGGGTGGTGGTCAGCAGGCAGGTCATGTGGTGGGGTGGTATTCAGGTGGCTGGCTGATTGGACCTTCTTCCTCTTTCTCTCTCTTCACTCTCTCTTGAACTGCCTGCTGGGCTCTCCTTTCACAGCCTCTGCTCCTTCGTTGGTTCTTCTGCTTGCCTCTTTCACTCAAACTCTTCTCTTCCTCAGGCTTGCCTCACTGAAGCCTCACCTATCCTATCCTCTTCTCTCCCTTAGGCTTGCCCCACAAATACCTCTCCTATCCTATCCCCTTATTTCCCTCAGGCTTGGCCCACAGAAGCCTCTGCTATCCTATCCTCTTCTCTCCCTCAGGCTTGGCCCATAGAAACCTCTGCTATCCTATCTCCTTATCCCTCCTTTTCTCCAGGTATCCCTTCCTATTCCTCATCTTCCCGCATTTTTTTCTTCTTTTTTTCCAGCCTTCCTTCTCTTGCACTCCCTCTGTCTCCTCCCAAACACTTCTTTTATTCCCTCCTCCCCCCTGCAACACACACACATATATATATAGCTGTTTCAGAAACTGCACTCAGAGATTGGCCATCAATATTCTTTAGAAAACTAGATAGAGTTACTAAACGGGATGTGGCAAGTTTCAGTTTTGGGTATTCTACATTTCAAATTTCTGTTAAGGATAGGTGATGAGGTACGGAAAATACTAATTGTATAGCAAAAGTTACAAAATTGGATGGAATAGTTAATGCCTGCCAAATCGGAAATAAAATTACAAAGCCCTTGATAGTTTCACAAAATGGGCTGGAAATAACATGAAGTTATTCAGAACTGAATGAAGTTTATTGGAGACAAATGAAAAATTCTTCGCTGAGAAAAGAGTAATCGGATACATATTTTGTATTTCTTGAAATAGTACATCTTATGAAATAAATGGGATTCTCTGAAGTTCCCTCTACTTTTGCTTCTCTGTAAATGCCAATTGTTCCCTTGACATCTACAATAGTTTTATACATAAAGGCTGTACAACATTTTGCTGACAGTATTTGCATACAAAGGAAGTTCTTTATTGTGTTTGGAAATGTCATACAGAAGCTCTTAAAATGGAGGGCCTCCTGGGGACCACACCACAGTCCCCACTAACTATACTCCTTAAACTGAAGCAGGTATGGACAAGGTGAGAAATAGGGTCTAAATGTACTTATACGGCCAACTTAGGGAGACTACGCAAGGTTGGTTGAGTTCTGTAGTCATGGAGAAACTTCTGGGGGAAAAAAACTCTTATAAAAGCAGTAAACTACAAACTGAATTTGATCAGCAATGTGATATACAGATTGTCCTCACTTACTGTCTGCCTCATTTAGCAACCATCCAATCTTATGACAGGATAAAAAAAAATAGCTTTGTGACCAATCCTCACATTTATGACTGGTGCAACATCCCCCAGTCCTATAATCACTACTTGTGTGCTTCGCAACCAGCTTGAGACATGCAGAGTTAATAGAGAAGGCAGAAGTAAAATTGTAAGTTGCAGTCACATGGTTTTTCATTTCCCTTAATGGGAAATGAGGTCATAACCCATCATGGTCGCACATATTTTTTCACTTGGTGACTGTAGCGCTTAGCAACAACTTTAGTGGCCAGTTGTGGCCACTAAATAGGATTACAAAAATTGTGTATAATTTTGGGCTACAGCCACAGAAGTATAATTTCCAAATCATGGGATGTTATATTTTCACTTTGCTGAGCATTGATCAGATCCTACCTTACATTCTGAGACCACACATTAATAATTGCTTGGCGAAATAGAACCAATCTAGACAATCTAGAGGATGTTCAGGGAACTAAAAATAAATGAAGAGAGGTTGAAGGAACTGGAAAGGCTAGCCCTTGAGAAGACTGAGGGTGATATGTTAGAATTTTTGAAATCTATGAAAGTATGTCATAGCCCCCAACTACCCCAAAATGCCAGTTACTTTATCATCTTAGTGCAGGACATGGATTTAAGTTACAAAAGGCAGTGTCTGGCTGAATAGTAGGAGAAGAAAAAAACCAAGAGCTATTCAACAGTGGAACCAATTATTGAAGGAAGATCAGAGCCCTTCACTGGATGTGTTCAAGCAAAAACTGGAGAACCATCTGCAAGGGTTGCTTTCACTTAAACTCTAGCACTGAGCAGGGAGTTGGGTTCAATTGCCTTAATGGCTCTTTCCAACTGGATGTTTCTATTAATAAATATGTCCCAAGTATTCTTTAAATTTCTAGTACTTCCCTATTTCCACTAAGCAAGTAGCAAAAGTGGTATCTTGTATAACCATCTACTATATGAGCTACCGGTTCTGTAGGCGTGGCTTGGTGATTGTGGTGTGGCTTGGTGGGCATGGCAGGGAAAGGATTCTGCAAAATCCCCATTCCCTCCCCACTCCTGGGGGAAGGATATTGCAAAATCTCCATTCCCACCCCACTCTGGTGCTGGCCAGAGGCGATATTTTCTGGTTTTCCAAACTACTCAAAATTTCCGCTACCAGTTCTCCAGAACCTGTCAGAACCTGCTTAATAGCAACCCTGATGAGAATGTCTTTATTTCCACCTGGTGTCAAACATTCATTTATATATATACATACACCATGTTGCCCCAAAAATAAGACCTGGTCTTATTTTCTTTTGGGCTTGAAAATAAGCACTAGGGCTTATATTTGAGGAGGTCTTATTTTTTTTTAAGTGCAGGAAGGGGCAAGCACAGGGGCTGAGGGGAGTGGGAACGCAGCTACCGTTGGCCCTGCCCTCTCCATCCCACTGTCTGCTGCCCACTGCTGCAACAGGCCATGCTGCTGTTGGCTTAGCGGAGGCTCTTCACCCTCCTGGGAGGGCAGGCGGAGTGCCAGGAGTGCCGAGACTTTGGTCCTGATTGAGGCCGCAGGCAAGCAGACAGTGGGATGGAAAAGGCAGGGCCGGTGGTAGCTGCTCAAACACTTTTTGCCCAGAGGGAGGCATATTTTTGTCTTCTTGCAAAGGGGATGCTTTGAAACAGAATTAATTGCTCCATTTCAAACTGTCCCCTTTGTAAGCACACAAAGCTTTGAGTCTCCATTATTTCTCCGTCTGGGTGAAAAGTGTTTGGTCGCCTATGGGAATGAAGTGATTTGCTCCATTCCCAATCGCCCCATAGGCGACCCCCCCACACACACACATACATATACATATACATACACACACCCCTTTTATATATATATGTAAAACCACCCATCTCACAAATATGACTCTGGACTGCATAGAATAAAAAATAAACCCATAAAAAAGAACAACACTAGAAATATTCCATGATTCAAAAACATCAATATTAAGAGACGTAGAAGAGAGCATCTCATACAATGTAACCATCTCCTGATTCACCTTGAGATTCCAGGCTTGTTGACCCAATCATGTTTTGAGGCATTTTGCGAAGGATGTTAAGGATGGAGCTAGTCACATCTCCAGGGGATTGACGCTCAGGGCAGGTGTCAAAACACAAAAGGGTTATCAGATGTGATTCCCATCAGATGTGATTCTTTACCAGATGGAATCCACAACTTACTTCTTCTGCCAGATCAGATGAGACAGTAAGTGGGAAAAGGTGGTCCCTTACATAACCCAGAAAAATAACTAATTGGCTCACTTGAGTTTTTAATAGTTCTCTCTCTCTTCACATTCATTAGCCTTTGAATTTTACAACCCATGCACACATGAACTGACTTACTCATGGGTGAAACTTTAGTCCTTTAGCTAAACCTTCCAAATTATAGTGAATTTATATAGTTATGCCACAATCACAATAAGGATATTGCACCATTGATTATGTCTGGTGTGAGCAAGCAAAAACCTTTTGGACATGAGTTTTTAATACTAATCGTGGGCCAAAAAAAAAACAAAAAAACCCAACAAGAACCTGGTTGTCTTTAAATCCTACATTTCCTCCTTTCTCCGTGGTATATTTTACAAACAGCCACCGCAGTTGTAGAACGAAGGTAGATAAGGCATCTTTAATTGCATTCTCTCTTTGGAAACTTAAGGAGACTCCCAGCTGAAATTATCTTTCTTCTGTTTACCAAACTAGCGGTGGATTTATAATCCTCAACTTCAATAAGCCTCTGTTTTTGCGGTAGAATCAAAACGTGTACCATCTGGTGGCCAATTTGTTCTTGCATGCATTGTTCTGGATTTTGTTTTTGTTTTTGTTTTTTTTCATTTTTTCATTAGCTGGAACGGAGTCTTCCCCTTAGGAACGCAGTCTAAAGAGTTTTCCTTGACTCCCTTCCCTAGGACAACAGGATTTCAAACGCCTTGAGCCATGGCAAGCTAAACCTTCCTTTTCCTTTCTCTTGCCCTTTTACAGAGTTTCCAGACCGAAAACTGGCTTTTTTAGAGTTATGAAGATTGCAATCTTCTAGGCAATTTATCACAAAATTAATATCCGCTTCTGCTTCTATTTCTATTGCAGCTACCACAGCTTGGTAGCTGGAGTTTAAAATGAAGGCAACCAGCTTTTCTTCCTGTTTAGTCGCTTAAGCTGACTTGCAATGTATTTTATTTGATGTAGATGTGGATCCCACTTCTTCCAGGTACCAAATATTGCAAATATTTTTGAAAGATACACTTTTTGAAGAAGATGGCTCTTTTCTCCTGTATGTTCAAGAGGGTTTTCCAAATGCCCCTGGCTTGATCTATGTCCTTTAAGTGTACCATAGCAAAGTCATTCATTCTTTTGTTTGCAATGTCTCAGGGCGTTTGCCTCTGACCTTCTTCTGTAGGTCCCACTTCATATGGCACAAAAGGGGTTCCTTGAAATTTCAGGAACATGAAGGGAACCAGAGGGAGAAATCTGTTCTTTCCTTTGTTTGTTTGTTTGTTTGTTTGTTTGTTTGTTTGTTTAACAAATTTATACAACCACCCAAATCACACATAAGTAATTCCAGGCGCCTTACAAAATTTTAAAAGTCATATAATCATATCATATGATAAAAACCCAGCCCATACATCATGGGAGGAAGAACATGGTCAAATTAAATGCTCCATCTCCATTCCTGATCTCCAGGCCCATTGATAAAATAATGTTTTAGATCTTTTTGGAGGAGCAGATCTGGATGGGGGTAACCATACCTTGGGGAGAATAATATTCCTTAAAGAAGGGTCACTACCAGAAACACCTTTTTTGTGGTCCCATCAGATGACAATCCCCAAACGATGGGACCCATAATATATCCTATCTTCCTGTCCTGGTGGGTGGGTTGATATAATGGTGGTGGTGGGAAGAGGTGATGCAATGCCACTTTCCTGAGTCCATTTCTGAGAGTTGTCTGGATTTTTATTCTTATCTGCTGAGAAGACCCCTGCCTCCCCCCCTCCCACTCTTTTTTACGGAATCTTTTTACACATTTCTTCAGTCACTGGAGCCCATCACTTGGTTAGAGGTTGAAGACTCCTATGGGTACATAAGAGTGCTCCTAAGAGCAGGACTCCAAACTGAGCAAATGATGAGTGAAGCAGATTTTATAACCATAAGAAAAAGGAACTTTCTTTACAGAATACAATTTAGCTAGTTGTTTCCTGCCAGGAGAAGAATTTAAGAATTTGCATTTGGTGTTTGTTTTGCGTGGGAAGAAAGGTAGAGGAAGTGATCTGAGTCACTAGCAATCTCAAGACAAAGAAGAGATAGGGTGATCAACAGAGCAAATCTTTCATTCACCATCTTTAACTGTCATCACTTTGTGGCCAATAGGTTAGGTCCGTGATGGCAAACCTATGGCATGCGTACCACAGGTGGCACGCAGCGCCCTCTCTGTGAGCACATGAGTCATCGCCCCAGTTTAGCTTCATTGAGAATGCGCCTGTGCCTCCCATCGGCCAGCTGGTCGTTGGATCTCTGCCAGGCATGGGGGGGTGGGGCGCATGCGGTGGGTGCACACGCATATGTAGGGGATGGGGCACATGTGGGGGCCACGTGCACAGGCATGAGGGCAGGGCACACATGTGGGGGCCGCACATGCATTGCATTTGGGGGGTTTGGGCACGCAAGCAGGCATTTGCAAGGAAGCGCGCATGCTTTGGGCACTCAGTCTGGAAAATGTTAGCCATCACTGGGTTAGGAGGTGCTCAGGAATCAGTGCCATTGGATTTGGACTTGCCACAGAAAATTACCATTGAAACAGATAAAAAATAATGGTAACCATTATTTTCAAGACTTCAACAATATAAAGTTTCCCACAGATAAAGTTACATTCTTTCAGGAAATCAGTTTGATAGCAAAACAGGAGCACACTTGGCATCCATCTGAAGTCTTCTGTCATTCCTTGTCTGTAAAGTAGGGGAAAGGAGAAACAAAATCATGGGTTTCCAATCTTCCCATTTAGCCTCCGGGGGAAAAATGCCACAAGATAAATTAGGAGTGATACCCGATTTTTAATCTATATTGCCATGTCTATTCCCTTCCACTGCAATCTTTTTCCATTGGGTAAGAAAGCTCAGTTGGGGAATCTGCATGTGAAGAAGAAGAGAAGGAAGCATTTGGTGAAAATGACAAGGCAGAAGGTAAAAGAGCTTTGGTTTAGTGGTTAAGGCATCAGGCTGGAAACCGGGAGACTGTGGGTTCTAGTCCCACTTTAGTCAGGAAAACCAGCTAGATGACTTTGGGCCAATCACCTTCTCTCAGCCCAACTCATCTTACAGGGTGGACTGGTGGGGAAAATAGGAGGAAGAAGTCTTAGCTGCATTTGTTGCCTTGAATTATTTATGAAAATAATAAAGGCGGGATGCAAATAAATAATTTTATAAAGTAAGTAAATATTTGGACTGGTTTCTTTGGCATTTCAGTGACTACTCTGATGATTAAAAGCTATTTAGCTAATCCATTCATAACCATCATTCAGTAACTTAGTGACCATAAGGTAAATTGATATTTGTCACTAACTAGAATATTTGTTAAAAGAAGCATGATTTCCAAGTAGCGCCTATTTCTGGCTTGTTAAAATGTTGTGATCGCCATTATTTTCGCTTTCTTTGGTGAGCAAAAATGCTGATAGTTGCTTCATTTAGCCCTCACTATGCTGTGCTTCAACCCCCTGGAGCAGGTTTGTAGCAATTCCGGATTCACTGACTACACTCCTTAGCTATGAATAATGGGACTATTGGAACTTTGCTTCCAAATAAACTTCTTGCTGTATTCTCAAGGCAATTCCTTTCTCTCCATTTAAATATAATGAAGGCGGCAGCCGCTAAATATAGCTTCTAAGATTCCATCTTCTTTCTGGTGGATTTTTGAGTTGGGCTGTATAAACATGCCTGCTGCATTTTTTGTTCAGAGTGCATCATAAATCACAAACACAGCCTAGAACTAGGTTATTGGGAAGGCCACGTTTACAGAGACTGCAAAACTCTCTGTTATTATTTGACTAAGTTTAAAGCATTTCTGGCCTTTCTCTTAAGTGTTCAGTCTTAACTTACATTTTGTAAGATTCATTGAAATATCACAGCAAATTGATACAAAGCCTAATGGGAAACACTTCACAGCATCATTTCCAAAACTGATTTAACGGAAAGGCCTGTTTTCAATGTTGTCATCTGCTTTGATTACCAAAGGGATAGAAAGGATGGGTCTAAATCCAAAAATAAAATAAATATAAATGAATTTATGACCAATATTGCCTTGGCAAGCTGGCAGGGTCGTAAGAATTAATTGAGGCCAGATTTCCTGCATTTTTGTAGCTTGAATCGCTTTTCTTATCAGATATCTTTTTAATATGCCAGGCTGGGAATTATGGAAATTAAAGACTAACGCTTGTGGAATATACTAAATGCTTCAGGGATAATTCTTGTCTACATTGTGGGTATAAAAACAAGCTCTCAATTGCAGATTCAGAGGTAAGTAAAACATGCATGTATTTTAGGCCACTCACTTAAAGAAGACTTCCAGGCTATTTAACAAAATTATGAAGCAATTAAACGCAGCCATCTAATCCTAATATTAAACAAACGAAGCCAATATTAGTCCAGGTATCAGGAGGGATTAAAACCTTTCATAAATCACCTCAAAGTCAGCATAACTACTTGTATCATTGACCTTCAAATCAGCAGTGAAGGAAATAATTCATTGGTTTTTAGTTCACTAAGGTGCATGTCAAAACTTTATAGCCCCTTATTGCTTGCTTGCTGTATTTCAACCTAAATTGTTTTTAATTATTATTCTAGTATCGGTTCCTTGAATGCCAGCCAAGAAAATGGTTTCTGTTAGCCAAGAAATATTATTATTATTATTATTATTATTATTATTATTATTATTATTATTATCATCGTTGTTGTTGTTGTTGTTATTGTTGTTATTGTTGTTATTGTTATTGTTGTTATTGTTGTTATTGTTGTTATTGTTGTTATTATTGTTATTATTATTATTATTTAATCTTTAGTGAGATTCACAGCCTTTGAGACTGGTTAATAGCTCAGCAGCTCGAGTCCTAACCAAGGACCTAGGAACTGTTAAGGTATCGTCGGAGGATGTAAGCTGTTCCGAGTAAGGTGTTTATTATTATTATTATTATTATTATTATTATTATTATTATTATTATTATTATTAGTCCAATTTATATGCCGCCCTTCTCCGTAGACTCAGGACGGCTTACAATGCATTATAGCAATAGCCTGCATACTTTTTTGTATATACCTGCTTATTAGGGCTTTCTACCCCCGCAAGCTGTTCTATACAAAGTTGTCTTATTGCCCCCACAATCCGGGTCCTCAATTTACCTACCTCGAAAGGATGGAAGGCTGAGTCAACCTTGAGCCTGGTGAGATTTGAACTTGCACTAATTGCAGGCAGCTGGCAGCTAAGTGCTAGCACTTAACAGCACTTTAGTCCGCTGCACCACCGAGGCTCTAAATATTTAACAGACATGGGGGGGGAGGGGAAAATCATCTTTAATTTTGTAGTGATTAGGATGCAAAAATAGATAACCTCCTACAGATTTAAAAATTCAACCGGTGTGGAATTTTCAGCCTTGTTTCACCAGAGATCCCAAATGTGGTATCTGTACAAGTAATGACAACTGAAGCAACTTCAGCCATTTCTGCCATTTAAAAATTGTTGCTGGTGGGCAACACCCACAGGACAACCTGGTAACATAGTTAAGGCCTAAGAATGGAATTAAGGTAGTCCTCAATTTATGAATGTAATGGAGCCTGCCCATTATGTTTCAAGTCATGATAGTCATAAAACAGGCGACCTATGTGACTGACCTGATTTTTACATTTTGGGGGGCAGTGGTTAAGCAAACCAATTGTTTGCTATGGGCAATTTTTGCAAAAAAACCAGACATAAATGCCAGTTTTGGGCAAATACATCGTAAAATGTAGTCATGTAACTGCAGGTTGCTGCAAATGGGCATAAATGAGGGCCAGTTGCTGAGCACCCAAAATGCATTCATGTGATCACATGATCACAGCATCCGAATTTCAGAACTAGATTATTATATCTGTACCCTTGGGGAGGTCCGTTGTAATTTCAACTGGTTGCTAAACAACCAGGCATAAGTCAAGGACTGCATGTACTGCATTTCGTATTTTCAAAGATGGAAGATTTGCTTGCTTCATCTTCCCAACAAGCTTTGGAAAAATTCCTGGTCCAGGCAAACCCTAATTTTATATTTAATAGGCATCAATTTGCATGTTAGCCCTTTTTCTCCACAACACAATCTAAGATAGTCACCTGATCCAGATGTTACTTAAATTTCCAAAATATTGTGCCTCTTCCTTTTTCTCCCAATGTTCAAAAATTGTTTAAACTTTTACTAGCAGTTCGCCTGACAAAAGGGATTGGCTTTGCATGGATTTTTCCCTTTCCATTGTTCTTCTTGGTTGGTTGGTTGGTTGGTTGGTTGGTTGGTTGGTTGGTTGGTTGGTTGGTTGGTTGGTTGGTTAGTTAGTTAGTTAGTTAGTTAGTTAGTTAGTTAGTTAGTTAGCTAAACTTGTTTGCAGCTCATCTTGCCAAAGACTGCTCAAGGAAGACATAGAATAAAATGCAGAATAAAATATTTAAAAAATAAATAAAGATCTATCATTTAAAAAATTAAATTAAAACTAAGCAGTATGGAGAGGGAGGGAGCAAAGTCCACACAGAGAAGAGATGGGGTCTGATGAAGCAATGCCAACAAGCCACACCTCCATTGGGGGCCCAAGCTAGTTGGCATTGCCATAAATCATTGCTTCATCTATGTTTGACTATACTTTTGAATATCTGCCAGTCTGCCCTCTTTTTCCCATCTCTTTTTCCTTTCAGCTTCCTAGACTTTGTGAATACAAATTCTTTTACCATTTGAATTTGGCCTAACCTTAAGACACTGCATAGAAAGTGAACAGTCATTATCGACCTCATTAATTAACCAACCCCCAACCCCTGAAAAAGGAAATAACTAAATTACATATATGTCCATTCAGCCAACTGCTGGGCTTAGTCAGCTGTGTTTTGTTCTCCTGGTCTATTTAGTCTCATTTTGTAAATGGCAGATTATTTCCAGGCCAAATACAATAATACTGAAAATAAAATGAAGTTCATTTCTTGCTCCCCCAATTTATTTATTTACCATTAAATAGGATGTTGTAGTTTTATAGACTCGAAAAGCAGACATTCATTTCCCAGTATGAGTAAAATTCTTGAAATATTTTCTTTGTGCAGCAATCTGCAGCTAGTACATTGATTTGAAATGAGAATTTAATGATAACACTTAAAAATGCTTTACTGTTCTGTACTGTACTGCTTTATTGTAAAAATGCATTAGGAAATTAAGAGAATTATTATGCTGGAGTTGCTTAAAATGATTTATTAACAAAGAGAAACTGCTGCCTTTCTTTCTTTTTTCTTTCTTTGCTTTTTGACTGCCATCTAAACAAGTACAATGATATTATTCACATCTTGGGTTCGTGAAGAAAACATTTGAGCTAATATTGAGAAACTCTTATAAACCACCTGCAGGCATGCAGACAGGATATAAGAAATATTTTTATGGTCACATTGATGAAGCATAGGACATAAAATAATAGAGTTGGAAGGGACCTTGGAGTTCTTCTAGTCCATGGGTGTCAAATTCGCATCGTCATGTGATGTATCACAACTTTTTTCCCCTTCGCTAAAACGGGCGTGAGCATGGCCAGCGTGTGACGCATCCAACCCGAGTTTGACATACCTGTTCTAGTCCAACTTTCTGCTCAAGCATAACCATTTCAGATAAATGGTCCAGTCTCTTTGAAAGCCTCCAGTGATGGAGCACTCACAACTTCTGAAGGCCATTGGTTGATTGCTCTCACTGTTAGGAAATTTCTCCTTAGTTCTTGATTGCTTCTCTCCTTGGTTAGTTTCCATCCATTGTTTCTCATCTTGCCTTTTGGTGGTTTGGAAAATAGTTCGAGCCCCTCGTCTTTGTAGGACAAATATTCCAAATATTGGAACACTGCTATCATGTCTTCCATAGTCCTTCTTTTCATTAGACTAGACATATCCAATTCCTGTAATCGTTCTTCGTATGTTTTAGCCTCCAGCCCCCTAATCATTCTTGTTGCTCTTCTCTGCACTCTTTCCAGAATCTTGACATTTTTTTTTATATCGTGGTGATCAGAACTGGGTGCAGTATCCAAGTGTGGTTTTACTAAAGCTTTGTAAAGTGGTAAATTAATAGTTTACTTGCTTTTAGTAATTTTCATTGCGTGTATTAAGCTGCTTTGTCATCTTTCTTCCAGGTTGCAAGAATTCTGGGACCAAAATCCTGGTTTTCATCCTCTAAACTGTAACAACGATAATAAGGCAACATGCCACTACTTGCTACTCTGACATGTCACCGCAGAAAAAAATACAAGCAAACTTTGACAAGCTTTGGCAACTTTGACAACTCCGACACAGCACTACAGAAAAAAAAAAAGTAAGCAAGTTCAGGAGTTCTTTTATTTACTATTTAGTCCATTTAAGGACCACCTCAGTTGCAGAAATAACTCAGGTGATACAGAATTCATTAAAAACAGATCAAGAGAAAACAATCAACCCCTAACAAGAACATTACTAATCTGTCAAATGAACGAAGGAGAAAACACTAAGTAAGAAAAGAATAGCAATATCAGGTGATAGTTGTAAGTTCCCTTACCTTGGAGCCAGTTGGAAAAGGCTCTTTTTAAAGAAAAATCTAGCCTGCCATGAAAAAAAGGGGGGAGGACATAACTTTCTAAGAGAGACATAAGATTCACGCATTGTGCTAAAGCATAATATAAAGCCTTCCTATTTGCATGTTTAAAAATTCTTCGTCTTAAATGGCTAGGTTTACACATTACACAGAGATGTTTTTTTATTACATCTTGTTTATTGAACAAGCCATAGTGGATTGCTTCGCATATAACACTATGCTGTAAACTATGGGTTGCAAACTACATCTGGGGTCAGTTACTGAGCTGCAAAGATACAAGCCACAGTATAGCTTAGCACAGGGGTCTCCAACCTTGGCAACTATAAGCCTGGCGGACTTCAACTCCCAGAATTCCCCAGCCAACTTTGCTGTAATCTTTAAGTAATCAGGCTTAAAGTTGCCAAGGTTGGAGACCTCTGGCTTAGCAGACGGTTTGTGCCTGGTTTATGTCAGAAGTCAACCTTCTTTCTCTTTCTTTATGATTGTAACAACATACGTCGAAGAATAAGATCACTGGTTACCATGCAGCTTACTTCCAAGTAAATAGATGTATAATTACACTATTTATTTTCCTTTGTATTTCAAATTAGAAACTTCAGAATATAGTTAGTGCTCTTATTGAAGATCCTAAATGCTTGCTGCTCAACACACTCAATTGAATATTAATAGCAAGTTTCATTTCAACTGAAAGATTTGGTGAAAGAATTGCAGAAATTTGTCCTGCATCAGTGTCCAAAACTTATTCTAGCTATATGGTTGTCATCACTTCTTTTTGAGTGATCGCTATCTGTCTGTCCATCCATCCATTTCTATTGGAAATATTTGATTTGAAGAGGTCAGTATAAGGTTAATTTACAATTACTTTTACTCTGATTCTCTCTTTGCCATCATTCTGTAGAACAAAATAAGTTAAAGAAACAATGCTATTTTCACCTCTCCGTGATAATATATATGAAGTGATAACTAGTCAATATGAAATGATTCTTCAGAATATTTTTAAAAGCTATTGGAACGCAGAACAATGAGGTTAAGACATTTTATATTGATTTGTCCTCTCCTATTGATTGTTTGTAAGGAATTTTTGCGGTATCCTGTTAACATTCATCAGGATCATTTAATTGCAAGGTTCTTTTAAAGTTAAATTAAACTAGTACCCTCATTCACATAAATACACAAAGCCAGTGCAATGGAGTATATAATGCAACCATTTGATGATGTGATTGCATGAAATTATGTTTGTAATGTGTTAGTGGAAGATTTAATACTACTTAATAAGTATTCCTCTTCTGAAGAATTATTCAGTAAACATTTGCTTTGGTGACCATTGTATTTGTGATGTCTCAATACATTGCCATTAAAGCTATAAACATAAAAGTAGCAGTCAGCAGATAGCAATCAAGAGGCTTTTGAGAGCACATTCAGAGGAGAACAACCAAGATAATAAGAAGCTTTGAAGGAAAAATGTGCAAGGAACAGTTGGAGTCATTGAGTAGATAGAAATTGGAAAAGGAAAGGCTACAGGAAGTCATGATAGCTGTTTTCAAGTAGTTGATGGATTATCAGTTAGAAAGCAGGATAAAGGTCTTCAGAGGTGTTCAGAAGTCAGGACAAGAAAAATAGGTTTAAATTGGAAGGAAATAGATTTGGAGTAGGCAACAGGAAAAAATGTCTAATGATAAAATCTGGCTAAGAATGGAACCTACTGTGTTTAAATAGAGAGTGGGTGATCATGTGTCAAAAATGCTACACTAGTGGATTCCAACACTGGTTAGACCCTTATGTTTTAGAATTGTCAAAAGCTCTCCAGTTAATTGTTTATTTACGCATCACACAACTGTGATTGTTATAGCTGTTTACAAAAGTATGTGTTTCACATAATGAATGCAAAATGAATGCAATGAAGACAGAAAAGCACTTACTTTGTGACATCCTACTATTAATACAGCAATAAAACCTGTCTCTAGAGAGGACTTCCTAAAAGCGTCCTAGCCCTAATCCAGCATTTTATGGAACAGGATAAAGCAGATGAATATAAACTGCAATTTCTAGAATTGGAAGGCTGAATAGCCAACTGGAATTTGTAACCCTAACCTTTCTACATGTTATAGAAAGTTGAATTACAGTGTTACATGCTAGACCTACCCACAATGTTTTCCC
The DNA here is from genome assembly GCF_059756535.1 of Pantherophis guttatus. NCBI lineage: Eukaryota > Metazoa > Chordata > Lepidosauria > Squamata > Colubridae > Pantherophis > Pantherophis guttatus. The sequence goes on along the minus strand of NC_142063.1, from coordinate 134,240,396 downwards.
TTGTGTTAGCCTCGCCCTTAAATATCCCAACAGTCTAGTGCTGAATGGAAAGGTTACTAGAAGATTTCTATCCATGTTCTCTTGATAGGAGAGAACACTAACTTTTTGCTTTGATGTGTTCATGTAGATTTTTGCAGCCCAGATCTGAAAGCCTTAATCCAATCCCAGAACACTAGACATGGGTCCAAGGAAATAGGTTGGAGCCATTGTTGTTCACAATAGATGGTAGCATCTACAGTAGCTGACTGGATGATCTCCAAAAATGCTAAGCTGAGTCAAACTTGATTGGTACCTGGATGGGAAGTAGTAAGACTGTATGCTTCTTTATGAAGGACAAAAAACATATCTGAAGAAAGTAATGGCAAACTATTTTCACTCTATTGCCAATAAAATTGCATCAATATGTCAATAGAATCATCAGGAGTCAAGTCTGACTTGATAAAAACATTATCTTTTTACATGTCAGTTTTATCCTGTGACAGAGATAGAAAATTTGATGTCCTGCATGTGCTTTGACTCTAATTCCCATCTTGTCCATCAAGTATGACCTATGGATCAGGGATTCTAGAAATTGTACCACAAAAATCTGGAAGAAGAGGATTGTCTACTCCTGCTTTAGGAGTTCTCTGTGCATATCAATCACAGCATCTCTACTATAATTTGGGGAAAGGAAGCACATTTTTTTATTCTTCTGTAGTAGAGATCAAATGATCCATCGCTCATGATCCAGCCTGGAGTACCCATCCTAGGGCAGAATATAGATTTTTAAGTGACTCGTTGATGGCTTCTATCGTCTCTAGTAAGAGCCCATATTTCAGTTTTAACAACACTTAAGAATCACTTCTAAAAATTCCTATGAACTTAGTCATCAGCTCACTTGTAAATCATCTCCCCCACCCCACCCCCATTTTCAAGCTTCATTTCCAACAGTCTGAAACTTCTTCAAAGCTGACCTTTTCACCCGATGTTCCTCCTCTGCCGGTGAAATCTCTATTATGTGTGGACTAGCTATCTAAGCGAAGGCACTTCAGTGCTTATGGTAGAAGAAAACAAAACTGAAATAATAGTGTTACAAATTACTACCCAATTCAACGTTAGACCTTAAAAGCAGCATTTAGTACTATATGGAGGGCTTTCTGTCTCAGATTTCTTTGAAAACTTCTTTAGAACCTTTTTTTTCACAAAGTTTATTGGAAGCTCAATATTGTCAGAAGGTTCCTGAATTGAAAAGAAAGTAGCCACTTTTGATATATTCATTAATGGAATAGATCTCATTCTTCAATGTTGATATGGGGGGGGGGGGAATAGATCACCACTTTTATTATTCATGTTAATCTCTAGCATTTTGACAGAAAGAAGAAAATAAAATTCCAGATATTTGTTAGGATGGAATATCACATGCCTATGATATTCATTTATCCGACATGGAGTCATAGCTTACTTGCAGGAAAAGTCAGTAAAATAATTTATGTCACTATTAAATGACCTCCACGCTGGAAGCATTGCAGCCTCAGCACATTAACTATATTTACATCCAAGATACAGAAACAAGTCTGTCTTTTTTGACAAGGAGGAAATAAAATTATAGTTAAACTGAAATAAATCAAAGTGCTTTTCCCACTTTCCCTCTGTTTCTCTCCCTCTCCCTCTCCCTCTCCCTCTCTCTCTCTCTCTCTCTGTGTGTGTGTGTGTGTGTGTGTGCTAATTTTTGGACTGACGTTCCCCATCTTATTCTATATATTTAATTTTTTGCAGAAACCTATTTTGCATTCATCACTCAACAGAATTTTGAAATAGATCGTAAGGTATTAAAATATCAACTTTAAAGTGTTACCAATTTTTGTGTCCGTCTGTGTTTGTGTGTGTATATGTGCACGTGCACTGGTATAATAAAGCCTCAGTTTAACAAGCCTGAGTTTACTAGACTTCCATTTCAGTGAACAAAATTGGCAACCAGCCATCATCTCAAAATAAAGTCCATTTGAGTCACGTAAATTAATGTTACTGCATCGATTTACATCATATGCACAATTATCTACTTGCATAAATAATATACATTCAGATTTAATGAACATTGGAGTCTACTGGATGCCTCTTTCCCCAACTACTCCATTAAATCAAGGTTTCATTGCATGTACTGTATATTGCATTCAAAGAAACACATTTTTATTTTGACAAGAGGAAAACTGTCTGGACATGAAAAAATAAATGACTCCTTTTTCATCTTCTCTAGGAGCAGTAATATGGGAGTTGCTGAAGAACTAATCAGTTATCCCTCAGAAATGTACTCGAGCTTAAAGATGCAAGGAACAATGAAACAACTTTCCAATGTAACTCCTTATATCTTTCTTGGGAGCATGACCCACTGACTAAGAGTAGGTGGTATTCCAAGTAGACATGCATAGCAATAGCAATAGCATTTAGATTTATATATTACCCCATAGTACTTTACAGCACTCTCTGGGCAGTTTACAATGAAAAAGTATTGTTTACCTATTGCCCGGAACAATCTGGGTCCTCATTTTACCGACCTCGGGAGGATGGGAGGCTGAGTCAATCTTGAACCCCATCAGGATTGAATTCCAGGCTGTGGGCAGAATTAGCCTGCAATACTGCACTTTGATCACTGCGCCAAGTCTACAAACCAACGCTTCAAAATGATTGGAGGCATCAGATTGAACCAGTTGCCTTCCAATCACTTTGAGTTTACATAGATTTCCTCTAAGCCTTCAAAAAATAGTAGAACTTTTTGCTGCCTTCCTTCCACATATGGACAAAACTGAGGGTGAGTGGTGTGAGGGCATTCTAATATGTTAACAAAAATAGTTGGCTAATGAGCCGTGAAAACAAGCCTGCCAGCACAGAAAAGCAAGTGATCCAAGACTGTTTGGCCTCTTCCATTTTTAGCAAGAGTTGAGTTTTTGAAGAATATAGGTCTTTTATTTATATTTATATTGGTTATTTTTTATATATATTTTTGAAAGTAGAACACTTTCTACATTGATCCAGGACAACCTCTTCATTGGCTCTTTGGTAGACAACCGGAGAGTGAATATTTGAAAAAATTACTTCAGCGCAAGCCTTAGAACTATCCAGTCGTAAATGTGCTGGATTAAAGTAAAGGTCTACAATCCAGGGCATCCCTAGGGATGTGGGGTCAATGACATTGAAGTAGTGGGCACAACCAAGGGATTGAAGTCCTTTCATTTTTTACATGCTGCAATTTTGGGCTTAATTGTTGCCGTAAAATGAGGACTACCAGTATTTTGTGTATTTGACAATCTCAGATACCAACTTCCTTATCGGTTAGAATAAACTTCCCTCCACCACAGCTCCACTGAAAACTAAGTATGTTGCAACTCAGAAATGTAAGATTGAAGGAGGTAAGTGGAAAAGACAACTTTGCTTTCTCTGATTCTCAACTGTGTTGCTATAAAATGTTGGGATTCTCTAGCTTCTATTGAGCTTTCTGCATGGGAAACACTTCAGAAATTCTAGAAACTTATTCTAAATAAAAGAAATGATAAATAAATCCACCTATCCTTCTTTATGGCAAACAAACTGCAAACATTAATTCAAGAAAAAAAAATCCTCACATTTTATTTTGCCTCTGTTAAATACACTGCCAATCAGCTTCATGGAGTGACCTGGTATTCTAGTATTATGAGAAAAGAAGTAAAAAAAAAAATAAACTCTCTCAATTCTGCATAATTTTCAGTGCAACCCATCTTCCTGAAATTTACTTTGGCTAAAATAAAACACCTTCGATATTTTAGCCATCTGACCCCAATTCCAGTTTTGCTAATTAGCTGTCAATGGAGTTAGATTTGAATGCCTTTATCATCAAGGGCAGGAAGCAAGTCCAATTCTTCTTGTTGAGTTCTTTTCAAGCAATTGTTGGTTCTCAAACATCTAAGGAGGGATACTACAGCTCTTATTTGAATAGGGGGAAAAAACGGATGACATTTCTCCAAGAAATGTAGTGTTGCCAGATAAGAAGACCTATCTAGGAACACCTGCACAATCCATGCCAAGAGAATTTTAATAAAGGAATTCGGTTTGCTTTGCAATATCAGTGGTTTACCTGTATTACAATTGTTCAGGTTAGATCTGAAGTAAAAGTAATTCCCATGCTTTTACGTTACCATTGCTTAATTGTAATGGCCTGTGAGAATAACCTTGAGAAGCAGGAGGAAGAGCCGCAGCCTAGACAATGGACTGATAAGGTATCTGAATCCAAAGCAGGAATAGGAATGGAAAAACCATCTCAGAAGTGATTCTCTCTCTCTCTCTCTCTGGTTCTCTGGAATGTAAAGGCAAAAGAAGAGGGAAGCACTTTCAGACTTGCCAGATTCTGTTACTGTAACTTTAAAATAAATATATTATTAGTATTCCTGATTTTGGTTTCCTGGTGTGGGCTACCTTGAATGGCTGGCACTATTCTACTCATCATGGCAATGCTATAGAACACGGGTGTCAAACTCAATCGCGTTACGTGACATATCGTGATGTATTGTGACCTTTTTTGCCTTTGCAGAACCGGGGTGGGTGTGGCCTGCGCGTAATGCATTTGGCCCATGGGCCGCCAGTTTGACAGGCCTGCTATAGAATCATATTCTTGCAGATCTAATCAAGCCTTCACTTGGTGATCTAATTCTATCCAATTTCTTTGATCAGTGACATGATGATATCTTCAGTCACTGCAATAGCAATGGGGAAGGTTCTGTGTGAACTTTCTTTTTAAATAAACTGTCATTGTTGTTGTTTTTATAGGAGTGTGATGTCTTCCCTGGACACTTCCCCAGATATCTATCCAGATGTCAGCTCAAAGGAAGATGAAACAGTTCCAGGCACTTCTGAAGGGGAGATGGTTAATGGTGCCAAGCAGCCATCTGAGAGGGATTTGGCTGAAGCACAGCTGCAACAGGACAGCCCTGAGGCTTCAGGTGGAAAAAACATATAGCTGCAGCCAGTCAGTGATGAGGAAAAGGAACTGTCTTCTCCACTGATCCAAGAACAAGTAGAGAAAAGGCAGGAGCAGAGAAAGTCAGCTAGATTACTCATGAGGAGAAAGCCTCACCTTTTTTGATAGGCTGCACCAGAAGCTGGCTATTTAGCACAGCAGACAGTTGGAAGTGGTTCTGGGAACATGTTCATTTCCTAGCTGTGTGTTTTCTGGTTGTTGTGATTCTTGCCTTGCTTTGGATTGACGCCTTGACTTGGATCGTGCCTTGTGAACTCTGGACTTTTCTTGCCTCATGAACTCTCTTGTGTTGTGGATTTAATTTAGCCTGCTGGGTTTATTTTGATGGGGAAACTGCTCGATGGACTAGCATTGGTCTGCTTGTGGCTGGACTTAATTGGGACAATTCTGGGTTTTTGATGAAGAGAGTTGCTGGGAAATATTAATAAACAGTTATATGTGTGTGAGAGAGGGAGGGACAGCATAAGGAATAACAAAGGAAAGCTCTCGAATGATTCTTCTCCACACAGTACTGTAACCTTGAAATTGGAATATTTTGTTTATCCTACACAAATAGCCACCCAATCCACATATCAATAAAGTCAAAAGCTGGAAGAATTGATAAGCAATTAATTCTAAATGCCAGACTGAGGAGAAAATGGTTTCTTGCATAATATTAATTCATGACAATCAAAAAAGGAGAATTCCAACTTGGTTTCTTTATTCTCCCTTCCTACAAAATACAAAACATTTACTCCTCCCAGTACTATTACTTTAAATATCCATCTTTAATCTGTTTATATATTTCTATGCAAGATGCATAAATGCATGCGGAAATAAACGCAGAATTAAATACAACTTGCACCTGTATGTCAGGAAAGATAACAAACGTTTTGTGGATGCAATCCATTTTCTGGCACTTTGAATGAAGACTTTATTGCTACTCCGTCTGACATTAATAGGCAGGTTACATTCACCCACATCCTCATAATTACTTGTCGAGAATACAAAACGTTTTGGGCTAATCTTCACAAAACTTAAATAAGCCATTAAGCTTTCCTGTGGCAGCTAGGCATTAGCTTCCCCTCATTTAGGGTACAAAATTAAAACTCAGTGTCCAGATCACAGGTCTCTGAATTCACTGGTCAATCGTCACTCATCTGTGACTTAAGACTGGAATATTGTACTTACATATAAGATAAACAAATTTTCCCAATGTAGGAAACTCTCCTGATTAAAACTGAACATCCATATGAAGTCCCCGGGTGAGGTCATCCATCTATTTGGGATGAATTGTCAGCAGCAGTCAGAAACTCTTATTTTCTATTGGTACCAGGGTTGGGTTCTACTTACCTTTACTACCGGATCGCAATGGGGCCATGCGCGCTCTCTCGCTTTGCTCGGAGAATATTAAATATTGGGGAATATTAAAAGAGGCAGAATATTGTATTTCCCTAAAGGAGAAATGGAGAAACATGCTCTTAAAGACAGAAAGCAGAGTCAGGCTTTCTTAATAGCCCCCAGAAGATATTTTGTGCCCATTAAGAAAGATTGGGCCAGCCGCCAGCCTATTCAGAAAAAAAAGACCTTCACCTCCAGCGATGGGATTAAAATTTACATTCTCCTCCATCCAAAATTCTAAGAACAGGGCATGACCATTTAGGACATAATAAGATTAACCCACTACCATTTAGCAGAAGACACAGAGCTCACTACATTGCACAATTTCCTAAGGGAATTTCAGACACTGCATAACCCACCCACCCCAGTAGCATTTCAGAACTTGTATAAAAAGCACTCATCTAGCTAATTTGTCAGATGTCCCAGAACCACACACTGTTGGTGGGCCTGCTTCATCAATAAACCACCTTCTTTCTTTCCAATCAGCCTCCGTTTTATTTCCAGCGCCTTTCTCCCAGCTTGGAACTGAACCAGATGGATATTTCTTCCAATACCCCCAACAATCTGGGTCCACATTTTACTGACCTCGGAAGGATGGAAGGCTGAGTCAACTCTGAGCTGGTGAGAATTGAATTGCTGAACTGCTGGCAGCCAGCAATCAAGTAGCCTGCAGGACTGCATTCTAACCACTGCGCCAGCCACTTTTTCTCAAGGCAATGCAAACTTGCTTACCCAGAAGTTTCCTTTGCTTTTTACTTGCGGCATTACATGCTGATCAGTTTTTCTTCTTCAATGGAGCAACTGCTGACCTTTATCTGAGCAAGGTCGCCAGTACATGCAGGTTCCGAGAACAATTTCTTTGAGTCATCGTTTTCTCCATTGGAATGCGATCATATTAAACCAAACCCTAAATCAGCCAGGGAAAGAATAGGAAACAAGAGAAAAGGAAACGGAGCTCGGGGAGGCAAGCAGCAGATTTTTCCAAGATTGCCCAATGCTAGACAATGTACCCAGTTGAGGGACCAGCAGGAAATTAGGCTGGTGTAGTTGCACGCTTCTTCAGCCTTTCCCAGATACATCACCTCCCAAAGAGAAGTGGCCAACAGATGAACCTCAGGCGAGCATGTTTTCCCACCTCCGTTTAATTTTTGCCAAAAACAAAAGAGGAGAAAAGAATGGGCCTCCCTCCATCCCTTCACAATTGCCCTCCTTTATTGATTGCCTTCCATGCTGTGATGTGTGCATTTGCACAAATCTATAAAACAGTTTCAGGCAGGCACAAAGCATGGCAGAAGCTTCCGATCCGTTCCTTTCCGAGCAAAGAAACATCTTCAGTTTCAGAAAGATCTCCACTTTTAACATGCCTTTTTGTCCTGTACTTCAGCAGGAGGCAGAAGAAAAGAGGCTCGCCAAAGAATGATTGAAACCTCTTTCGTGGGGGAGAGGCAGTTGTTAGCCCTTTTGCAGGAGGCCAGGTGAAAAATAAACTCAGCAGGGATTCCACAATTGCTCTCTTTTGCAGTAAGATAGAATTACAAAATCTTGAAAGCATCTTCTTCCAAGTTTCTTTCTAACTTACCCTTCTACCAAACAAGGTGATCTGAATTCCTCTCTCGTGCTTCTCTCTTTCTCAGAGTTGTGTAATTTTTTTTGTGTATGTGTGAGTCTGCTCTGTCCCCTCCCTTAACTGTTCTCTCATATCTTCCTCAAGGTCAGCTCTACCTTCCTTTTACAGTTCCTGTTTCAAAAATATAATGGCTAAGGGGATAAGCCCACAATTATCAAAAGCTAAGATGCAAAAGCTTTCTCTTAAAGGAAAGATTACTTAAACATAAAGCCCAGCCTCCCAAGAGGGTCCCTTCGACCTTAAAAAAAAATACAATGAAACAAGCCCATTAAAAGAGAGTGTCACCGTCCCCCTTAAGGTGAGGCACAGCAGTGGTGGTATTCAGCTGGTTCTATCCGGTTTGGTTGAACTGGTAGCAGCGGCTGACGGAGGCTCCGCCCACCCACCCGGACATAATCACGTCCCATTTATCCACATTTTTGACGTGGAAGGCCCTCACATTTGCGAACGGGTAGCGAAGGTAAGCGAATACCACTCCTACCACACAGGTTTCTCACCAACATGCTTAGCCAAAGCAATGCAACACAGGAGTTTCAGTTACAAGTTGGGTACAAGTTAAGAGTAGCCCCACGGCAAGATGGGTGGTAGATAGATAGATAGATAGATAGATAGATAGATAGATAGATAGACAGACAGACAGACAGACAGACAGACAGACAGACAGACAGACAGACTTATTATCGAAACCGGCATGGAAATAAACATCATTAGCAAAATGTAATAACGAAGTGTAAACAGATCAGTAAAACGCAGGGGTGAAATCCAGCAGGTTCTGACAGGTTCTGGAGAACCAGTAGCGGAAATTTTGAGTAGTTTGGAGAACCGGCAAATACCACCTCTGGCTGGCCCCAGAGTGGGGTGGGAATGGAGATTTTGCAATATACTTCCCCCAGGAGTGGGGAGGGAAATTGAGATTTTGCAGTATCCTTCCCTTGCCACGCCCACCAAGCCACGCCCACCAAACCACACCACACCCACCAAGCCATACCCACAGAACCGGTAGTAAAAAAATGTGGATTTCACCACTGGTAAAATAAATAAAAGCAGTCAAGTTATTTTATATTGTTTTTATTTATTTATTTAGTTATATCCTGCCTTTATTCTTTTTACAAACAACTAAAGATGGGGAACACATTAACACGCCTCCCCTTTCCTATTTTCCTCACAACAACAACAACAACCCCTGAGATGAGTTTGGCTGAGAGTGAGTGACTGGCCCAAAGACACCCAGCCGACTTTTATGGCTAAGGAAGGACTGGAACTCATGGTCTCCTGCCTTCTAGCCTATTTATCAATTCTTTGGCCTTGGTAGTCTATGAATTAGAGGCTTTGTGAATTAGAGGCTCTAGGGGAGAAATGTAAAGTAGGGATGTCTATGGAGATTCTCAGTCATCCAGGTTATGGTTGTCCCAAAGGTGCTCGTCTGAAGAAACTTCTTGGATGAGAAGCGAAACGTCTTCAAAGAAAAACAAGAAAGTCCATTTGCCTCTTGAAAAAAAGCACCTTTGGGATAAAGTAGGGATCTGCAGAGTTTTAAGAACATGGTTTCTAAGTGAATCTGGCTTCTCCATTGACTTTGCTTCTCAGAAGATCACAAAAGTTGATCACATGACCCCAGGACACAGTGCAACCGTCATGAATACATGCCAGTTGTCCAGCATCTGAATTTTGATCACATGACCCTGGGGAAGCTGTGACAGTTATAAGTATGAAAAAGGGTCATTAATCACTTTTTTTTTAATGCCGTTGCAACTTTGGTCACTAAATGAACGGTTATAAGTCAAGGACTACCTGTATACGAAACCCTAAATCACAACTTGCAAGCCATAATAATTTAATTTAATTTATCGCATTTCTATGCCGCCCAATTCCCAAGGGACTCTGGGCGGCTTACAGCAAAAATAATGCGAACGATGAACATAGAAAAATTATTTAAAAAAACATTATAAAGACATTTTAAAGACATAATAGCAGTCTTCCCACTTCATGCTAAATGAAAGCAAACAAACCACATTCTGGATCAACACAATGTGTAAAACCAGTCTAAGGTCTTTTTAAAGGATTGTGAGGTCAGAAATCAAACAGCCTGACAAGTGTCATAGGATAAAAACCTAAAAGTAATTCTTGGTCACAGATTTCATTATTAAACAATGAACTTGTCTCTGGGGACATTAGATAAATGATTTTGCTCATTGAATTTTCACCTTTAAGATACTGTTATTGAATCTTACTCTTCAATTTACATTCAGCTTATTTTTGTGTTGCAATCCATAAAATATGAATTGTCTTTTCTCCCCCACCTCCAAGGATCTCTGCTCACCCTCATCCACTACTTTGCAAGGAGCTATTAAACCTTTTTGCACTTTCAATTGGCAATGATATTCATGAAGTCATTCCAAAAAAAAAAAATGGGGAAAAGAAGACCAGCCCTTGGCAACCAGCAATGTAGGTTTGAATATCAAGCTTCTGCTTTAAAAGTCTCTTAAACCTCAATCCTTGACAAATTTGCATGGAAATAAGTCCCATTGATTTCAAGAGGACTTATCTCCAACTAAGCATGTTCCTGGTTGATGGCAAAGCTGAGTTTTTGTTCAAATAATTAGCCACTTCATATTAATAGTTGCAGTTTCTAACTTTTTAGAATATTTAATTGGCAACAACTTTAAAAAGAAAAGAAAAGAAAAATTCTGTGGATTGGAAAAATCACCTGCAGTGAATTGTTAGGGGGATGTGAGTTACATAGATTTTAACAATAGTGGAATAATAACTATACATCATGATTTCACGGATGAGAGCTTCAGTTGCAATCTTATTAAAATCCAGCGTTGTAATTTATAATTAATTACCAAGTTCTTTATAATTCACAGTAAACGTGTCCTGCTTAAGATGTTAGAATCTGTTAACACATACAGATACACATTAACAATTTTAACAGTTCAAGCATAAAATATTTTTAGGAGGTACTGTTAAAAAAATTGGGAGCAAATAAAAGCCCGGTGATTTTTTTAAAAAAGTATCTACCTTTTTAGGTAACAGGAAACTTTTTAAAGAATTATTTTAAGCTTTAGTCCTTCAATTTTAATTTATATTTTTCTTTTTTGTTCTTCAAGGAAGTGTTGACTCCAAACAACTCCTAATTTTACGTTATCTCTAAAATTTTCTTGGCAAGATTTTTTGCAAGTGATTTGCCATTGCCTGCTTCCTAGGGCTGAGAGAGAATGACTGGCACAATGTTATTCAGCTGGCTTTGTACCTAAGATGGAACTAGAACTCACCATCTCCTGGTTCCTAACCTAGCATCATCATCTGACTCTCTTACGTTTACTGTTTTAGTCGTGTTTGTTTGTTTATTTATCAAATCTGTATGTTGCTTTATCCCAAGACTTTTGGTGGCTTACAAAATATAGAAATACAATAAATATATTTTTAAAAGACAAATAAAATCCAATAAAGTAGGTGGGACCAGCCCCACCCCCGACCACAACTTTCCTCTGGGAAAGTTCCATTTTGCCTTGCCTTGCCTTGCCTTGCCTTGCCTTGCCTTGCCTTGCCTTGCCTTGGTGACTCATGCTTTGGTCACCTCCTTTTTGGATTACTGCAATGTGTTCTACATGGGGCTGCCCCTTGAAAATCACCCAGAAACTTCAAATGGTAAAGAATCCAGCATATGTGCGTAGTAATGGGAACCCCTAGGTTTGCTCATGTGACCTCTCTGTTGAGTGAGCTGCACTGGCTTCCAGTTTCTTTCTGGGTGCAATTCAAGGTGCTGGTCATCACCTTTAAAGCCCTATATTACCAAGCTACTGTATCTGCAGGACCACCTTTTCCTGAGGAGTTAGATATGGTGGACATGCTCCTAGTCCCTTCCCCTAAACTAAAATTGCCATCTGATTGGAGCAGAGAAGGGTGCCTTTTCTGTGGCAGCTGCTACCCCATGGAATACTCTGCCTCCTGGGGCCTTCTACTCTCCATCTTTTTAACCTTCCATAAGGCTTTGAAGGTCTGGGTCTCTCCCCACCCCCCAGGAATTTGGGAGAAGATCATATGATGGCATGTAAGCACTGATTGGTGCTAGTTTTTTTGTTTGTTTGTTTGTTTTTAATGTTTTAATTGTTGGAAGGAAAATCCATTGGTTCAGTTCCAAGCTGGGAGAAAGATGCTGGAAACAACATGGAGGCTGACTGGAAAGAAAGTTTAATGATGAACAGAACCAACAGCAGTTCTGGGTTAGCTGAACAAATGGTTGAATGATTGGATGGATCTTTATAGGTTTTTGTGACTTTGAAGTTTGAACTGTTCTGAAGGTGGTACAATAAAGGGCCTTGTGTTCTGAAAGGGTGTTGGGCAATTCCTATTGTGGCTAATGGCTTTTGTCCTGTGTTGGATCTTGGGTGAGGGGCTGATTTCTAATGCCACCATTTTGCCTTTGTTAGCTATCAAACGTTTGTTGCAAGGAGTTTTGAAATAGCCTGTCTTGAACGGATTTCTGCCTGCAGTATTTGCTTTGCTTATGAATAGATCTATCTAGATAGTTGGTTTCCTCTTTCAATAAAGCTCTTTATTTCCTTAAGTGCTGGCATCTGCTGTGGGCTATTAAAAAGGACTGGGAGCTACTTTCTACCTCTAAATACATGTTTCTCCATTTCTCCTTTAGGGAAATATAATATTCTGCCTTTTTAATATTTCCCAAAATATTTTATTCTTTGGGGCAGAGGGAGGGCTTCCTACATATGTTTAGTTGAGTATGTTTTATGTTTTTTAAAAAAATTAAATGATTTTATATGTCTTTTAATTTTTGATTGGGAGCTTCCCAGAGTTGGCTGAATATATAATGGATATATAAATCAAACAAACAAGCATACAAACAAACAAACAAACAAACAAACAAACAAATAAATAAATAAATATTCTCCACAAAGCAGACAACTTTGAGAAAAATGGATCTCCAGTGAGGAGTCGTTCTAGGTGGCCATAAATGAATATTTACATAAGCATACATAATGTTTATGCTCCTGTATCAATACTTCTAGATTAATGTAAATTTATCCTGTCCATTTACTCCCTGACCATCCCTTGTAATTTCTCGGGTAATTACTACTGAGTTCATTCATACTGAAAGCGCTTCCGAAGTGGCAGTGGGAACATTCATAATGGTGATTTGTACTCTGGCAGCCCTTCTAACAATTTTCCCTCTTAAAGCGTATGTAATAAAACCACACCTCATCATTAAGTGATTATTTTTAAATACATTGTGCATTATTTATTCATTTGTCCTTAATAAGAAAACTCACCCATTACCGAAAAAAAAAGAAAAGGAACACAGAGTAATAAAATGTAATATTGGGACAAGTAGCACGACACATAAATGCCTGCCTGGTTTAAATGGCCCAATTGTTTCATCCTAGCTTAATTAAGCTTATTGTCAAAAGTGATTGGAAGACTGTTGATGGCAGGCAAGAGAGTAAATAAGGAACAATTCGAAGCATCTCTGGAGAAGCTTTTATAGAGCTTCTTTTATATTGACTCATTTCCATATCATGTAAGGAGGACGTCATCCATGGCCCTTTGCCCTAACCTACTACGGGCATACAAGTCGAATAACTAGAAAAAAATACATACATAAATAACCCTTTCAAATCGATGAGGATAGTTATGGGATAAGAAAGATGGGTAGAAGGTAGCTGTTAAAATTAACCCCTTTTAGGGTTATATTAATTAAACACTGAATTCTACTTGGTGTAGGTTGGTGGGTACCCATGTTTCCTACCAGAAATAGAAATGAGAGCCAGGCAGACTTTTAGTTCCTCTCTTTCCTCTAGATTTCATTTCCCACAATCATGGTACTTGGTCTACTTACCAAGTTTCCCTCCCTTAGCCCCAAATTGAGTGAGCCTCAGATTGAGTTTTGCCCTCTGTGGTGTCTTCTACACTGTAACCATGAATTGACATGGGCCTCCACACCAAGAAAGGTGTCAAAAGCTGGTAAACAGTTAAAAGCTCTTCACAAACACCACCCATTGGAAGAGCTGCAATGGTGATAAAATGCTGATAAACATCCCCCAGACTGGATTATGTCACCTCAACTTCCAAAGAGGAAAGGAATGATCCTTCCTCATAACAAGAATAGGTCACAAATTCTCAGGACAGGAAGAGCTAGACTGCCTATGAAGGTCTAGTTAATTAATATGCCTTCAGTTTGATATATTGCTTTCTTATCGGTACTGATTATTTTATATGAGTTGAGCAGATTTTGGACTCCAAACTATGGTAGACATGGCACATTTGAAAAATAGATAGGACAGAATAACCTTTGATTGTTCATGTCTTCTCACCTAGATAATTTGTGTATGGCATTGGCTGGCATCGGCTAATACATTATTGACCTGATCGGGTGAGATATGGAAACCCCATTGATTCTAATTGATATGCAGATGGGGAAAAACCTTTAGCATTAGATTCTAGGATGTTGAATTCAGGGGTGGGTTCTACTTACCTTTACTACCGGTTCACAGCAGGGCCGCGCACTCGCGCTTGATTCGCTCGCGCACACGTGCTCTTCTGCGCATGCGCAGAAGCGTTTTGGTGACTTCGGGGTCGATGGGCGGGGCCTCCCGCTGGTTTTACTCCGGTTCTATAGGACCGGTGCGAATCGGGGGCAACCCACCACTGGTTGAATTGCTGGGATTTGTCCATTTAAAACCATCATATATGGACCACATTTTTAAGATAGAATGTCCACTTTTTTTTTTTTTTTTTAGCAGAAGAAAGGACCAGGCAACCACTTTATTAATCTTGGGTCAGCTCTAGTTAGTATATTTGATCCTCTAGTTAAGCCTTGGATAGGGAACCACCTGGAAATTCAAGAACTATTGGATAGCCAGAAAAATTTCCAGAAGAAAGTAATGGCAAACTTCACCTATAACACTATCAGGGGTGAAATGCTCCCAGTTCGGACCGGATCGGCCGATCCATTAGCGATGACAGTGGGTAGTTCAGAGAACCGGTAGCAAAAATCCCTGACCCCCCTGCCACCGCCAGTGCCCACCCAATTGCCCGGATGCCTGCTTGCCTGCTTGGTTGCTTGTTGCTTCTTTCTGGCTCGCTCGCTTTTCCAGCCTTGCTTCGCCTGCTGCAATCCCTGCAATTAATTGCATCAGCTAGCAACTGAATCCGCATGCCTTGTGCCTTCAATTGGGTAAGTAACTGGGTTTTTTGGGGGGGGGTGGGAGCTTTAACAAAAATAGTTAATTGGGGTTTTTTTAATCAGTTTTTTTTAGACATAGCAATTTAAAGATAAGGAAGTTTTAAATGTAGCTGCTTTTATCTAAAAATATAAATAAAATAAAATAAAATAATAAAATAAAATATTTGTGCAGCTTTCTGAGATTTTGTGTGTTTCTCTAGTGTTTCACTCTAACTACACAAACACACAAAATCTCACAAAGCTGTATGTGTCATTTTGTGTGGAAAAAGTGTGAAACTTGGTTTTTGAGCTTTTTTTGTGGCTGTGTGAGGTTCCTGATTGTTGTAGGGGCCATTTTGGGTCAAGTACAGCTGCTTTTACATTGTGTGTGAGTCAGTTGTGTTGTGTTGTGTTGTGTGTGTGTAAAGTGTGAAAGTTGGTTTTTGGTGCCTCTTATTGTTTTGTGTACTTTGTTTATTATTTTTATTATTTATTATTATTGGCCATGCCCACCCAGTCACCTAACCACAAAGCCACGCCTACCGGGTCACCTGACCACCAAGCCATGCCCACCAATTAAGCCATGCCCACAGAACCAGTAGGGAAAATATTTAGATTTCACCCCTGAACACTACCAAGGTTGGGAATCAAGCTCAACATGTAGGCATTGCAGTCTTAAATTATTTTTAGGGAAGACCTGCAATGCCTTCTATTTTAAGGAGCTGGTCTAACCTCTGGACCTCAAAAGAACTATTCAATAGCTTATGGATCAGAGGGCCAAGATTGCAAAATGTCCACCAGGCCTCTCTTCCAGTTTCTAGAAACCACCTCCTATTCAGAATAGTTTTCCTAACAAAGAGCTTACAACCAGCGTGAATGAAAATAGGTCTTTTGTGTGTTTCCTTGTGGGTAACTAGCTGTTTGAATGTGTTGGAGTAGGGGAGAAAAAATTCACTGGCTTGTACAAAGTGTCAAATTATCTGCTTAAATTCTGAATAGGGAGAGACTAATAAATGTGAAAAGTGATTTCTAATACAAACGATCAAACTGTAAACAACAACCTAATTAAAGAACTATGAAGAAGAAAACAACATTCCCACTAACATTGACAGGGCGAGCCACTTGCATATAAACAGAGCAAACCCCACCTGCTTCTAGCATTGATGAGGTTGCCTAGTTGGGTAATGAAAAGCAAACAAACTCGGAGAGCACCAAGGACTCCGTAGTTCAACCCTGAGTTCCAAATATTTTCTTCTGTTGATTACTAATAACAATTTAAGTTGTTTTTCAGCTTTTATGCTTTAGCATTTCCTCCTTATTTTCAGAGCTGCATCCTTTTTCAAATACAGCACTTACATCAAATGTGCGATAATTTCATGCCCTTCCTTGTCATTTGTATATTGCATACTCTGTTGCTTCCAAGGTACATGCTCCACAAAGCTTTTTGGAGACTCTCAGAAATGATTTTCATAGTCAAAATATGTTACTGAGCTTTCTTGATGCAGACCATTAAGATCTGAATTCCATGTTATATAAAAATCAATGCATACATCTGAACAGAGTCAGCCAGGTTGTCTGGAAGTTACTCATTAAAAAATCCTCCCTTTTTATGACCCTGTAGTCCCTATTTAGGGTAAAGTCAGGGAGACTGGATAGAACTGAATGTTTACTGGCCGGATGCCCTTCCTGATGCCTACACAGAGTTCACAGCAGATATTTTTTTCTTTGCACCCTGGGAGAGAGAAACATCTGCCACTACCTAGGATTGAACTCTCAATCTTCCAAGTAAAGGTGAGCATCTTCACCACTAGTCACCATGTGACTCCACTGTCCAACTTCATAAGTTGTTTTTTAAAAAGTGAATTATCTGGACCTTTTCAATAAAGATTCAGGCCTGGACATGGTAGGGACATGCCTTTGGTGGTGCTTGTGAATGACGTTTGTCAGGAATAAGCCCTCGTTAGACCTGTCAGTTGCCTTTGATACCACCAAACATGGTTTCTTGCTGGACCACCTGCAGAAGAAATGAGATTATTTTATGGAGGTTCCCTTTGTTCCCCCTTTAGCAGTTCCTGTCCGGTGATTGGAGAAAAGAGATTATCTTCATGGCCCTTGTGGGGTGCCTCAGAGCTTGAGGGGGGACATCAATCAGTTTACAGGGCAATATCATTAGTGTGATGATACATCAGTCTCTTACCATTCCATAAGGGTTTGGATGGGACAAAATAAATTTGATTTATTTATACCTAGCACCAATATTTTAATTTGTTCTATGGATTTGGGGGTGGTACTAACTTCAAGTTAGTATTGACTCTGGCAACTGCCTAGAGTTCTACTCCCACCATGCTGGGTGACTCTGGACCAGTCACTCTCTCTCCGCTCTAGGAAGTAGACAATGGCAAATCATTTCCTAAATCTCATCAAGAAAACTGCAGAGACTAGCCTAGCAAGAAGTCAGCACTGACTCAAAGGCACATACACCTCTAAAATTGAGGACATTTTTACTACGGGTTGTTTTGTAAACCACCATGGGGCTTGTAATTGATTCAGCGGTGTAAAGTGGAACGACTGAACAAACAAAAAAAAGCAACAAACGTGAGATGTAAAGAAGTGAAATGATCAAATCTCATCTAGGAGAGAACCATTCTATTTAGGAAACAGCTACATTTGTGCTATTTTACTTTGGTGTATATAATTTAACATATTTATTTTTTTAAAAAAAAAAAAACCAAAGAGGTCTTTCTTCTTTGTTTAAGCCTTTGGGAATGGCAAATCACCAAATAACGTATTTGCACTTGGAAAAGAAAACGAAAGTTGTATCTGGTCAGGGGATGCAGATGTGATTTTGAAATCAAATCTGCAGAGCCATGATAGACTTACTGAAGTAGGAAGGGCACCAGAGAAATTAAATGGACTTGCTAGGATTATTGATTCTGTCTGATGTTGTTAGTTGCGAAGTTGTATCCAACCCATGGACAATGTTCCTCCAGGCCTTTCTGTCCTCTACCATCTCCCGGAGTCCATTTAAGCTCACACCTATTCCTTCAGTGACTCCATCCAGCCACCTCATTCTCTGCCGTCCACTTCTTCTTTTGCCCTCAATTGTTCTCAGCATAAGGCTCTTCTCCAGTGAGTCCTTCTTCCTTCTCATTAGGTGGCCAAAGTATTGATTCTGTCTACAGTACTCCAGAACCAGCATATTTGAGCCTATGAAAACTTGCTATTTAATTGAGTTTGCAAGGGAGATGCAAGAAAGAGCCTTGATAGTACAGTGGTTTAGTGCACCCTGTTATTAACACAGCTGCCTGCAATTTCTGCTGGTTCGAATCTCTCCAAGGCTCAAGGTTGACTCAGCCTTCCATCCTTTCTAAGGTAGGTGAAATGAGGACCCAGTTTGTGGGGGCAATAAGCTGACTTTGTATAAAATATACAAAAGTATGAAGGCTATTGCTTAACGCATTGTAAGCCGCCCTGAGTCTCCGGAGAAGGGCGGCATATAAATCAAATTAAAAGAAAAAAAAGAAAAGAAACTTCCACCCATCATCATTCTGACATCCAAACTGAAGTCACTTTTAATTTGTATGTAATGCATGGGATTATAGGTTCATTTGATGTAATCTCACAGACCCAGTTCAATGTGGGATGCTAATATGCAAACCTGTACTGATCAGCAGCCTATTTGCTCATTCTTCCAACAAAAGACATTATATTTGGTTGATTAAACAGCAGGTATAAATGTCTGCCTGGTAGTAATCAACATAACAGATTCTGCCGCAAATCAGAGTTCATCATAGCTGAGTAATCCTTAAAAGGGGGAGGAGGGAGGAAGGGAAGAAGGAAGGAAGGAAGGAAGGAAGGAAGGAAGGAAGGAAGGAAGGAAGGAAGGAAGGAAGGAAGGAAGGAAGGAAGGTTGAGGCTGTGAGGAAAAGTCATATTTTTTAAAAAAGCTCCCAGAAGGGATGCAGATCCCACAGTGAACCCATAAGGTCACGAAACTCATCAAAATGGACTTCTCCAACAATTATCTTTGGCTATAACCTTTGCTGATTATGCTACACAATTGAAATAGACCGTTAGGGGGGAAAAAATCATGTGAATTCTCCTATGTACTATTATCCTTAAATAGGGCCTTATTTTGTTTTAGGTATATGTTTTCACTGAGAGTAGATGGGACAATTAACCAAATGGTTTTAATAATTCTTACCTCTATGTCATGTTTAGTGGTATATTTTGAATAGCCAGGCTATCATAGCTGGGCTGCAAAAATCTGTAGGGCTGTGGAAGGATTGCAAAAAATTAAGAGTTTTCTGCCAACTAGAGGTCATCTGGTTGTTTTCAGTCCAGCTGGTAGATTTATACTGTATATAGGTCCACTGAATGGGTGCATTTCTTTGTACCCATTTAGCTGGAGAGACTCAAATATAAAACAAACTTTAGTTAATTTCTTCTGTGGGATGCCATTAAATATTGTTCCAAGTTGTACCAACCTCCCTTTCAAATGCCTACTGTGTTTCCCTGAAAATAAGACCGGGTCTTATTTTCTTTTGACCCCCGAAATAAGCACTTGGCCTTATTTTTGGGGAGGTTTTATTATTTTTGAGGTGCAAGAGAGGACGAGAGTGGTCACCTCATAGCTGCTGCTGACACACCACTCGTCAGCTGTTCTCCCCTGAGGCCGTGTATGCGCTTCCAGCCATGCTTCCCAGGACTCTGCACCATGTCGTCAACCTGGCCATGCCGCTGCGTCCAGATGTCTCATTGCCGCTGTTGCCTCCCTGTTCTTCACTAATGGCTTTTATGGCGGCCATTAGCATAACAGAAGGGGTGCGGTGGCTAGGGTTGCGGGAGCAGCCGTTAGGTAAGGGCATGTGGGGTGCCTCCCTCCCTTACCCCCCTCCAGCCTTGCGTCCTCACCTCCTGTTGTTTGTGCGGCAAGCAACCAGAGGAAATGGCGGAGATCGGCTGCACATGCGTTTAAATATTTTCAGGGAGGGCTTATTTTTTGAGCGCATGCGCTCAAAAAGCCTGATTGGGCTTATTATCCAGGGAGGTTTTATTTTCGGGAAAACGGGGTATTACAGGAAGTCCTTGGCTTATAACTATTCATTTAGTGACTGAAGTTACAACATCACTGAAAAAAGTGACTTATGAATGTTTTTCACACTTGTGACCATTGCAGCATCCTCATGGTCATGTGACCAATATTCAGACATTTGGCTACTGATTTTGGCAACTGATTCATATTTATGATGGTTGCAGTGTCCCAGGGTCAAGATGGTTGCATTGTCCCTTTTGCGAACTTCTGACCAGTAATTCACTTCACAACCGTGTTACTAACTTTAACAACTGCAATGATTGACTTAACAACTGTAGCAAGAAAGGCCGTAAAATGTGGCAGAATTCACTGAACAACTGTCTTGCTTAGCAATGGAAATTTTGGGCTCAGTTGTGGTTATAAGTCGAGAACTACCTGTAGTACTCTTTTTCCAAAGCAGACATATTTTTCAGTAGAATCCCTTGAAATAATGTGATACTTAGGACATTCTAGGAAAATTAAGCAGTGACCAACTGGAGTGACCGCTGGTGTTAGTTTCCTTGCTATCGCTACTTCTACAAAGTTCTGCAACAAGAAAAGAGATGAAGAAAAGTATTGAAAGAGACCAGATGAATGTTTAATGGCTATACACCATGCAAAGCCACTTTGTATGAGATGGGCAGCCATATCAATATACTAAATGAATACACCCACTAAGTAAAAAAAACAAAACACTTCTAATTGTTGCATTACAGAGTAATGTGCAAGATGTTTATAACGAAAATTAATATAAGGTTTAAAAATGGTATATTTCCCATTTTGTAAAGGATATAAAAGAGAGAGAAAATGATGCTGTATTAGAATGTTATTTTGGCTCTCCATATTTGAAGGACCCATTTATTCATTTAACTGCATAAAACACGGAGCAACTTACAGTGTTAAATGCAGTAAACAATAGAACCACAAGAATAGAACTCACCTGCCTGTAGAAAAAGAGAAATTGTTATGCATAGAAGTTTACATTGGTTATAACCAAACTCCTGCGGGAACAGTGAAATTTTCAAAGTCTTCCTGAACTTCATCAGGCCAGGTGCCATCTGAATCTCTGGGGAATTATGCTCCAGAGGGCAGGCTTTGCAAGAGGAAGGAGGAGACCTCTGCACCCCATCAAGTTAGGGGAAGAGTGGCAGCCCTGGCCTACTCGTTCCCTCCTTCCCCCTTCCCTTTCTTATTTATTCTGTAGAAACGTTGGAGATTTTCTTGACTTTGCCTTCTGTTTCAAAAAAGCTCTGGACTCTTTATGGACAATAACAGTGGTGAAATCCAAATTTTTTTACTACCGGTTCTGTAGGCATGGCTTGGTGGGCATGGCGTGGTGGGCTTGGCAGGGGAAGGATACTGCAAAATCCCCATTCCCACCCCATTCCAGGGGAAGGATACTGCAAAATCCCCATTCCCTCCCCACTCTGGGGCCAGCCAGAGGTGGCATTTGCCGGTTCTCTGAACTACTCAAAATTTCCACTACCAGTTCTCTGAACTACTCAAAATTTCCACTACCGGTTCTCCAGACCCTGTCAGAACCTGCTGGATTTCACTCCTGGACGATAGGATCGGTGGACAGAAAACAATAACGTAAGTAATAACTATGTTTTTCTAATCTATTATTTAATAAAACACTATAATCCTGGCCTGAAAAGGGTTGTGTGTTCTAAACAAGAGTCTGCCCTGGAGCCCTACACTACTGCATATCCATTATCCGCATTGTACCTTTAAGGCGATGCTGGCTGGACTCTAAACTGGAGTCAGGACATTCTGGCCCAAAATAAGATTCTGTGGCAGGGAGTTGGCAGCTCGCTCTGGATTGGCAGCTCCTCTGCTCCTCCATTTGTCAATTCCCTCGCTGCTGTACCCTGTCTAGTTTCCACATGAGAAAAGTGAGTGCCAATTGTCTTCTTACATGCAGGCCTTCTGGACAAATACACATTTGCACATCTACCCTTTCTTGTAATTGCATGCCAATACCTCATCCCCCGCCCTACCCCCCCCCCCAGCAAGTTTGTGTACTTGGAACTGTTTGGCAGTTCCATCCACCATTTCTTTCAATGTGCTTTCCATCCCAGCTGGCTGAGTGAGGGGGACATCTATTTCGGTTTTATTTAGGGGAAGCGGGGGGTTAGCCTTTTTTATGTTATGTTTTGTTCTTCAAACTCATTTGGGTTATTTATTATATTCTTTTATGTGTGATGTTGTATATCCTCTTGAGTCCTTGGGATTGGAACAGGTTACAATTACTGTGCAATAAATGCACACACACACAAAGCTAAACCATCGAAGTGCACATATCTGCATTGTGAAAATCACTGTGTATCATCATGTAATCAATATGAATGTAAATGTGTTGCTGTGAGATTAACAGTTTAAATAGAGAATGTATTATTATAGAAGTATTATTTATGCATTCATTTATTTTATTTGGGACAGTTTAATATTTGCTTACCTAATTCTCTCAGTTAAATTGTCAATCTGTATGTCTGCAGCTTACTTCAGCAGCCTAGGCATAAACAAAAAGGGCTATATACTATTATTGAGTGAATGCCACATAGCAATAGCACTTATATATCGCTTCACAGTGCTTTACAGCCCTCTCTAAGCTTTTTACAGAGTCAGCATATTGGCCCCAAACAATCTGGGTCCTCATTTTACTGACCTTGGAAGGACGGAAAGCTGAGTCAATCTTGAGCCGGTCAGGATTGAACTGCTAGCAGTTGGCAGAATTAGCCTGAAATACTGCACTCTAACCACTGCGCCACTATGGTTCTTCATCAAGCCCACACACTTAGAAAATGATATACTGTTAATATATACATAAAAAGCTGACCTGATGGCAGGCAGTGAAGGATTCCAGATAAAACACAATCTGTTTGAGGCTATATGGCCCATTCAGAAATCCCAACCCTAAAACCCACCACTACTACTTACCCAATACAAAATGGGGACTTTATTAATTGCAAAGCCCAGTGAAGTGACATGATCTTTTAAGCATTCCTTTGACTTGAAGCTGCAATGATTGAATTTTTTCAACACAAAATGAAAGAACTGTTCCCTGTTACTTTAGCTGTAAGCATGGCAACAGATCAAAGCCCAACATTTTGTTTGATTTTTGTTTTCCCTAGGTCTCAACACTTTAAACATTAAAAAGATATTTTTTTCTTTTTTCCCTGATTAAAAAAAATGATTTTGATTGCCATGATTTGTCAGATACCACCATGTATATAAAATATTCAAAACAGAGTTCTGGAAGTTGAATTTAATTTCTAAAAATAAAAATAAAACAAAAGAACAATTATACTTATAATAAATAATCTAAGGTCATAACTTTTTTTTAAAAAAGAGGATGGATAGATGGATGGATGGATGGATGGATGGATGGGTGGATAGATAGATAGATAGATAGATAAAAGCTAGATTTGGAAAGGAAAATACCAGCATGTTTAGGTGAAGCAAACTCTGCAAGGAAAAATATGGATAGATTCTAGATTTCTAGAATAGACTAGACTAGACTAGATAGACTAGACTAGACTAGACTAGACTAGACTAGACTAGACTAGACTAGAATAGAATAGAATAGAATAGAATAGAATAGAATAGAATTTTTGATTAGGCAAGTGTGATTGGACACACAAGGAGTTTGTCTTGGTGCATATGCTCTTAGTGTACATAAAAGAAAAGATACGTTCATCAAGAATCATAAGGTACAACACTTAATGATAGTCATAGGGTACAAATAAGCAATCAGGAAACAATATCAATATAAATCGTAAGGATACAAGCAACATAATTACAGTCATAAGTGGAAGGAGATGGGTGGTGGGAACAATGAGAAGATTAATAGTAGTGCAGACTTAGTAACTAGTTTGACAGTGTTGAGGGAATTATTTGTTTAGCAGAGTGATGGCATTCAGGAAAAAACTAGTCTAGTTGTTCTGGTGTGCAGTGCTCTATTTTGAGGGTAGGAGTTGAAACAGTTTATGTCCAGGATGTGAGGTTGTCTGTAAATATTTTCACAGCCCTCTTTTTGACTTGTGCAGTATACAGGTCCTCAATGGAAGGCAGATTGGTAGCAATTGTTTTTTCTGCAGTTCTAATTATGCTCTGAAGTCTGTGTCTGTCTTGTTGGGTTGCAAACCAAACCAGACAGTTATGGAGGTGCAGATAACAGATTCAATAATTCCTCTGTAGAACTATATCAGCAGCTCCTTGGGCAGTTTGGGCTTTCTGAGTTGGCGCAGAAAGAACATTCTTTGTTGTGCTTTTTTGATGACGTTTTTGATGTTAGCTGTCCATTTTAGATTTTGCGATATGGTAGAATCTAGAAATTTGAAGGTCTCTACTGTGTTGTCTAGTATTGTGAGAGGTGGAAGTATGGAAGGGTTTCTCCTAAAGTCTACCACCATTTCTACGGTTTTGAGTGTGTTCAGTTCCAGATTGTTCCGGTCGCACCACAAGGCTAGTTGTTCAACCTCCCGTCTGTATGCGGATTCATCATTGTCTCGAATGAGACCGATCACTGTTGTGTCATCTGCGAACTTCAGTAGTTTAACAGATGGATCGTTAGAGATGCAGTCATTGGTATACAGAGAGAAGTGGGGAGAGCACACAACCTTGGGGGAGTCCTGTGCTAATTGTATAGGTATCTGATGCGATTCTGCTTAGCTTCACCTGCTGCTTCCTGTTTGTTAGGAAGCTTATGATCCACTTCCAAGCACATGCACAGAAGTGGCGTGTGCGCAGAAGTGGTGTGTGCATGAGCAAAGCGAGCACGCATGCGCAAACCGGTAGCAAAGGTAAGTAAAAACCACCACTGGTATCAGCCTACTATATTTTGGGGAGACGATATTTTATTACAGCCCTCTCCATCTCATTTCTGATCTGTTGAACTATCATAAAAGTTAGAATGGACAAAAGAATGGGAAATCAAGTTCAGCATATCTGCAGGGAACCCTTTTGAGAAACATTGTTTTGAGATGGTGGTGGTGGTGGTGGTGATGATGATGATGATAAAATAGTGAACAACCCAGAAAAAAAAATCTGCTGAGAATAATTCAGATATTTGGTTTGGTGAACACAAGATTGTGGAAAAGACTATTCTTATTTATTTTCGATCAAACAACAGGCCAAGGAAATCTTCAAGTAGAGAGCCTCAAACTGACATAGAGTTGCTTACAAGGACTAAAATGGTTGGCCAAGGACAAAAGAAAAAAATATTTGACTGTGAGACTGACACAGGATCAAAGAGGAGCTTTACCAGAGCAAGTTTCAAACTGCTGGACTCTATGATAAAACATGGTGAAATATTTCCCAAAAATATAATATCAAAAAAATGAGGTCATTTGTCGTTCACGCACTATAGAAACATTATGTTTGATTGCTAGGAGTGATGTGGTGGCCTAGAGGTGGAGCTCTCACCTCACAATCAGGAGGCTGTGAGTTCGATCCTAGGTAGAGGCAGATATTTCTCTCTCTGGGAACACTGAGAATATATCTGCTGAACAAAACTCCACATTGGCGACAGGGAGGGCATCTGGCCATTAAAACACTCTGCTAGCTCCATTCAGTTGCCCAGACTCCACCCTGCAAGGGACTATGGGGTCATTAAAAGAAGATGATGATTAGTTTGATTGCTATTTATATGCCTTGTCAAGGACTTAGTATCTAGATTTATTACTAGTTAAACAGTTCATTGGGACCTGACATTAGAGGGTCTTCTCTTCTTTGTAGGTAAATATACAATTAGCAATACCTCCAAGTGTATAGTTAAGACTGCCCAAATCAGAGTTCATTTTTTTAGGGCAGATTGAGGTCATTTGCAAAGTGATGAATTTATTTAAACATATCTTAATATGGTAAAATAATTCTACCTATTTTGACCCACTGTTTTTGATGTCACATTGTGTTTTGTGCTTGAGTATCTTCTCGGGTTGATTGTACAATTTGCCAAAAGTTTACACTGGGTTTTAATCCACCTTTTGAGTCCTTTTGAGTCCAAGGACCTGGGAAAGGCTGATGTTGTTGTTTGATGGTATTACTATCAAGAGATGTAAGATGTTCCAGATAAAGCTGCCTTTTGCAATTGACTCATGGTGATTTTGTCAATGCTGATATTGTTCAAGTGGCGCTGCAGAAGTTTGGGGATTGCATCCACAGCAGAAGTGGGATTCAGCCGGTTCTGTCCGGTTCGGGAAAACCGGTAGTGGCGATTGCGGGAGGCTCCACCCACCAGCCCGGATGTAATGTGTGAGCAAAGAGCATGCATGGATGGCCGTTTGCATGCGCAGAGGAGGCACGTGCGCTCACATTTGCATACTGGTAGGGAAGGTAAGTGAATACCACCTCTGATCCACAGTACCCATCGCTATTGGTACCATCTTTGCTTTGTTTTGCCACAGTCATTCTACTTCTGTTTGCAGATCTTTATATTTTGCAATTTTCTCCAGTTCTTTCTCTTCTATTAGTATTAGTATTAATATCAGTATCTAATTAGAGATTGGTAGAATTCTTCTCTCTCTTTGTCACGGTTTTATTTGCTGCTCTTAATTATTTTCCTTGTACTATTATGAACCTTTAAAATTATCAGCCAGTGAGGCGCTATACATATATTTAAATACACATTAAGCAATATTTCATATGTGAAATAATTCTGTCTATACAATGCCTTGATGTTGCTCATGTGCTAAAGATAAAAGAGTCTACAGACTATGAGGCATGACAGTTTTAGTGTCCTGGATATAGACTGTATACTGTAGGTTATGATTAGGTTTGACTGGTTGGTATTTAAGACTGCAAAAAAGGATGGTTCTAAGGGAAATCCACATCTTTCAGGAAATCAATCTAATACCCATGATAAGCTGAATTTCAGATAGGTGGCATAGCATCTGAGGTTTCTTCTTTCTATTACAGGATCACAGTTTTGGAAATAGCGTTAGAAATGAAAAAACAATCTGCATCACGTCTCCATCTAATAGTTATAAAAAAAGATACAATGGTAGAAGTGGCAACCTGCATTCAGCCATGGTTTCGTGCTAGCTGTTAATATATCTACATAAAACCCAAACGAACGCTTTGTGGATAATTAGAGGCAGACTATAAATAGATAACTTTGTTTCTCATTGGAAAATGATGCCATTGGAGGAAGGAAGAGGTAGAGAAATGAGTCTCAAGAACATCACTTGGAAGAATTAGGAGATGTTACGATGGTTGGTACAGCCTAAGATGGACCTTGACAATGGTGGTTCTTGAAAATGCTGTGTTGGTTTCACTAAAGAATAATGCTGATTGATTAGCAAGGTGCTTATTGTCCCAAAGGTACTTTTTCAAGAGTTAACTGGACTTTCTTTGTTTTTCCTTGAAGACAATTAACACGACACGGTCAAACTATTTACTAAGACTGTATTACTATTATTCTTCTCATCCTTCCTACTAGCTGGACGCCCATGCTTCGCTACGAAACTATGTGCTTGGGCTTGATAAATTGACACTTACAGCCTGAAACCTAATGTAGAATCCGTAGCATCAGAGTGTGTTAATATAATGCAACTGGCAGTTGGAACAGAGGGGGAGGGGGAGTAGAATGTTCCAGCCCACAGCATCCATCGGTATTCATCTGGCTAGCATCCTGTCAGTGTGTGAGAGAATTGAGGGGTGTTTGGAAACTCAAACAGTATTTGCTGTGTGAGCAAGAAGGAGACAGGAAGGAGGCTGGACATGGCTTAGCTCAAGGGTCTGCAACCTTAAATACTCAAAGAGCCATTTGGACCCATTTCCCACAGAAAAGAAAACACCGGGAGCCACAAAACCTGGGTGGGTGCAGCCAACTTGATGTCACTCACTTCCACCAGTCATATGACCACCACCCCTAGCCACGCCTATCCATCTGGTCATTAGGGCAGAGAACCAGTTGTTTAAAAACACCAGGAACCACAAAAGGATATGTCAAATCCTTTTGACATATCTCACTCTCCCCCCTCTCTCCCTCTCGCTCTGTATCTCTCTATGTCTCTCTCTCTCCTCCTCTCTCTGTATGTCTCTGCCCTGGCCGCTTCTCCATCCCCCGCTATCACCCTTACCTTCTCAGGCCAAGCAAGCAGTGACTAGGAGGGGAGGGCAAGAGGCGGGGCCAGCCAGCGGTGGGATCACCTGACAGGGAGCCACAGCAGAGGGCCCAAAGAGCCGCATTCCGGAGCCACAGGTTGCTGACCCCTGGCTTAGTTCAACTGTTCTGTAGTAAAGCTGCTTTGCTGCTGTGAAAGTAAAACTGAAAGTGAAACTCCTCTCATCTGCTTGTGTTTTGCATTTGGAACAGATTTCTTTTGAGGTTGGGAGGGGGAGTAGAATTCCTTAGCATCAGAGCGTGGAACAGATTTCTTTTCAAGTGGGGAGGGGGAATTCCTTAGCATCAGAGGGCTGTTTGGAAAGTGAAACAGTATTTGCTGTGTGAGCAAGAAGGAGACAGAAAGGAGCCTGGCTGTGGCTTAACTCAAGTGTTCTGTATTAAAGCTGCTTCCTGCTGTGAAAGTAAAACTGAAAGTGAAACTCCTCTCCTCTGCTTATGTTTTGCATTTGGAACAGATTTCTTTTCAGGTGGGGAGGGGGAGTAGAACTTCTTAGCATCAGAGCATGTTAATAATAATATAAGAAATACTAATGCTCTAATGGTCATTTTGAAAAATCCTTTCTTAGTGAGCACCTAGAAGCCAAGAGGAACATACGTGGCAAATTTCAAGCTTTACAGTTCCGGAGATTTCGTGATTACAGCATGAGTGGTTTTTGCTTTTATATATATATATTACCTATCTCCTCCCACTTATGACTGTAACCATGTTGCTTGTATTTTTACGATTTATATTGTTCTGTTTGTTTCCTAGTATGATTTGATTGCTTATTAGTAACCTATGACTATCACTAAGTTTTGTATCTTATGATTCTTGATGAATGTATTTTTTTTTCTTTTTTTCCTTTTATGTACACTGAGAGCATATGCACCAAAGACGAATTCCTTGCGTGTCCAATCACATTTGGCCAATAAAGAATTCTGTTCTGTTCTGTTCTATTCTATTCTATTCTATTCTATTCTATTCTGTTCTGTTCTGTTCTGTTCTGTTCTGTTCTGTTCTGTTCTATTCTATTCTATTCTATTCTATTCTATTCTATTCACAAACGCATGGCACAACATAGGAGAACAAGCCCATCAGGACAAAATTCAGCAGTCCATCAGCATTTGAAAGAGAAAGGCCACTCTTTTGAATACAGCTAAGTCCACATTCCTGACAGAGAGGATCACTGATTTGAATGAGGGCTCAAAGAGGCCATCCACATTAAAACTTTCTCAAGAAAGTTGGGTGTGTGTGTGAGATGTGACATGACCTATCTCCTGTTTACCACACAATCCTTTCAGCAGTTCCAAAAAGGTTCCACCCCATTTGCACTAGTTCAATGACCCTGAAGGCACAGATAAACCTCCAAATGGCCTCAATGACTCTCAGAAAGAGAGTGCCGATGATTAGATGTCTTCAAGGAGTATAAATCCTTCAATTCCCCACCATTCTAGGGAAGCTTCTTGGATGAGAAGCAAAACTTCTTCAAGCAAAAATAAAGTTGCCTCTTGAAAAAAACACCTTTGGGACCTGACCTGGATGACTGAGAATCTCCATTGACAAGATGCTTTTTGGTTCAAAGACACATTCAGGGAAGACTGCTGAAGAGAGTTGTTGAGTGAAATCTGGGGAAAGACCGATTGAAGACCTGAAGAAGAAAACATGTCAGGGAACTTGGTTTGTTCAGTGGAGATGGTCACTCAAGGACTGAAAGCAATTGGAAGAGAAAATGTTCTGCAAGCCAAAAAGAGAAAGCCTGCGTCAATCTGACAGAGAAAGCCAGAGAGTATGTATTTATCCATTTTCTTATCTCTAAAACATGACATAAATAGAGAGTAGAATAATTAGAAATAATCATGTTCAGATACATGATAGAGCAAATTATAGCTTGCTAATATGTATGCAGTTAGAGAAAATTTAGGCTCTGGTATTCAGTAATAGAGAAAAATAAAAGTTCTGTCTACAAAACAGTTTTAAAAGTCAAGCAGCAGCATTAGCAGAGGGAAAAGGCAAGGAGAAAGCAAGCTTTGGAATGCAATTAGCCAGAGGTAAATTCTGCTTGCAGAGCCAGACTGGGGAAAATAAAGCTAACTGATGCCATTAGCTTTGATGTGTTTTCTTAATACATGGAATATCCAAAGTAAAGAAACATCCAAATAAGTTATTGCACCGTGTCATTCATCAAATCCTACGAGCCCAGGAAAAACGTCAGTCACAAGCAGCCAACAGCCCAGAATCTACACCCAGAGTTGCTTGATAGGGAGATAAATTTAATAAATAAATAAAGGGTATGTATTTGGCTATCCATCATTTGATACAAGTACAGGGCCAGACCAAGACAATGGCAAATATAAAGTACAGAGCCTTGTGATCTATCCCAGTGTTTCTCAACCGCAACAATTTTAAGATGAGTGGACTTCGACTCCCAGAATCCCTCATTCTTATTTATTTATTAGTTCAATTTATATGCCACCCTTCTCCGAAGACTCAGGGCGGCTTACAATGCACTTATAGCAATAGCCTTCATTCTTTTGTATATACCTGCTTATTAGGGCTTTTGGCCCCCCATAAGCGGTGTTTCTACAAAGTCAGCTTATTGCCCCCACAATCCGGGTCCTCAATTTACCTTCCTCGGAAGGATGGAAGGCTGAGTCAACCTTGAGCCTGGTGAGATTTGAACTTGCACTAATTGTAGGCAGCTGGCAGCTAAGTGCTTCATAACAGCACTTAGTCCACTGCACCACCAAGGCTCTTCTCCCAGAATTCTGGGAGTACATATATCTTAAAGTTGCTGAGGTGAAAAAACACTGCTCTACACTATTGTGTTTAGATCAGGGGTGTCAAACTCAAGGCCCAGGAGTACTTAGATCTGGCCCGCAGAGCCACCCTGGAAACAGTGAAGGACTGGCCCGTGGTGCTTTTGCCAGCGAAAATGGGCTCCCGAGCTCCATTTTCACTGGCAAAGGATTGCAGGAGGTAGCTGATAGCCCATTTTTGCTGGCAGAGCGCTTGGGCCACCACAGGAGTGACGTCAAGCTGGCCATGCCCACCCTGGCCACACCCACCCTGGCCCACCAAGGTAAAACACAACCCTGATGCAGCCCTCAATGAAATCGCGTTTGACAGCCCTGGCTTAGATGATATATTAATAACAAAGGCACAGCCCCACACACTTGATTTGGAAGAGCAATGTTCCATGACTGAGACATGCTTACACTGATATCCACCACTTCATTTTGCCTGTGGGTTCTTAAAGACACTGTAATGAAGGGCAACTCTGAGACAGTATCATGGTGACTTAGCTGTTGCAGGCAGATATGGTACATCTGAAATGACTGATGCGTTCTGGATTGTTTGGATGTTCTTTGGGCCTGGTGAAACATGGGCAGCTAGAAAATGCAATTTTGAAGTGGGCAATATTAAAAACCACATTTACAATAAGCTTCACATGTTTTGGGGAAGGGAAGAAAGATAACTCCAGAAATCCACAGAGAAAATCCTAGAAATCTTATGCCAGGTTTACATAATGGAAATACTTAGCTTGGTCCAATCAATACTGCAAGATTTTTGAGGTTATTTAAAATTGCACTTAGGGAAAATAATCTTCACGATACAATATCCTGCATGCAAGCAAAGTCTTCATTCTTAACCTATATTCTAGCAGCAGCACCACTATAATTGATGTTGTTTCTCTAGTTGGGGCCCATACTTAACAAGCCTTGCTGGCTAAATCTTTCTGATGCCAAATTTACCCCGAAAGAAATCCCTTCACTCTGTTGCATGGCAGAGCCAGACTGCTTCTCCCCCAGATCCAAGATTCCACACCAAGAGCAATGAGACTCTGTTTGAAAATGGCAGGCGCAATCAGACTAGCCCCATCTCTCTTGACACAGGTGCCACGTGGGCAATGTGTATTCAAAAGGGGCAGGGCTTTGATTGCTTGGTTGCACCCACTATTTGGAAGGCAGTGATCATCAACAGGATGTTCTCTGTTGTGGCCCTCCAGTGGCCAATGGAGCTGGCAGCAGACTTGGACAATGAGGAGGTTGGGGAGGAACATGGGCCAGTCCTGGAGTCTGGGGAAGGCTCTGATGAGTGCTCTGCGTCAGAGGCAGAGATGGGGCCAGGGCCATCTGACAGTTATCAGCTACTTTCGGAGTCGGAGATAAGTGGAGCTGAAGAACAGTTGGAGCCTGTTCCCGATATGCGCATGCGCAGAGCTGCCAGGAGAAGGGAAAATTTAAGGAACAAAGGCCGACTCCAGAGTAAAGGAACAAATGGACGGTGAATGACCCCTCCCCTAGGGAATAAAGAGGAGTGAAAGGGGAGTGGAGTTTGCAGGAGACAATTAGTTCATTTCATTAGTGTGAAGATCTGTTCAGTGACTCTCAGAGACTCCTTGCCAAGTATTTTCTTGTACAGCATTGCATTTGGAAGATATCATCCTGGCAGCTCTCCAAGCCTGATAAGGTCTGTGGTTGTAAATTCACCCTTGAAAGACTGTTTCCAGAGACTTTGCTGGATGTGAATGATAGAAATTCACATTAGTTTAATAAAAAGGGGTTTTATCAGGATAAGGAGTCTGCTTCGTGCTTTTGTGAAGCCTGGGTCAGAACATTCTCACTTCACGGAGAGTCCTTATCCACTACAGCAGATGAAGTACTGTGTAGAAGTAAACTAAACGTTGGCAACTCATCTCTTCTTTGGAAGAAGAAACTACATTGTCTTTCAGGCAGGTGACAAACTCACGATCCTTATCGACCCTTCCAGAATCAGACAAACACAAACCACTCAGGAGGAATATCATGAGAATTATTTTGACTTTTAATTGTTTTCATTAGCTTATCAAAATATAAAATACAAGAAAAATGAAAATAATGGGAAGGTAAGGAAGGAAAAAAGGCAGCGGGAAAAGTGCAGGGGGAAAAGAAAGCATTGACTTCCAACTTTTTTTAGCGCAGTAGAATAAGATAATAATATACAGCCTTAACTTTTTACTTTTATATAATAATATATACTAGCCAAGGAAACCAAACCCCCAAAGAACGCAGTGGCTGGACACCATCAAAGCTCACCCCAACCAGAGCATAGAACAACTGAAAGAAGTAATGCAAGACCGGGAAATGTGGAGAGACCTGGCCATAGAATCACTGAGAATCAGACATAAATGAATGGATAACATCATCATCATCATCATCATTATCTAGCTATTTATATAATAACAAACCTATCTAATCTAATAATTTTTTTTCATTTCAAGCACAAAATCCAGAAGCATTATTTTGACTAAAAATGTATCACTGGACGAATACTAGGATGGCCAAAGTAGGGTTCCAAGAGATGCAGAAGCAGGCTGCCACACCTGGATTGAGAATCATGGGTGAAAATCAGATCCTTGGCTGAGTTCAGGTTGTTGTGGTGGATGCCTATGTCAGAGTGAAGTACTTTGAGATGTATTTTTGGGGGGCAAAATGAGAGCAATATGAATATGTGCCCAGTATGTAATAAATAAATACATGTTGCCTTGCTTCCAGTTGATGTATGAGTGTGCATGTAAAACATAGACATAGTCAAGTTGTATACATTTCTAATACTTTATCCATTTTGTATTACTTTTTTTTCCTTTTCAAAAAAATCAATTGATAATAATTGATGATTGCAGGCGTGCTGGAATAAAAAAGCCTGACGTAACTTCCATTTCTGGCATATACAAATTTATAAATCCATCTCAGACAACTTAAGATTTAATGTGTTATGATGTAGCCTCTGATACTGTGTATCAATATATTCCTCCATTTATTCAAATAAATGCTCGTGGTACAGAAGAAGAATACCCCTTTCTTCTGGCAAATACAAACCAAGAAATGACAGGATCAGAGCAGCATTAGCTTCCCCTGTGGAAAAGCATTTCACTTAACCAAACATTTATTTTCAACATTTATTTTCAACACAGCTTATGTGGACATCACTTTTTATGACTGCCAAAGAAGCTCACTCTGAATTTAGAAGAAAAGAAAAAAAACTTCCTCTGAGATGTTTCATCCACCTTCACTCTTGCAAAGAGGAGGGAAGCACTTATAACATTGATCACAGAAACTTGTTAGATTTACAAAGTTGAAAAGAACAACCCCAGGAGAAAAAAACATAGTGGGTGTGGAAGCATAGCTAAAAGATCCCATGGAAACTGTGCCTTTAAAGCTACTTGAAATGCCCTTTCCAGATGGGCTTCTTTGGCATCTATATCTTTCTAATGTTTCTAATGCAAAAATAAAAAGACCTCTTTAAAAAAAGCCAAAAAACCATTCGTTTTATGAAGCCTTTTTAGAAATATGAAATGTTATGTGTTGACAAGTTTCTTATGACTGCATGTAGTATATTTCATTATTAGTGGTGGTAGTATTTTTATGTTTTCATACTCAGTTTACACTGTGTGGTTTAAGCAGTTTTGTCTATCACCAGAGGATCAATGGTTGTTGGATAGTTAAGAAATGTAAAAGAGGGGAGGGGAGGGGAGAGGAGAGGAGAGGAGGGGGGAGGAGGAGTGGAGAGGAGAGGAGAGGAGAGGAGAGGAGAGGAGAGGACAGGACAGGACAGGAGAGGAGATGAAAGGAAAGGAAAGGAAAGGAAAGGAAAGGAAAGGAAAGGAAAGGAAAGGAAAGGAAAGGAAAGGAAAGGAAAGGAAAGGAAAGGAAAGGAAAGCAGTTTGCCTCAGAAATTCATTACTGTGAGGGAAGTCTGGTTCACCTAGTGAAATTCAAAGACAATTTCATATTTTTAGGTGAACAGACATTTTTTTATTCTATGTGTGCATTTGCACCCTCTCACAAACATTACGCAATTGCATGTTTAACCCCCAAAGCCATTGCTTTTTTTTTTCAGTTTTAGTGGACTATGCCAGATATCCATGGCAGTTGACTAGCTCAATGCAGATCAGTTCTTGTTTCTGGAAGTCTTTTGTTTTTTTCAACTGAAAAGCATCTTGATCTTCCTCTAGCCCAGTGGTTCCCAACATGCGGCCCACGCAGGGGTGAAATGCTCCCGGTTCGGACCGGATCACCTGATCCGGTAGCGATGGCAGCAGGTGGTTTGGAGAACTGGTAGCAAAAATCCCTGCCCACTGCCCTCCCCCGAGCCACTGCCCCCCCCTGAGCTGAGCCATGTGATCATCAGAGGCTTTTTTTTAACTTTTACTTGAGGATCCCAGCTTTTTACTTTTACTTGAGGATCCCAGCTGAATTGCCTGTTCATCAGAGCCTTTTAAAAACATTTTTTTTCAACCTCTTCGGCCGAAGAGGTTGTAGAAAAAATGCTTTTAAAAGTAAAAAAAAAAAAGTTGGCCACGCCCACCCAGTCACATTACCCACCGCCACCAAGCCACACCCACAGAACTGGTAGTAACAAATTTTACATTTCACCACTGGGCCCACGTCCCACAGGGGGGCAATTTGATTTTTAATGAGTAGAGTTTACTTTTTGAGTAAAGTAAGAATTATATGTCATGGGGGGGGGCATCAGGATTTTATCCAGATGCTTAGGTGGGGCATGGCCAAAAAAAGGTTGGGAACCACTGCTCTAACCCATTTCAGGATAATTGGACTCCTCTTTTCTCCATGTGCCTCTGTTTTCCATATTATCCTGTCTGACAGAACATGAAGTAGAAGAGCATTAACTGGATGGACTGGGCTACCTCATGTATAATGCCACCGTGTGCCTTTGGCCTGCCTGGCATAATGCTCTCCAGCTGTGGTTGGACTTCAGTTCCTAGAATTGCAAAGAGTTACAAACCTCTGGAACTTGGAGTCCCAGCATATCAGAAAGGCATTCCAAAACGGATATTGCATACTGTAAGTAGTATTCAGCAACATCTTTATTACATACATCCTTGTTGAAGCTTCTTAGTCAGGTAGTCCCTTAGAAAGAAATTTGTTGTCCACATAGGCATAAATAGATGAAACCATTACTTAATAACTGTTATGTCTTATGCACACAGATGCACCTCTACATAATAATACATAATAATGCACAATAGAAAACCAGTTACCTATTTTTACTGTTTAAGTTTCTGTAAAAAGGCTTTAAACCAGGAGTGAAATCCAGCAGATTCTGGTGAACCGGTAGCGGAAATTTTGAGCAGTTCGGAGAAACGGCAAATACCACCTCTGGCTGGCCCCAGAGTGGAGTGGGAATGGAGATTTTGCAATATCCTTCCCACAGGAATGGGGTGGGAATGGAGATTTTGCAATATCCTTCCCCCAGGAATGGGGAGGGAATGGAGATTTTGCAGTATCCTTCCCCTGCCACGTCCACCAAGCCTCGCCCACCAAGCCACATCACACTCACCAAGCCATGCCCACAGAACCAGTAGTAAAAAAATTTGGATTTCACCACTGCTTTAAACCTTTTAAAAAAGAATGTACTTTGTAGGGCGATCTTAATTAATCAGTGATGCAGTACCCTAGTTTAATTATGATGAACAAAACAACTGGAGTAAATCGTATGCAGAGGCTTTAAGGAGTCGCACATTGTTTCTAATTCTTTCTTTTTCTCTCTTTCAATCAAAACGATTTCCCAAGCTTAAAAAAAAAAAACCCTGCTCAGTTTGAGAAAGGAATATTTGCTTTGCAAATCCTTCTTTCTATTACCACCCCCACCCCCATCCCATGAGCATCTGGTGTGCCCTGAAAGCACATTTAAGATACATTTTGTAATGTGAGTAGCTGGATTCTCATTTCAGTCCTCATTTACATGAGATGGGGAAGTTAAGATGTGAACAGTACAGCAGGAAGAGAAAAAGTTCGCTTTTTTTTTTTTGTAGTTTACAATTTTCCTTGCAATGAAAGTTGCTCGTTAAGAGGCAGCATGGCTACATAATTAGCATATCCTACATTGTCATATTTCTATTGCCAATGGGCCAAGACAATCAGCAGCATGATTTCTACTCAACAACAGAGAATCTTCTTCAAGCATAAATCTTTTGAACTTCTGAAGATTATTTTGGAATATATGTTCTACTCAAAAGAAATGCTGTTCAAAATTCCATCCTTTGTGTCACAAAGATCTAAAACGTTCCTTCATCATAACCACAGTGAAGGGAATTGTCGTAAGAAGTAAGGAAAGAGTTACGTATAAACCCTCATTTATTTCTCCAAACACTTTCCCTGGAATTTTTTTGTTTTGTTTTTCTGATTGAAGTAACTATCAAACCAGGGGTGAAATCCAGCAGGTTCTGACAGATTCTGGAGAACCAGTAGCGGAAATTTTGAGTAGTTCGGAGAACCACCAAATACCACCTCTGGTTAGCCCCAGAGTGGGGTGGGAATGGAGATTTTGCAATATCCTTCCCCCAGGAGTTGGGTGGGAATGAAGATTTTGTAATATCCTTCTCCTGCCACACCCACCAAGCCACACCACACCCACCAAGCCACGCCCACAGAACCGGTAGTAAAAAAGTTTGGATTTCACCACTGTATCAAACTACCATATTTTTCGGAGTATAAGACACACCAGAGTATAAGACACACCTTAGTTTTCGGGGAGGAAAATAAGAAAAAAGCTGATTGGCAGGTGGATTGGCCTCCTGGAATACCCCAAATCAGCTGTTCCCAGAGGTGAATTTTAGCAACAGGTTCCTTGGTTGTGAGTTCTGTGCCTTGCTTTTTTTTTTTTTTTTTTGCTTTTTTTTCTGAAACTTCTGAAACTCTATTTCAGAAAAAGCTTTTTCCTGCCTCTGAAAGCCTCCGAAACAGATCTTCAGAGCTTTTTTTCCTGGAGCTCTGTTTGGGGGCTTCTTTTCTGAAGCTTTGTTTCTGATGCTTTTTTCAGCCTCTGAAACCTCAGTTTCACCCTCTTTTTGGGGGGGGGGGGAAATGTGCATCTTATACGCCGAAAAATACGGTATTCAATATATTCCTATCTTGGTATCATTGATCAATATTAATATCAAGTTTTTAAAAATGAAATACTCTGAAACTTTCTCTTGTATTATCTTAACTAAAGTTAGCACTGGAATAGGATGTCACTAAGAAACTCAAGGTCTAGGAAGCTAGACTGGGAAGTTGAAAAGAAGCATCCTGAAAGAGGCAAATAAGAAACCACTTGTGTACCAGTTCCAAGAAAACTAGATCCATACATGAATTTTTTTTTTATTTGATTTATATGCTGCCCTTCTCTGGAGACTCACAGCGGCTTACAATGCGTTAAGCCACATTCAGTCAAAGATGACTTTATCTTTGTTAAACTTATGGGGTTTTTTTTACCTATTACTCATTGCAGTAAAGGCACCTGAATAAATCCAGACATGTCTAGATGCAAGTAGCAAGAAGATTAAATAAGTAACCATTCAGGTTTTTTAAAAAAGAAACAAAACCAGTAAATTAATTATATTTGCATGAAAGCCAGGTGGGTGGGTGATTTTGGGTCAGCCACTCTCTTTCTCTATCTAACCCATCTAAGTTGGTTAAAAATAGGAGGAGGAAGGCGTATTAGGTATGTCCCAAAGGTGCTTTTTCAAGAGGCAACTGGACTTTCTGTTTTTTTTTTTAAAGACATTTTGCTTTTCATCCAAGAAGCTTCTTGGATGAGAAGCAAAATGTCTTCAAAGAAAAACCAGAAAGTCCAGTTGCCTCTTGAAAAAGCACCTTGGGACAACCATGACCTATAAACCATGAGTATTAGGTAGGTTCTCCACCTTGAGTTATTTATAAAAGAATAAAGGTGGGATAAAAATAAATAAATACATTTGTGCAGATGTACATTCAAGTCATGACTCCCAATGTCTCAGTCTTCAAGACTATTTGATATGAAGAAGATGCTTCATAAAGTAGTCCTCTTGTAACTACTTCATCTAGCACGCAAGATCAAAATACTTCTTTAGTTATCTGGAACTGCACTGAATAGAGTAGATTTATAGGCTTTGCATATGTTCATCGACGTTTCCTTGCATTTAAAGAGGATGAGAAAATTGGTTCCTTAACTAGGAGAAAGAAAAAAGTTTCTTCTAATAAGGTTCCAACTGGGAATGAAGAACAGAAAATAATGAAATGTTGAGGGAGATAACAAAATTCAGCTCTTGCCTTGCACTATTAAAGTGCATTGTTTCAAATGTAGCACTGAGATTTCAAGGGACTGAGGCAGCTGCTCTGTCCTATCAGTAAGACTAAATAAATTTAATTTCTTTATTAATTTTTATTTTATTATTATTATTTTTTAATTTGATTTATATGCCACCCTTCTCCGGAGACTCAGGGTGGCTTACAATGCGCTAAGCAATAGCCTTCATTCTTTTGTATATTTATACAAAGTCAGCTTATTGCCCCCACAACTGGGTCCTCAATTTACCTACCTTAGAAAGGATGGAAGGCTGAGTCAACCTTGAGCCTTGGCGAGATTCGAACCTGCAGTAATTGCAGGCAGCTGGTCTTAATAACCAGCTTAATAACAGGGTGCCTTAGACCATTGTACTACCAAGGCTCTTTTAAATTTAAATTTAAATCAAATTTATTGATTTAAATAAATTATTTATTAAATTTATCTATTTATATATTCAAAAGATTTTATACCATTTCAGTCCAATATGCTAAACAATAAATCTGGGGGGAAACCCAATCAAATGATATGGTATTAATGAAATAAATACAAGGAAGAAGATATCACTATGAAACAATTTTTTCACATTCTGGAACTGACCACACTTAAGACTAGTCTCTCTCTGAAGGCCTTCTAGAAAAGCTAAGGCCTGACAAATCTCTTTGCTTTAAGTAGAAAAATTGTTCCAGAAGGAGACCCCACCAAAATTGTCTGTTTCTGTCATAGTTCTTGCTATCTGAGGACCATCACCTAAGTTTTTTTTCCACCCTTTTTAAATGGAAATTTTAAATTTGGTTTTAAATTATTGGGGTTTTAAAATTCAGCCAAATTATTTAATTTGTTTTATTCTATTTTAAATTTTGAATTTATATGTTTTATTCTATGGCTGTTCACCGCCCTGAGTCCTTCGGGAGTAGGGCGGTATACAAATTTAATAAAATGAAAAAAAAAAAAAGAAAAAAAATTCACTATTCACTATTTATCCAGACTGCCGAAGCTATTCAAATACATCTTCCTTTTTTCTATATGCTTTCATATTACAGGTAGTAATATGAAATTACAATTGAGCCCAACATTTCTGTTGCTCAGCGAGACAGTTGTTAAGTGAATTTTGCCCTATTTTACGATCTTTCTTGCCACAGTTGTTAAGTTATTAAGTTAATATTATGGTTGTGAATCAGGGTTCCCCACTGACTTTGCTTGTCAAAAGGTAGCAAAAGGTGATGACATGACCAGTAGTGGGTTGCAAAACCCATTGCTACTGGTTTGCTCGTGCGTGCGATGCTTCTGCGCATGCACAGAAGCGTCCGGTGCAGGTGGGCGGAGCCTCCCGCCGCCGCCATTACTGGTTCGCTGATCCAGGTAGAACTGGTAGCAACCCACCACTGGACATGACCCCCGGGACACTGCAACCCTCATAAATATGAATCAGTTGCCAAGCGTTTGAATTTTTGATCACCTGAC
The DNA here is from genome assembly GCF_059756535.1 of Pantherophis guttatus. NCBI lineage: Eukaryota > Metazoa > Chordata > Lepidosauria > Squamata > Colubridae > Pantherophis > Pantherophis guttatus. The sequence goes on along the minus strand of NC_142063.1, from coordinate 134,199,488 downwards.
CACGGGGAAACTACAACGGTCATAAGGGTGAAAAATAGCCATAAGTCACTTTTTTCAGTGCTGTTGTAACTTTGAACATCACTAAATGAATACTGTAAGTCGAGGATTACATGTAAAAAGTTTGTGATCCTCATTGGTTTGGGCCTCACGCGGTTATCATTTTGTTGTATTAGCTAGTGACCAGTGGGAGGCACTACACAATCAATTCCATTCTCATTGGGAGTCTTAGGGTGCAGTTATCTTCCATATTAGATGTTCTATGTTCAACCCTTTAATGGGATTTAAACCCACACACCTTTCACTTGATGAGTATACATTGGTTTTAAAAATATCCTGACCTGACTAATAAAAGCTACACAGACCCCACCCCACCTTCTTCTCTTATGGAGAAGGGTCTTGAGGGTTCTAGCATAAGGCTCAGACCAATTAAAAAAAAACCCACAAAATTCCCTACTATGAGAACATGTAGGGGGGGAAAAGGAAGGCACAGCTATTTCGCTTCTATAAGATTTCTTTTTCTACAAACTACTGACAGCCAGGCCAAGATAGCTCTAAAACTAATGCACTGTATAGCCATCAATTGCAAGGCCTGTTAAAGGGTTGTAGATAAAACATCTAGCATGGCAGATTCCTATGCCTGAAGTGTCCCAATAAACAGAGAACCAGTTGTGTAGTGCCCCCTACTGGTCATAGCTATTTTAACACCATTCCAATAGGGAGGGCGGAATTTATGCGTTGTGGCTGATCTTCAGCATCCATAATTGCATTCCGAAACAAATCAATAGCCATTGAATGGTAATAATTTCATATGGTAATGGGGAGATTGGCTAGTAAATTCATGAGCAGCCTCATTTTATACCGACTGAAGATTTCAAATGGTCCTAAAATATATCCCCATATGGTATGAATTACAGTGACAAGAGTACGAATAGAGATTATATCAGTGTTCTAGGAAAGACTGCACCTAGTGTACTGTATTTGTTCAGCTGGGAAGTGTCCTTTCTCACTGTGAGGAGTAAAACTCAACTCCGAAGTTGTTGGAAATGTAGGAAGTCAGCTCCCTCTCCTAGAAAAATGAAATATTCTAGGAAATATTAAAAAGGCAGAATATTTCCCCTAAAAGAGAAATAGAAATCTTAAGACAGAAACTCAGCCCCAGCTCCCTGCCTCCTGCAGATACTTTGGTTATTCACAAGACAAAAGGCTGGGCCAGCTTATCTACAACACAAAAGACCTTCACCCTCAGGACATAATAGGATTAGCCCTCTACCCATCTCACCTCATTGCAGCTGGGAAGATTACATCATCCAGCAAGATTCAACCAAGCATGGGAGTCTGGCAACCAATCAGGACACATTCTTTGCCACAGGAACAGGAAACAAGTTCAAAGCCCAACAGAGGGTATCAATCTCTCTCCCCCTCTCACCCATGTGAGTGTCCTTTTTGCCCAGGACCTCAAATCACGTGATCCTGTCCATTAAACCATCTTTCCAAGCAGTCTCCATGTTTCCAGTATCTTTCTTCCCACTTGGAACTGAACCCAGATGGACATTTCTTCCAACAGAAACAAAACAAAGATTTTTGTATGAAGCTTTTGCAAAGGCTGGTGGGTCTCAATACACACACAGACAAGAAGCCACACCAGTTTCAGATCTCAGCATATTTTATACATTTCTATCACTGGCCCCTTGTCCATCCTTCCCAGGCCCAGTTGATAGGCCCAGGCCTATCACACACTAACAGTCCGCCTATCATCTGCTGTCACACCTAAATGTTTAAAGTTAGCTAATCCCTTATTGTCACCCAAATTTGCTAAGCACTCACACACACCCCGCACCCCACCCCATCATTTCTCACCTCTTTGATATTCCGTTATCACTTCTCTTGTTTTACAAGAATTACAGCATAGCCATAGAAAAGAGCATTGTAAAAGTAAAAGAAACATTTGAAAAGGAAAAACATCAAAATAGGTTTGGGTAAGATACATTCTCAGCCTTTCCCAAAGTTGGCTTGATTATTTTCTTTGTTCATGGAGGCTTGAGAACAGCTAAAATGCTGCAATGTATTAAATGATCTCCTGCCAGTCCTGGTCTTCGAAAGAGAGACATTTTCTTGAAAGTTAAGGCTTATGGGAAATTATCAGCAATACAGTTGAAAAGCAAATTTAAACATAGCTGTACCTTGAATATGTAATAGTGTGAGTATGTGTTAAAATACTATCTCTAGGTAATTTGAACAAAGGATAAACCTTAAGAAAGGCTATTTCTTAAATGGCTATTAAGAAAGACTGAGTCTGCTTTATGTCTTTAAGAGGATGTTTCTCTATTTCTCTTTTAGAGAAATATAATATTCTGCCTCTTAATATTTCCCCAAAATTTTTCATTCTTCTGAGGTGAGGGAACTCACCCCTCCTAGAAGAATGAAATATTTTGAGATTTTGATGTTAAAAGGCAGAATATTATATTTCCCTAAAGGAGAAACATGTTTCTAAAGACAGAAACTCAAGAGCTTCAGCTCCCTGCCCCCAGCAGATATTTGGTGCCCATTAAGAAAGACTGGGCCAGCCTATCTACAAGACAAAAGACCTTCAGCCTCAAGATGATGGGATTAGCCCTCACTCAAGATCCAAACCAAGTCAAAGCCATTAAGACACAATAAGAATTACCCGAAGAACACAAGCATTTTCATTACATCATCACCATCCAAGTTTCAACCAAACTTAACTCGGACAACCTCAGCTATGACTCCTGCATAGCCCCATGGGAGTCTAAAAGCAATCAATAGAATACATTTCTTGCACAGGAACAGGAGACTCAAGGGCAAGGCCCAAGAGAGGGTATAAATAACCCTCACTCTCAACTCCATGTTGTCAGCTATCCAGAATCACACGTGCTTGGTGGTTCTGCTTCACCATTAAACCATCTTTCCAATCAGCCTCCATGTTTCCAGTGTCTTTCTCCCCACTTGGAACTGAACCAGATGGATATTTCTTCCAATGGGGAGGAGAGGAAGGGTCTTCCCATAAGGGTCTCCTTCTTGAGCAGGGATTGGACTAGAAGATCTCCAAGGTCCCTTCCAACTCTGTTATTCTGAGGGTTAGATCAGTTCCTCTTTTGAGGCAACTGGCTTCCTTCTGCAAGGAAGCGTTGGCCTCAGTCAGAATCCAGCTCCTTCCTCCCACATTGCCTACTTTAACACACATGCCCAGCTAACATCAGCAAGCGCTCTGCCCACGTCTTCAAAAATTACATTCTTTAGCATGTTGTAAGCGTAAAAGGTTGGATTTCCTCAAATAAGCTAGAGAATTCTAAGCACACCTCATTTTTTTATTCTGAACAATATGCAGAGTTGGAGCAAATTGCAAAAGTTGGCAGAATAGGATTGTAACATCCTTGAGCATTAAATGAAGTCAAATAAACTTGTTATAGGATTGCAAAAAGAGAAAAGAAAAGAAAAGAAAAAAAACCTGAGGAACTGAAAGAAGATAATCTTGCTGCTCGGGGGAGTTAACAGCACATTCATGATGAATAATCACATGCTGAGAGTGTTTACTATCCAAAGGATCTTTGAAATCCTTCTTCTTAGTTACTGTTAAAGCTGACTCATTCATCTCATTTTTAATACCTTATTTTATAGAAAACCATTTTCTCCTTAACTTTTATTACTGCTAAGCAATTTTCTTCCCCAGGGGATTTTTTTTCCCCGTTTTCAAAAAGGGATATAAACCTTACAAGAGTGCAAGTACAGGTAATCCTTGATTTACAGCTACAATTGGAACCAGAATCTCTGCCACTAAGTGAGTCACATCTAATTTCACAACCATTTTTTTTTGCCACAGTCTTAAATGAATCACAGGGTCAGTAAGTGAATCCCTATGTGTACATAAGCTTTTCATACCCCTTTCCTTGTGAATTTCAGTTATTCCAGTTATTGAATTTGCTAAAAATCCTTTGAAATCATTGCATCACAACCCATCTCCCTTTGAATCAATAAAGCAGCCACCTCTTCCCCCCCCCCCACTTTTTCTATGTTGCTTTTGCAGACGAAGACGGTCTAAAGCAATGCATATGCCTAGAATGTCTGGCTCTGTATGCCTGGTCCTGATTCAATATCCAATCTCGCTATAGGTTTTCCACTGCATTTCTTAGAGTGTAAAATTAAAAAACAAAACAAAAACCTAAGCCTTGAAAATCAATGGGATCGGTCTTCTTGCTTTCATCCTTCGGTGCGTTTGTGATAGAATGAACTTTTTTAGGTTTACACTAAACGATATTGGTTACTTTCTAACTGCCAATACCTTCTGCTATTTTTGAAGCCCTGTCGATAATTTTGCTTATTCTCTAGAAGTTATTTCACTAATTATATGAACTGCATGAACGGATTATGCAGATTGATTTCGGTTATGTTTCTTTGCTCAGTGAAAACTTAGTGGTGAACTAGAGAAAGTGCAAAGATGCACTTGCAGCACTGGAGAACATCAGCTTTGCAAAAGTTGGATTACCAAATATTCACATGACTTTTTACACTCATTCCACTTTTTTTTTTTTTTTTTTGGTAGCTTCATGTGTTGTGAAACTTTTCCTGCAACTTACATGACTTGGAGAAACATAAACGATCATCTATGTCCAGACTTCAATTTAATTCTTTTAAATGCTTGGTAGGAATACTGTTCTATTGCTTTTAAGGCAGAAGCTAGAATTTGGAGACGTCTGGTGGGCTTTCTCCTAATGCAACATTGAAGTTTTCTACAAACATGACCTATCATCTCTGTCTTTTCCATTTCCAACAATAGCTCTCTTGCCTTCAAAATGTTAATGTTGGTCATTACCTTTAAAGCCCTTTATGGCATGGGTGCAAAAGATCCCAAGTATCTGAGGAGTTGTCTCACCCCAATGTTAAGATTAGCCTGCCCGACTCGTTCCAGTGGAAGAGGCCTACTTTGGATCCTTTGTGCCAAAATTTTTTGACTGGTGGAATCCAGGAGAAGACCTTTTTTGCTGTGTCCCCCACCCTCTGGGATAGTCTTCCTCTGGAGGTGAGATCGGCCCCCATCTTCCTGGCCTTCTGGAAGAGCCTGAAAACCTGGCTGTGCCATCTTGGCCTGGGACCCCAATAAGGACGTTCTTTGCTGGGGTTGGCTGATGGGATAGCAAGAAGATCCTCACTCCCATACCACCCAGCCTCTTGGTTTTTAGATTCCTATTTAATTCTCTTAATTTTAATTGTTTTGTATTATCTTTTCTACCTTTTTATTATATTTTACACCATACAGAGACCGTTGTAATGGGCAGCATAAGCAATAAATAACTAAATAACTAAATAACTAAATAACTGAATGAATTAATTAATGAATTAATGAATAAACAAACAAACAAACAAACAAACACTCTAATTCCCAATCTGACCGGGGGGAGGGGGAATATTCATTTTGGGCCATAAATGCTGCGACTGATATTGACAGTGGTCAGGACTGATGGTGCTTGTAATCCACAACTAGCTGAAGCAACTGATTCTCAAGGCATCAAGTGATAAACCAGTGAGTGGTTGTTATAAATTAAGTCCATGGAAACAGTGCTGAATCACAAGTCTTTGGGCACTGCTGAGTGACCTGACACACACCTGAGACATGATTTGATTGCCTGTGGATTACTGAATAAAACGTAACTGACTGCACTGACTCAACACTCAATGTTTTGGATAGTGAGATAAAAAATTAATAAATAAATACCATAAATAAACCCCGGAACCATCAAAGTATGCTAAGTCAAACAAATCGTATTCTGGTTCAGAGAGGGGCAAAGTCAGTCCATCTTTTTTTTCCCCCTATCAAGTAGCAGTTGGCTCTCTGAGACTGTCTGTTGAGAACTAAAGCTTTTGAGAAAATGTGAATTATTCTGTGTGCAATAAGCCATTGATTTTACAAACATTGCTTTAAGCAACTTCAGAATTAGCAGACAAAATCTGCTGAATTCAGCAGCTGAGAAGAGGGAAGGGAAGGGAAGGGAAGGGAAGGGAAGGGAAAGGAAAGGAAAGGAAAGGAAAGGAAAGGAAAGGAAAGGAAAGGAAAGGAAAGGAAAGGAAAGGGAAGGGAAGGGAAGGGAAGGAAAGGAAAGGAAAGGAAAGATCAAGCTGGGTGGGGTCTCACTTTGAGGCTATGGTAATGGGTGAGGGCAGAAAGGGAGGGATGGAAAGAGTTGGGGTCAGTGGTGAAATCCAAATTTTTTTACTACCAGTTCTGTGGGCATGGCTTGGTGGGCGTGGTGTGGCTTGGTGGGTGTGGCTTGGTGGGCGTGGCAGGGGAAAGATGCTGCAAAATCTCCATTCCCACCCCACTCCAGGGGAAGGATACTGCAAAATCTCCATTCCCACTCCACTCCAGGGGAAGGATACTGCAAAATCCCCATTCCCTCCCCACTCCTGGGGGAAGGATATTGCAAAATCTCCACCCCACTGTGGGGCCAGCCAGAGGTGGTATTTGCCGGTTCTCTGAACTGCTCAAAATTTCCGCTACCGGTTCTCCGAACTGCTCAAAATTTCTGCTACCAGTTCTCCAGAACCTGTCAGAACCTGCTGGATTTCACCCCTGGTTGGGATGATTGAGGGGAAAGCAGGCTGGTAGCATGATGATGATGATGATGATGATGATGATGATGATGATGACGACGACAACAACAACAACAACATGTTAGGTGTATAAGGTCAACAAATCAAAGGTGGCTTATAAGTCAGTTAAAGACAAAGAGTCAAATGCTGAAAAGAAAATAATAATGTTAGAACTACCTAAAAGACAGTGTTACTCAGATCTCATTGCTTGACACTCATCAGAATCACTAAAGCACTTCAGACTGGTTTGAAAAGCCACATTTTCACTGCTTTTGTAAAGCAGAGTAGCCCTATGACCAAACAGACCTTTCTTCAGAGACAAAGGTGGAATATACTGCCCAGAAGGTGAGGAAGAGAGAGAGGAGGGCATGTGGCCTAACTTGCTGTACCCATTGGAGTTATTGTTGTTTGGGTAGCGTAAGCCTCATATTAATGGGTGTTCAGCTGTCAAAAACACTCTTTTCCCCATTAGTCTATTAAAATTGAGGGCATAATGTTTCTGTGTTTGCTATCTGATCTGCTAAGCCTCCTATTCCTTTCAGCAACACTTTAGGCTCGCTGAGATATCAGTACAAAAGGAAATATAATAAATACTTTAAAACGATGCTGTTTCTGAAATCTTTATTAGGAAAATTGGAATATTTATATAATATGGGGAAAATGTTCACTAAGTGCTGTGATATGCAAGGGAGAGTTTGTTTTTTTCCTATTTGTAATTCCTTCACCTTATCAATTTTCTCCTTTTCGGTGAAGTGTTTTTGCCTTTCTTTGAGATTGTAAAGATCCAAGAGTGAAATGAACAAAGGATTTATTCCTTGAAGACCTTTTAGAACCAGCCTTCAAAGAGGGTATAAAATAATGTGTGCATATATTAATGGAAGTATTGCTTTTTATGGACATAAAAGCATTTTTTAAAAAAACCCACCCATGTCCTTGGTCTTATAAAATTTTCTCCGCTGTACAAGTAGTCCTCAACTTACAACCACGATTGACGCAAAAACTTAGGTTGCTAAGTGAAACAATTTTAAGTGAGTTTTGCCCCATTTTCCGACCTTTCTTGCCACAGTTGTTAAGTGAATCACCGCAGTTCTTCAGTTAGTAACACTGTTGTGAAGTGAACTCTGGTTTCTCCCATTGACTTTGCTTGTCAGAAGGTCACAAAAGCTACAGAGGTGGTATTCAGCCGGTTCGTACCGGTTCGGGTAAGCCGGTAGCGGAGACCACAGGTGGCCTGCCCACCCGCCGCACCTCTATGTCGTCCTATTATGCATGTTTTTGAGGCTGGGTGCATGTGCGGAAGGCGCGCGAGCAAGCAAAGAGCATGCGTGGAAAGCCAGGCGCATGTGCAGAGGGAGCGCATGTGCGTGAAGCAAGCATGTGCGCGCCCAGCGAACCGGTGGTAAGAATATTGGAAACCCACCGCTGAAAAGCTGATCACGTGACTCTGGGACCCAGCGACCGTCATAAATATGAACTTGTTTGCAAAGCATCCAAATTTTGATCACGTGACCAAGGGGATGGTGCAATGGTTGTAAATGGGGAAAATGGTCATAAGTCCTTTTTTTTTCCAATAGTGTTGTAACTTTGAATGATCAGTAAATGAACTGTTGTAAATCTAGAACTATTTGCAATTCATTTTCACAAGCGATAGATTTCATCCTAGGCAAGTGGGCAAGGATGGTTGTGTTTTAACAGAGTCTAGGCCAGAGAAACAGCATTGCAGCAGGATAAAGTCAAAGTCAAAATGAAAGCAGAAAGTAAGAGCAAAGGGAAATGTGGAGAAAAGGGGAAAAAATGACAGAAGAGAAACCTGGTTATTCATATTTGCAGCAAGGCCTGCTGAAAGTTTTCTTCATTTTCATGTAACACATAATAATGGAAGTCTCTACAAGATGTGACAATCACTGTCATTGCTGATGGATTTATTTTTTAAAAATCTGATTATTTCAAGAATGATGATCCATCAATAACTGTTACACATTCTACATCCAAGTAGAACTTCCTTGCTTGGAAACATTTTGCTAAAAAAAAAAAATACCGGGGATAAAGAATATGGAGCAAGTTTACCCATCATAGTTTATAGCTATATTTAAAGAATATTACATTACAGGCAATCATCAACTTATGACCACAATTGAGTACAAGATCTCTGTAGCTAAGCAAGGTAGTTGTGAACTGAGTTTTGTCCCGTTTTACAACTTTTCTTGCCATAGTTGTTAAGTGAATCACTGCAGTTGTTCAGTTAATAACACAGTTGTTGATGAATCTGGCTTCCCCATTGAGTTTGCTTGTCAGAAGGTTGGCAAAGGTGATCACATGACCCCAGGACATAAATACATGCCAGTTGCCAAGCATCCAAATTCAATCATGTGACCGTGGGGATGCTGCAATGGTCATAAAAGTGTGCAAAACAGTCATAAATTACCTTTATCAGTTCTCCTATAACTTCAAATGGTCAGTGAAAGGATGGTTGTAAGTTGAGGATTACCTCTACTACTGAACTAAATGAGTCTTGTGTGAGTCTTGATGCATGACTGCAGAGGGAATAAGAAAAACGTTATTTTCAGATGTGAGTAAAGTCTGCCCCTCCTTAGAATGTTAAACTCCATTTCCCATCAGCCTTAGCTATTACAGCTCACGGGAAGGGATGGCGGGAATTTTAGTTTATAAATATCTAAAGGATTATACTTCATCCACTTTTCCTTCAGTGATGTTGTGGCCCGCCAGCAGAGCTGGCAGCAGATTCGGATAGTGAGGAGGTTGGGGAGGAATGTGGGCCAGTCCTGGAGTCTGGGGAAGGCTCGGACAATGGCTCTGAGTCAGAGGAAGAGAGGGCCTCTGGTAGTTCTTTGCTGCTTCCGGAGTCTCTGGAGCAGTGGTGGGTTCCTCCTGGTTCAACCCGGTTCGGCCAAGCCGGTAGCGGTGATGATATGATGTCACTGAACCGGTTCTCTTTATTTGGGAGCTGGGCCCGCCCACCCCGCCCCGCCCACCCCGCCTGCATTATTCTTACCTTTTATTTGGCCCCGCCCCCAATCTATTCGCTGCCTCCCGAATCTCAGCTGATGGCTAGAAGGAAAAAAACTGTTTAAACTCTTGCTGCGGGGCTTCAAAGGGCCGCCCTTACAGCTGATCAGTGTTAAAAGACAGTGTGGTGGTTGACCGGGACGCTCGAAAAACAAATGGGTAGACCAGGACGCTCCAAGAACAAATGGGTAGACCAGTACAGCTCTGCAAGCAGTTAAAAGCCTGGTAGTACCTCTGCTAAATCCTAAAGAATTGTCACATGACCATCAAACCACGCCCACAAAATAAGCCATGCCCACAGAACCAGTAGTAAAAAAATTTAGAACCCACCCCTGCTCTGGAGTCTGACATCAGCGAGGCAGAAGAACAGCGTCAGCCTGTTCCCAGTGTGCGCATGAGCAGAGCTGCCAGGAGACAGGATCAATTAAGGAAACAGGGTCGATTTTGGAGTAAGGCTTGGAGATGATTGGTCCCTCCCATAAGGCATAAAAGAGAAGCGAACGGCACGTGAGCTTTTGCAGGAAGCAATTAATGGCCGATTCAAGATTTGAAAATTCTGTTTGTGACTGTGTCAAGTTTGGCCTTGCCCTGTGTCTGGAAATTAGCTCTTTGGCAGTGTTCCATGTGAGATAGGTGGGTGTTGATAACCTTCCTCTGAAAGACTGTTTATCAAGCCTTGCGGACTGTAAATGAAAGTAATTTACAGCCATATGAATTAAAGAGTTTTGCCGTGACTAAGTTTGTGCTGTTTAACTTCTTTTTTTTTTTTTCCTTTTTTTTTTTTTTTAAACAAACTTTATTCGTATTTAAAAAAGAACATTTAAAACAATTATAAGAAAAACTGAACAAGTTTTTCTTAATCAAACACACAAATTACAAGTACATATACTATACATATATAATGCTCAACTTCATCTATCAACTACTTTCTAATGTTATATATACATATATATATATATATATATACACACGGTGACTTATTTCTTTCTATATCTCTCTGACAGTGCAGTTGTTTATTTACATTGATTTCTCCTAACTTTCATCTCTAAACATTCCCTCTCTCTGACTTATCCACTGGTACCAGCTATTCCATATTTTAAAGTATTTTGAATCTTCCTTATCCTGTAATTTTAGGGTTAATTTATCCATCTCTGCGCATACATAGATTTTCTGTATTACTTCCTGATCAGTTGGCAAACGGTCTATTTTCCAAAGTTGTGCCAACGCTAATCTTGCCGCTGTTATAATGTGGAGTATTAGGTATTTTATGTCCTTCCTAATATTCTTATTGATCATGCCGAGTAAAAAGACTTCAGGTGTTAATTCAATTTCGTGATTTGTTATCTCTAATATCCACGTTTTTATTTTGTTCCAGTATTTTTTGATTTTTGGGCAAAGCCACCAAGCATGGTAAAAAGTTCCCTGCGCTTTTTTACATTTCCAGCAGGCCGGGTTCACATTTGGATACATTTTTGCTAACCTTGCGGGTGGCAGATACCATCGGTACCACATTTTATAATGATTTTCTTTGTATGATACTGATTTTGTCATTCTATAGTTATCTTCCCATGCTCTTTCCCAATCTTCTAATTGTATATTATGCCCTATGTTCCTCGCCCAGGCTATCATCTGCCCTTTGACCAACTCTTCTGCCAGATCGAATTCGAGTAAATATTTGTAGATTTTTGAAATTAATTTCCCTTCTTTTGATTCTAATAGTTTGTCTAATCGATTTTGTTTTAAATCTATTCCTTCTTCTTCTTGATCTTTTCTGAATCTTACTTTTATTTGCGAGTAGGGCCACCAGTCTATTCCTATTCCTTGTTCTTTGAGCTCTTCCCTAGTTTTCAATTTCCCCTGAACATCTACTATTTCTCTGTATCTTAGAATCTTTTGTTTTGATAATATGTTGGGGTGAGTTATTGCTTCTATAGTCGATAGCCAGCCAGGAATTTTCATGTAGTGTTTTTGTTTAATTTGTAGCCATGTGTTAATTAAAGATCTCCTAATTGTATGGTTATTAAAATGTTTATATATTTTATTTCCTGAACTCCATATAAAAGCGTGCCATCCCTTCATTAAATCATGCCCTTCTAAATTTAACAATTTTTGATTATCTAAGGTTATCCAATCTTTAATCCATAATAAACTGGCGGCCTTGTAATATTTATCCCATGCCGGGAGTCCAAATCCACCTCTACTTTTATCATCTTGTGGTATATTCAATTTTATTCTTGATTTCTTCCCTCCCCACACGAATTTTTTTGTTATTTTATCCAAATTATCAAAGAATTTCTTATCTAATTTTATTGGAACTGTTTGGAATAAATAAAGGAGTCTTGGCAGTATGTTTGATTTTATTGCTGCTATTTTCCCCAATAAAGACAATTTTAGTTTCCCCCATTTTTCTAAATCTTCCTTTATTTTCTGGACTAAAGTATCATAATTGTCTTCTTTTATTGTTGTCGTTTTGGCCGTCAAATTTATCCCTAGGTATTTAACTTTTTTAACTGTCTGCAGACCGGATTCTTTTACTAATTTCTCTACCTGTTTTGTTGTCATGTTTTTTGTTATCATTTTTGTCTTTTCTTTATTAATTTTTAACCCTGCTACCTTTCCAAATTTTTCAATCTCTTTTATTAATTTTGGTGTTGTTTCTAATGGGTTTTCTACGAAAAAAACAAGGTCGTCTGCAAATGCTTGAACCTTGTAATCCTCTCTCTTGATCTTTAGTCCTTGAATTTCTTTATTTGCTCTAATTCTGATTAGTAAATTTTCCAATGTTGAAATAAATAGTAAAGGGGAGAGTGGACATCCCTGCCTTACTCCCTTATTTATTCCAAAAAATTTTGTTGGGTCACCATTCACCAAAACACATGCTTTCTGATTCTGATATATCGATGTTATCATTTTAGTGAATCTTTCTCCAAAATTCATACTTTTGATTTGTTGCTTCATAAATTGCCAGTTGACTTGGTCAAACGCTTTTTGTGCATCCAGAAAGATCAGTGCTACCTGTCTCTCTGGATGCACCTCATAATATTCTAAAACATCCAATGCTATTCTTAAATTGTTTTTTATCTGCCTTGTAGGCAGAAAACCATTTTGGTCCTGGTGTATTTTATTTTGTAATATTATTTTCATCCTGTTGGCAATTATACTCATGAAAACTTTATAATCGGTATTCAACAAAGAAATCAGCCTGTAATTTTTTATTAATGTGGTATCTGTCCCCTCTTTAGGTATTAAGGAAATATATGCTTCTTTCCATGTGTTGGGTAGCTTTGCCTCCATTAGGGCCTCATTATATATTTCTAACAGTATTCCATTTAATGGATCTCCAAATGTCTTATAGAATTCTATTGGTAAACCGTCTGTCCCCGGGGTTTTGTTATTTTTTTGCCTCTTCAGTGCCTCTTTTAATTCCCCCATCGTAATCTCCTTATTTAATAATTCTCTTTCTTCCTCTGTTAGTATTTGCAATCCCTCCCCTTTTAAATAATATTCGATTTCCTCCTCTGTTGCTATATCCTTTTCGTACAATTTTTGATAATATTGGACTATTATGTCTTTTTTTCCCTCTAGAGCCCATTGAATCCTTCCCTCATCATCTCGTAATTTCTGAATTGTTCTTTTTTCTCTTTCCTTCCTCAGCCTATACGCCAGCCATCTCCCTGGTTTGTTTGCGTTTTCGAAATAGTTTTGTCTTGTATATTTCAATGCTGTTACATAATTCCCCTGCTCTAATATGTTTAGGTTATGTTTTGCTGTTAACCAATTTAACCTTGTTTTTTCATCCCCTGGGTTTCTTTGCAAATTACATTCCCAATTTTGAATTTCTTCTAATAATTTATTATATTCTTTCTCTCTCTCTTTTCTCCGTTTTACATTATATGATATCGTGAGGCCTCTTACATATGCTTTGGTTGTATCCCATAGGTTTTGTAGGGAAGTGTGTTGCTTTGTGTTTTCCTTATAAAACCATTCTAGCTCCTTTTCTATATAATTCTTATACTCTTTTTCTTGCAGTGTCTGTGTGTTCATAGTCCATCTATTCTTCTTTCTCTGCTGGCCTCTCCACTTCATCGTTATCGGGTTGTGGTCAGCCCAATTATTTGGTAAAATATCTACTTCTTCTATTTCCATTATTAACATCTTAGTTACCCAAACCATATCCAACCTTGACCATGATTTATGCGGATTCGAATAATATGTATACTTTCTTACTTCGGGATTAAGACATCTCCAACTATCTACCATATCTAACTCTTCCACCATATCCATAAAGGTTTTAGGTAATATATTTTTTTTATTTTTGTTTTGCTGACCACATTCATAGTCTTTTCTTACATCTAAGATTGCATTAAAATCCCCAATCAAACAGACATTCTCCATTTTTTGTTCTATAATTTTCTCATGCACTTTTTTGTAGAATTCTAATTGTTGACTATTTGGGGCGTATATTACTACCAATAATATCTTTTTGAGGTCAAGATTTAGCTCTACCATGACTATCCTACCTTCTGTATCTACATACCTCATATTACTGTCTATTCCTTCCTTAATATATACCACCACTCCTTTTTTTTTTTCCTCTGCCAATGAAGCGTATTCTTTACCTAATTTTTTATATTGTATATATTTAATATCCTGTTTTCTTATATGTACCTCCTGGAGGCACACAATGTCTGATTTTTGTTTCAAAATTTTTTTGTAAGTTTGGTGTCGTTTGGATGGTGAGTTGAGTCCATTAACATTTACAGATAGTATTTTTAAAGTCCGTTCCATTTTTTTTTTTTATTGACTTTCCTGTTGTTTCTTCTTTATTTCTTCCTGTTCCTTTTTTTTGCCTCTTGTCTGCACTCCTTCCTCTTCCTGGGTCTCTTCTTCATCTACTTTCCCTCCTTGTTGTAGTGTTCTTTCCCGATCTCTCTTCTGTTTTCCTTTGATATTTCGTCCTTCCTCTTCTCTATTACCATTTGTTGCTTCAGCACCCATCATTTGGTCATATAGTTCTTTTGCTTTGCTGTGCGAGTCCACCTTGATTTTCTTTCCCTGCCACGTTATTAACATTCCTTCCGGGGTTATCCATTTGAATGGTATATATCTTCTGTTTAGTAACGTGGCCAGGAACCAATAATCTCTTCGCAAATCTCGTATTCTTTTAGGTACTTGCTTTAGGGTGATTATTTCTTTATTTCTATAATACATTGGTTCATCCTTTGTTATCTTATATACAATATCCCTCACCTTCCTTCTTACAAATCTTATGTGTACCTCTCGAGGGAGTTTGTTTTGTCGTGCATAGTTAGTGTGGACTCGGTAAACTTCGTCTAGTTCATTAATTATCTCGTCTTTTTCTCTCTGGAGTGCCTCTGCTATCATCTCAGCCATTACCATCGTCAGATCTTCCTCCCGGTCTTCCGCTACGTTCTGAAAACGCAAATAGAATGCTGCCTTCTCCATTTCTAATTGGGCCACGGTGTTCTCAAGTTCCTTATTTAATCCTGTCATTTTTGTATCTAATGCTTCTAGTTTTTCTTCCGTCAATTCAGTTTTTTGTTCTATTTCTTTTATCCTTTGGTCATTTTTTTGAATGATTTCTTGTATTAAGTCCATTTTTCCATCAATCTTTTGAATGTCATTCTTGACTTCTCTCTTTACCTCGTCCATGTCTTTTCTGGATTGTTCATGGTTTCTGGTCATACACTCTTGCATTTTGGCCATAGTTTCCTGAATTGTTATGAGCGTGGCCTGCATTGTTGGCATATTAGGTGTGCTGGGTTGCTTGTCTGATGCAAACATTCCCTCCAAGGTTTTCTGTGTCACTGGGGAGGCCGTTGTTCCTGTTAAAAATGGTGTTGGCTTCTTAGCTGTTTTCAACGTGGTTGTGGTAGTGCTAGTCATTTCTTTCAAAATCTTGTATTGTTCTCCCAGTATTTTATCAACTTTCTCCCAAGTCACCATCCAAATTTCTATAATTTCTATAATTCCTTTCTTTTCTTTTCTCTTTTTCCCCCCTCTCCTTATAAAAGATCAATCCAATAAGCCTTCTTTAAATAGATAAATTCTTTTAAATAATTAATTCTCTCTATGTAAAGTTATATATAATTCAGTTAAGAATGTGATAAGAATATAGATATAAATATAAATATAAATATAAATATGAGTATAAATATTGCTACCAGTATAAATATATATATAAATAAATATCTTATCTAATTAAAGACTATAATCAATTAAAGACAATTAATCAATTCTTAGTATCTTAATATCTAGTAATTAATTATTCAATAAAATCCACAAACATAAAATATTCTAATAATCTATACTAGTTAATCTATAGTAATTAATTAATTAATCGTAATATAATGCTCTAATAATAATACTTCTAAATCTCTATGTATTATAAATATTTTCTAAACTAATTAGGTATACTCTATATTTCTTAATTGATTAATTCCAATAAATAACATTAATATTAATTCATCTATACTTAAGTAAAGAAAATAATAATAAGTTGGAGCAGTGCTTTTCAATGTTTTTGTTGGCCTCAGTATGTTTTCAATAAAGAGGAAAAAAAACAAAAAACAAGTTCTTTTACAACTGTTGAAGTCTTTTCCGGTTACAGTATGGCGGCCTCTATTCTGCACAGTCACTGTATGTAATCCTTACTTTGCCAAGATTTTCTCACTCCTTCCGCTCAGGCAGCTAGCAGCGGGGGTAAAAAAAAAAAAAAAAAAAAAAAAGAGAGTCCATTCTTCTTTTAATCTCCTCTGTTTAAGTTATTTCTCCTCGCCTCCGTTTGTCTGTTTTAAAGTTTTTAAAACTTTCTTCGTTGCTCCGTATTTTGCCCCTTCCTCTTTGCTCGCCTTTTCAGTTGCCGCCCGGTTCCACTTTGAGATCTTCCTTCTTCACGCTGTCCCTCCGGAAAGAAAAGAAACTTTCTCCTCGGTTTTGCGCCAAAATTAATAGTCCAAATTAGTTCTGTTTCTGTTCGACCTCAGTAGTTCTGCACTGTACTCCCTCCTTTACTCCCAGTGATCTCAATCGGCTCGTTCGAGTCTCCGGGCCGACTGTGCTCACCGCGCCAGCCGACTTCTTCCCGAGCCTGGATTGAGGGCTCTTTACGGTACGGCGGGAGATCGCACCTCTCCTCGCCTCCCCCAAAGCTTCCCCTCTTTATTCCCGGTCTCTTCGGGACCGGTCTCCGCCAAAAACAGGCACCAAAGCTCGGAAAATCGGCAACAGAGAGAGAGCGCTTCTCTTCTGTGCCGCCACGACTCTTACGTCACCGCCGGAAGTCTGTGCTGTTTAACTTCTAAGGAAGCCTAGGTCAGAACAAGTGAATTCTGAAACCATGATGTGATACAAAGCTCAGGTCAATCCCAATCATTAGGCCTTCATGCTCTCATCCATCCCAATCAATAGACCTACATATGCAGGTCTGTAAGGGATTGTTGTCATCCTTTTGTAATGATTAAGTGATATGCTTCAATTATTAACCTTTCTGTAAGGATGAAGTGACATTTGTAAGTTCAAAACAATGCTTTCTATCTGACTGGTGAAACTGAAGGAAGGTTTCCACAATGTGTTAGTAGATGTACAGCGTTTTACCCATACCATTTATTTTCTTCCTTTTTTAAAAAAATCATTCCACTAATTCATTTAAAAAAAAAAAAAATCAGTCCCAAAAGGGTCAAGCAAGAAAACAGTATACTGGTTGTAAATCAAAGGCTATCAGAAGAATTTATGTCTTCGTCAGATTTGATAGCTGTGATTGGATTTATGCAAATTATGAGGTTAAAATAATTAGAATTAGGTCTAAGGTATAAATCAAACACTCCAAACTGACATTTCTAACATTTTGCCTCTTAAGACTCGGAGAAGTTAAATTGCAAGTATGTCCTGGTATTACTTGGTTGTATTGGATGGCAGCCAACAATGAGTTAAGAATACACAAATGTTACTGCACAGTCAAATTGCTCTCTGAGACCCTTTTTATTATTCTTCCTTCTACCTATTGTTTTTTCCAACTCTGTTAGAATTAAACACGTTGTTTCCTAAAGATTCTCTTCCAAATTTGCAAATCTCAGGACTCTGACAGGAGCTTCCTCCTTCTTCCCTCCTGACCATAATCACTGACCTTTCCACACTCAGCATTATGTTCTGTAACACTGATCACATAATTCAGATGCATTGGCTATGTGACAAGTCCCAATCCACCAGATTTAAACAAAGCCAGAGACTTAAACAGCCATTCATTGAATCACACCTTGACTGGGTAAATTGATTACTACAATGCAATCTACATGGTGCTGCCTTTGAAGACTAGTTGTAGCTGCATTTCAACCAATGTCTTTGGGCGCTTACAATTCCAAAACTATCAAAACAATTAAAACATTTTTTAAAAAAAACAAATGAAGGTGAATATACATGTCCCAGGATAATGCTGCAGGATCCAATCTGGGTTAATCGCTGGGACCACAGGTTTTACTTTTCTGAGCTTTTGGACTTGTGCTGGAGCCCATCTTCAGGAAACTACTCAAAGCTGGCTAGAGGGAAGTTAACTGAAGATGGGCTTCAACACAAGTCTGAAAGCTTAGAAGACAACACCTGTTGTCCTGATAACCCAGATTGAGCCACGGTGGCACAGTGGTTAGAGTGAAGTACTGCAGGCTACTTCTGCCACCTGCTGGCTGGCTGCAATCTGGCAGTTCAAATCTCACCAGGCTCAAGGTTGACTCAGCCTTCCATCCTTCCAAGCTGGGTAAAATGAGGGCCCAAATTGTTGGGGGAAATATGCTGATTCTGTAAACAGTTTAGAGAGGGCTGTAAAGCAATGTAAAGTGGTATATAAGTCTAAGTGCTATTGCTATTGGATCCTGCCACAATAAAAAACATTTAAAATCAATAAAAACATCCAAAATAAGTATACACAGTAGCTGAGATAGTTAAGCAGTCAACAGGCCCACCGGCCAGTCCGCTCCCACAGAGAAGGTCTCCTCAGGGTGCCATCGGCCAAGTTATGTCGGCTGGCGACACCCAGGGGGAGGGCCTTCTCTGTGGGAGCCCCAGCCCTGTGGAATGAACTGCCCCCGGAAATACATAAGATCTCCGACCTCCGGGTGTTTCGTTGCGCATTGAAGACCCTGTTGTTCCGCCAGGCCGGGCTATCAACATAATGATTTTAAATTGGGGTATTTTAAATTTTTGGGGTTTTAAACCGGTCAAATCTATTTAATTATTTTAAATTTTAATCATTGTTGTGTCTTGTGTTTTTAAATTGGCTGTACACCGCCCTGAGTCCTTCGGGAGAAGGGCGGTATAGAAATAAAATTATTATTATTATTATTATTATTATTATTATTATTATTATTATTATTATTATTATTATTATTATTAACAGTAAAGCCAAGAAACGGGGCTCTTAACATATTCAGAGCTCCAGGCATGGGAACACAGTCAAGTTTTTAAAGCCTTATGAAAGGCCAACAGGATTGGGGCCCTTCTCATCTCCACAGGGAAAGATATTCCACAGAGGAGAGGCTACTGCTGAAAAGGCCCATCTTCTAGTCTCCACCAGCCGACCCTCTTTGGCTGATGAGATCCTGCAACATGCCCAGTCTGCTAGATCAAATTGGAAGGATGGAGACTCTTGGAATTTTGCATTGGCTTCTAGTTGGCACCTGAAAACATTCAAAATGCTGTTTTGAAAAGATAACGCCTTTGCAGTTCAACATCTGGGCACTTGTAGGATTAACTCCTTCAGATAAAACTAGGCTGTCTGTATGTCATGAGCTCGGAACTTAAGAATCACTACCACTGATTGGAATAAAGGGAACGGGATTTGTGCTTTTCTGTTTATGGCCCCACAACTTATGGAGCTCCCAGAGAGATCCAGATGACATTCTTTTTTAAAGATATTCAGAAAGGCAGTCTAAAACAAACTTTTCCACAGAGCTTTGAAATATTGTTAAATATGTAGGTTTTTAGAATTGGGCAGGAGAAAATTTGGTGGAAAAGAAGGTATTTGGGAATTGAGGTTGATTTGATTAGTTTTCATGGTTTTATGCCAGGTTTGTGAATTTATTTATTTATTTATTTATTTATTTCATGTATTTATATGCCGCCCTTCTCCAGAAGGACTCAGGGCGGTGAACACAAGTTAAAAACATGTACAACAAAATCCCATTTTAAACCAAATTAAATAATAAATAATAAAACCCAGAATCAGAGTCAGCCTATTTGCTTGAACAGCCAAGTCTTCAGGTCCCGACGGAAGGAGCGGAGATCAGGAGCCGTCCGGAGCTCAGTAGGCAACTCATTCCAGAGGGTGGGAGCACCCACAGAGAATGCCCTACCCCTGGGCACCGCCAGATGACATTGGCTCGCCATCAGAACCCTGAGGAGAGCAGCCCTATGTGAGCAAATAGGACGGTGAGAGGCAGGCAGGAGAAGGTCCTGCAAATATCCCGGACCTAAGTCATGTAGGGCCTTATAGGTGAGAACCAGCACCTTGAAGTGGACCCAGGGAACCACTGGTAACCAGTGCAGCTCACGCAGGAGAGGTGTTATATGGGAGTAATGAGGGGCTCCCGTAACAACCAAAGCCCTTGAGGAGTTGATAATCTAGAAATACAGTACTACTACATACTGCCTTTGGTAATACAAAAGCTACGAGTGGCACAAAGAGCCATGGAAAGATACATGCTTGGCATTACAAGACAAGATAGAAAAACCTGCACATGGATTAGAGAACAAACAAAACTATACGGTATCATCAAGAGAGTAAAAGAATTGAAATGGAAATGGGCTGATCACATAGCAAGAAGAATTGATGGAAGGTTGACCAAGGCAGTCATAGAATTGATCCCACTTGATAAAAAGGTTCCACAAAAGAGACCTACTGTATTTTTTGGAGTATAAGACGCACCTTTTTCCCCTCTAAAAGGGGGTGAAAATTTAGGTGCATCTTATACACCGAATGTAGCCCCACCCACCCACTGGCCCCCACCCTTTGGCCTCTGCCTCCCAGCAGACAGCAAGAAAAAACAGCTCCTTTCAGCTTCAGCACAGGCTAATTAGCACAAGTTGATTGGCTCAGCCTCCCGATTCTCAGCTGATTTGCTCTCAGCTGTTTGCAGGGTTCTGCTGCTTGCTGCAAAGAGGTAAATTGCTGGAGAAGTTTTTTTTTTTTCCTTGTGCTAATCAAGCTACACTGAAAACGAAAATGAAAATAAAGCAGGCTGTTTGCTATTTGCTGCAACGAGGCAAAATTGCTCAGAGGCAGAGGCAGAGGGAGATTTCTTTTTCTTCTTTTCCTCACCAAAAAGGTAGGTGCGTTTTATACTCCGGTGCGTCTTATACTCCGAAAAATACACTAACACAAGATGAATTGACGACATCAGCAAGTATTGTGGACCCAATTGGCAAAAGAAAACTCAGGTCCACATTGGTTGAAAACATGCGGAAGAGGCCTTCATCCTGCAGTTGGATAGACAATGGCTAAAATGATGATGATGATGATTTTTAGAATTGGGTGGGAGGGAATTTGGTGGAGAAGAAGGTATTCGGGAATTGAGGTTGATATGATTAGTTTTCATGGTTTTATGCCAGGTTTGTGAATTGCCCAGATTCTTATGGAGTTGATAGTCTACAAATACAGTACTACTACATACTGCCCTGGTAAGACCGATGTCAGCATTCTGATGCTGCCATAAAAAGACAAGGCTTGACTTTTCACCTACTTATTTTCTCTGTAGATAATATCCCCTAGGAGATGGGATGGGAGGGGGGAACATTCCTGTGGGGTGAGGTCAGAAGCTGAGGAGACTGACTTGGAAGATGGCCAATGAGAAGATGAGAACTGGGGAATGGAAAGGGAAGGGTTTGGGGGTCAGAGGGTTAGTATCGGCTACAACGAAGTCGGGGCCAGATCTGTCGTACTCAATAAATGGAATATTTCAGCAAAGATTAATTGTTTGGGAGTGCAATTTATTTGAGATGACATCGAAACCTGACAACCAGATTTCTAGGCACCAGGATACAAAAAAGATGTTGAGATTCTAGAAAGAGTACAGAGAAGAATAACAAAGATGATTAAGGGTCTGGAGGCTAAAACATATGATGAACAGTTGCAGGAATTGGGTAAATCTAGTTTAATGAAGAGAAGGACTGCAGGTGACATGATAGCAGTCTCCCAATATTTGTGGGACTGTCACAGAGAAGAGGGAATCAACCTATTCTCAAAAAAAAAAAAAATACACCTGAGGGCAAGACAAGAAGTAACAGACTGAAAGTTATCGATGAGAGATCCAACTTAGAATTAAAGTCAAATTTCCTGAAAGTGAAAACAATTAATCCAGGGATGTCAAACTTGCATTGTCACGGCGTTGTCACGTGATGTATTATGACTTCTTCCCCTTTCGCTAAACAGGGCATGGGTGTGGCCAGCGCATGACGCATCCAGCCCATGGCCCAAGAGTTTCACAGCCCTGAATTAATCAGTGGAATCACTCCATCACTGGAGATTTTTTAGGAAAGTTTGGACAGCCATTTGTCTGCAAGAGTATAAGGTCTCCTGCATGAATAGTGGGTTGGACTAGAAGGCCTCCAAGGTCTATTCCAACTCACTTATTCGGTATTCGGTATTCTAAACTGGATAAAGAGACAAAGTGATTCTGTCAGACAGACAGATACACAGATTATATACTACCAAAAGGTGAGTGAACTCCTGCTGGGATTCATAAAATCAACCTGCATCTTTTAAGGCTGACAAAGACAAAAAGTCACACCCTGGAAAGTCTGTATAGAAACATCCCAAAATAAGGGTGATTGGAATAGCCCAGGCTTTATCATATATTAAAATGCATAGCTTTATATCACTGCCTATATTTTTAACATATGCTGTTTCATGGCATCTTCAAACTCTTTTTTTTTTCTCTAGAAATGTAACCTTTGCTTATCTCAGTGATCCTGATAAAGGGAAGAGAAGGGAAGAAATTACTTCTTTTCTCTGACATACTTTTTTTTCTTCTTTTCTTTTCCTGACAGACTATTAGAGACATTCTTGACAGATAACGAATCACATATCATAGCTGAGAAACAAAAGAAAAAAAAAACCCGAACTGGTGATGTTCATTAGATTTGGTTTTTTTTTGGCAACCCTGCAGCTAGTAGAATAGAGAGGAAAAAAAATATCCCTTCTCGTGACTTTTCTTTTTCCTCATTTTGTTTTGATAATTTTCCATGCCCTCTTTTTATTTTTTAAAAATAATTTTATTGAACTTCTGACTTTTAAAAACAAAATAAAGAAAAATACAACAAAAACAAAAACACATTAAAAACACATAACAAACATAACATTACATCATATATTATTTTACACTTACTGTATCAACATGGATATATATATATATATATATATATATATATATATATATATATATACATATATATATACATATACATACATACATATATATATATATATATATATATATTCACTATTTTTATTCAATTGTTCATCTACATACTTATATTTACATTTGTATCTATTTACACAACCATCACTGTCAGGTTAACACTATTCAGTAATTTACACTTCCTAGTTTTAACCCAATTAATTTATTCTATTTTTTTATTCATTGCCATCGTCTTCTTTCCCACCTCATTAATAAGATCTTTCTTTCTTTTCTTTTTTTTTATTTTATTAGTTTTACCACAACAACACAACAAAACACAACATACAAAACACAAACACGTGATATGATAATAAGATCTTTCTTAATAAGATACGTCCTTATAATTCATACTTTTTTTTTGAGTTTCTTTTCTATCACTATGATATTTCTAAGGGGCCTTCTCGTATTATTAGTTTTACAGAGACATAATCTATTATCTTTAATAACTGCAAAGATTACACTGAAAGTTTACAGCCAAAGCTCTAACTTGCGGTCAGGAAAGTTAAACTGACCCACCAGATTTCCCTACCTGACAACATCACACAGGGTTTATATCAGTGGTGGGATTCAAGTAATTTAACAACCGGTTCTCTGCCCTAATGATTTCTTCCAACAACCAGTTCACCAAACTGCTCAGAAAGTTAACAACGGGTTCTCCCGAAGTGGCGCGAACTGGCTGAATCCCACCACTGGTTTATATAATCTGTAAAAACAGAGAAACTACCCCACTCAAAAAATATAAAACCTCATACATGGAGGCCTGAATAATGTAACCTCTCTCAGTGTGTGTCTCCTCTCTGAGAGTTTAAGGAAAGGTGGACGGTATATCCCTTCGTGATAGCATTGGAAAAGTCAACCAGTGCTACAAAAGGTATGTCCCTTGTTGAATAGAATAATGCTGTCTCCAGGGTACAATGCTTGATTTATGTGGCTGCCAAAAAGAAAAAAAGAAAGAAAGTAGATTGCAACAAGTACTTGTTTTTAAAAAATGGCATTTCTTTCTACCGGGCTTGTTTGCAAAGAGCTTATTTTTAGCATCTTATTCCTTCCTTGTCATTTCCATCCTTCTTGACAGTGAATATGGAAAATGTTCACTTCAGAGAGTTTTTTTTTTCCCCTGACAGTAGGAGTGGGCTGGAATTCTTATGTTTATCAAATGCCGCTTACATGATTTGTTCCATTGGGTTATAATTGGTTTAGCTGGGTGTAGAATTCTAGGGAATACAGACGTTTGGAGCAGATACTAGGTTTATTTGCCACGCGACCGAGGAGAGGCTGATGTGTCTGTTAGGTGGCACTCTTTTATACAGACAGGCCCTTTTGTCCTCTTTTCATAGTGGCATCTCACTCAAATGAAAGCCAGCAGACTCTTTCTTTGGCAAGGCTTGTAGACCTACCTTCAGAAACTGCCACTGGCTTTTCCAGCCTTGCGGCTTTCAAAACGATGTCTCTGTTTTTATCAGTCAAACTCAATATTTTGTTTGTACTTTGCCTTTGCCCAGCTCTAATGATGTTTTGCCCAACCCCAAAAGAATATGTTCCACAGCATATGGACAACGAGAAATAACTGATGGAGTTAGCAGAGGTGTCTATTTGACCGCAGTGATAAAAGAAAAAAAAAAGCAAGTACTTTTGTTTCTACTTGGAAACCGTTTCTGGACTTTGTGCTTGAGGTGGGGGAAAAAATGAAACTTTGATTTTAGGTTTGACTGATTAGATAGATCTGTTTTAATAGAAATGGCTAGTTTATGCTACTGTGTAAAAGTAAAAAGCTGAGGTTCGATGTTACTTTTTATTCTACTGCACCAAAGGGAATCGGAAGTCAATGCCTTTTCTTTCTTTCCCCCTTCTTCTCTACACTTTTCTCTTCCCTTTTCCCTCCCCTATTTTCCTATTATTTGCTTTTGTATTTTTGTATTTTATATTATAAACTAATAAAAAAGGATGGACATGGAGAGCTAAAAAAAGAGAAATAACTAAAAAGAAATAACTAAATTTATTTCTCTTAGGCCTTCAGATTAGGCAGAATCTCAGGCTAAATTGGGTCTTTTTCAAAAGCAACAAAAAAAAACACAGGATGTGGTTACTGCACACTCCCTAAAATAGCCCATTCTTTTACAACAAGCGCTTGGCCTTATTGCCATGTGCTCAAAACATACATACATACATACATACATACATACATACATACATACATACATGGCTGAGAGAGAGGAGCTGGCCCAAAGTCACCCATCCAGTTTTCATGCCTGAGGAAGAACTAGAACTCACAAACTCCTGGTTCTGAAACCAGCACCTGAACCACTACACCACACTAGGTCTCTTACTTTTTAATATTGTCTACAAACGTCCTCACTAGTTTTCAGTAAATAGCATGTGGCCCACAGAGGCCTTCAACTGATAATTCAAACCATTGCCAACCTTGTTTGTTGGGAATAGATAAGATCAAACTTTCATTTTTGTGGGCATATTTAATAGACAAAACACCAAATGAGCCATGGTGGCACAGTGGTTAGAGTGCAGTACTGCAGGCTACTTCTGCTGATTGCCAGCTGACTGCAATTTGGCAGTTCAAATATCACCAGGGTCAAGGTTGACTCAGCCTTCCATCCTTCCGAGGTGGGTAAAATGAGGACCCAAATTGTTGGGGTCCATATGCTGACTCTGTAAACTGCTTAGAGAGTGCTGTAAAGCACTGTAATGCTATTTTGGTGACCATGATACTAATCAGAAAAACCACATGGGAAAATAGTTACTGCTGTACGTGTTTCCCATTGGATCTCCAGCGACTCCCAATGGTTTTTTTTAACCTAATTTGCATATTTAAAGGGCAAAATTGTGCATTACATATCAAAGTCTCCAAAGCAGCAATCTAAAGTATGTTAGATTTATACAATTTAAGTAAATTATGTGTAAATGTCCTACAGCAAATTAGGGATTCTTGTTTGTGAATGTGTGTGTGTGTGTGGGTGTGTGGGTGTGTATACATACATATATGTACGTAATTCTATTTTTGCAGACTGTGATTACATACATAGAGATAAAGACAAGAAATAAATTATATACCTTGTCTTTCAACCAGTAGTGAATTCTGTTTTGTTCTTTTTACTGTACACATTTAGAAAAATATATTAATCATATACAAAAAGTGGCTTTCTTTCAGCACTTGTGGCATTCTTTTATCGGCTTTTATTTTTGTTTTCTGTATTTTCAACTTCATTTAAAGATACAATTACTCAGAGGGATGGGGGAACCAGATTATTGGTCAGGAATAAAGTATACTAAATGAAGTCAGGCTTATTTTTTTACCCAGCTTCTGTCTTGTTGTATATGTTCTTCTCAAGAAAGAAAAAGGGAAAGTATATCTCCACAGAAGAGAACAATATGAAGAGCTTTCGGAAAAGCAGATATCATATACTGTATCTCCTTGGGTGACTCTTCAGTAGAAGGAAAGAATGGATGAAGAAGCAACTTAAGGAGGCAGAAAAAACACTCTCTCCCAGGGGGTCTCTGATGCAGCTATACACTCAGGGACACAATTAATTCTTCCAACATTTTAGGACCGATTCCACCAGCATCTGTTCTTGAAAATACCTCAGAATTTCAGAATAAAATGGCCCCAAAGCAACTGCAACTAAAGTAGCAAAGAACTGTAAGGTTTCAAATGGATCGCCTTGGGAATAATTGCCTATTGGGAGTAAAGACTGTGCTCCCAAAGAGCTAATGAATACTAGATGAGTTTGGGTGAAATCCTAGGCTGCCTCTGTATAAATGATTTAAATAGAAGATAGAAAATAGAAGGCTAAAATATATGAAGGATAGTTGCAGGAATTGGGTATGGCTAGTTTAATGAAAAAGAAAGACTAGGGGTGGCGTGATAGCAGTCTTTCAATATTTGAGGGGTTGTCACAGAGAAAAAAGGGGGGTCAACCTATTCTCCAAAGCACCTGAGGGGCAAGACAAGAAGCAATGGATGGAAGGTAATCAAAGAGAGAACTAACCTAGAAGTAAGGAGAAATTTCCTGACAGTTAGAACAATTAATCAGTGGAACGGCTTGCCTCATGGAGTTGTGGACATTCCATCAATGGAGGTTTTCAAGAAGAGATTCGACAGACATTTGTCTGAAATGTGGGTTGGATTAGAAAACTTCCAAGGTCCCTTCCAATTAGTGGTGGGTTGCTCCCGGTTCTGTCCGGTTCTTGCGAACCGGTAGTAAAAGCGGCGGGAGGCTCCGCCCACCCACCCAGACATCATAATGGACAATCTGCACATGCACAGAAGCATGCACGCTCCCGTTGCGAACCAGTAATAAAGGTAAGTAGAACCCATCCCTGCTTCCAATGTGTTGTATTCAAAGGTATTCAAAGGGAATACTGAATATGTCTTTTTCTTTTTTGTGTGCTCAATTTTTTCAGCAGAACATCAGTCTACTTGAATATATTCTATGTCTGCACTTGTGATCCTGGGGATCTCCATCTCTCTCTCTCTCTCTCTCTCCCTCCCTCCCTCCCTCCCTCCCTCTCTCTCTCTCTCGCCCTCCCTCCCTCCCTCCCTCCCTTCCTCTCTCTCTCTCTCTCTCTCTCTCACAACCCACACACTTTATTCCTCTGCTCTGAATGCTTCTTAGTTTCATTTATTGCCTCCCCATTGGACAGGACAACGTGGATTCGAAGGTGAGTATGTTAACTTGGAAAGGATGCTTGAACCTGATCTGATTCTTGGCTTCCATAATGTCTGTTTGTTTGGAACTGCAGCAAAAAATAACTCCATGAACGAAAAAAAAAAGAGTGGGAACACTTTCTGTTGTTTATGAAAATGGTCATAAAGGAGGAAGAGGGGATGAAGAGAATCAAGGAATTCCTCCAATCAAAGCACAATGGATTTCCACATCTCACCATGTGGAAAGATCTTGATCATGAACAAAAATATTTAATTTTACTATTTATTCCTTCTCACTGATGCCCATATGCTGAACAAATATGGGGAATGTTTTGAGGCCTGCATTAACTACTCTACTGGTTTTCCCTGTTTATATATTAGATTTTTATCTCCCTCCCCCCCCCCTTTTTTTTTTTTTTACTTTAAGAGTAACTCAAGGCAGCAAACTTATCTAGTACTTCATCCTTCTCCTTTTTTCCCCACAAACAAACAACCCTGCGAGGGGGGTTGGAATGAGAGAGAGTGACGGGCCCAAGGTCACCCTGCCAGCTTTCATGCCTAAGGCAAATTAGAACTCACAGTCTCCTGGATTCTAGCCTGGAGCCTTAAGCACTAAAAGAAGCTGATGAATGAATATATGTTAACATATAACAAACATAACTCCATACTCACTGCTGGGGGTGAGCTAGCTTACACCAGCTGAGTAGTGGCTCTTGGGCTGCTGGCTCTTCATGGCTCCTCCACCAGTCTCACCTTGCCTTGCCTTGTGTTGCATTGCCTCACATCTGCCAGCTCCAGAGCTGGCTTCTGCTCTCCTCACATACGAACACAGCTAGGTTTTTCCCACCAAAGTGGTACCCATTTATCTTTTTCCAATACTGCATGCTTTTGAATGTTGGAAAGAACCAGGGAGCAAGCGGCAGTAGCTCACTCCATCTCCCAGAGCTGGGCTTGAACCAGTGGAGTACAGATCATTTCTGGCCAGCAGTGCTAGCATCATTAAGCGTCTGTGCCACCATGTCCCCATCTTTCTTTCTTTCTTTTTCTTTTTTCCTTCCTTTCTTCCTTCCTTTCTCCCTCCCTCCCTCCCTTCCTTTCTTTCTTTCTTTCTTTCTTTCTTTCTTTCTTTCTTTCTTTCTTTCTTTCTTTCTTTCTTTCTTTCTTTCTTTCTTTCTTCTTTCCTGTCATATAACTATGCAGTTTACATTCTGGAATGTAATAGCTGACACATAGATGGATGGACATTAGCTCAGACTCTATTATTTATTCAGTAACTGCTTCATTTATTCCTCATCTCCTTCTACAATTTACATTTGAGAGACATTTCATATCTTAAATGCTTTGACTACAGCTGAAAAACAGATACACTGAAGTGGGATGCTCAGCATTCGAAGAACGTCTGAGGAGAAGGGGAAAATGGCACAGCTGAGAAATGAAGGAAAGGTGGAGGGGAAAAAAAACAAAGCATTAATCAGAATGTGAGCTAATTCAAGAGTTGTGCTACCCAAAACAGATCAAAACACAATTCATTTTAATTAAAGCCAGGTTTTTGGGGTGGGGGTGGGGAATAGAGAAAAGAAAATGCTAATCCAAGCAACTAGATGATCAAGAAAATGGCTAGGAATTGGAATAAATCAGATGTATATTTGAATAACCAGGATGCAAGTGAGGAAGAAATGTCACTGCCTTTTTGCTAACTTTGATGGCGAATTCCGATAATGAGACATTTTGCTAACAATTTACAGGAGTTCAAATGGGAAACCTAGTAGTTGCCTTTACAGTGACATAAAAGTTATGGGTTCAGAATATAACAGCTTCAATTCCTCCGTTTGCCAGGTTGTTTGACCTTCCAATAGTGACATGTCTTTTTCCAGAGCTTTTGTTACAGATGCTATTTGTCTCTTCTAAACTGACAGGACCCATTCCTCAGACCTCAAGACTCAGGCTCATTTTGACTATATTTCATGGGGACAAGTTGGATTTTCTTGTTAGGGGAGGGGGAATAAAATGTCAGAGTTGTTGCTGCTTTTTGTTTTGGAAGGAAATCCCATGTTAAAGTTTTTATATACTTAAAATGTATGAGAGAGAGGGAGAGGAAGAGAGGGAGGGAGAGAGAGAGAGAGAGACTTCGTATACACAATCTGGAAACATTTTAATGAGTGGGTGGCTATTTTTCTTTCCTGCAAAGCTGATGTTATATTTTATTTGAGATGTGTGCTCTTAAATGTACTCTGAAGAAAAGAGCAGTGATTGAAACAGACTTGCTAAAGTAACAATTGTAAGACCCTATACAACTCTAAAGGCCAGGAAGCAGTTGTTGATTTATTTACTCCATTTCTATAGTTGCCCATCTCAACAAGTGACTCCTGGACAGTGTACATCACAGACCATTAAAAACAAATTAAAAACAAATTAATTAAAACAACGCAAAATATGTACGGCACCAAGTAGAACTGTAATCACGGATGTTAATTCAGCCAAGAAATCGGGTCTTAGACACCCTGTCCATCACTTTCATCATGACTCCTTGATGTCACTGAAATAAATGACGTAATTCACATCATTTTCGTAATGGCCTCAAGATGCCAGTGATACGGTTCCTGCCATATACAGTACCTATTCTCTTAGGTGTGAATCAAAATAAAATATATATTAAAAAATATCCTTCCCTGACTGCAGTGGGATTTATTCTTCTCAGTTCTGTTTCACTGAAGACCTACCAACCAACACACGGTAGCTGTTACAAGGGCCAGTTACATATTGCAAACCTAAGATGTAACTTTTTAAATTATATTTGTCTTCCACTCAAACATGTGCTTGAAGACACAGGTCTCAGCAGGAGTTGCTGGAAAATCTAGCCCAAGTATTGTATGAAGCCATTGAATAGTGAGATGGCCTAGAGAGGCAGGAACGTTTTGTAAAAATTATCCCTGCTTGTTATGTAAGCCAACTTTGACTGACTCCAGTTCATCAAGGTTTACCAGCAAAGGTTAACCTTTGAACTGGAATTGGTACAATCAACTGACTGTGTCATTTCCTGTAGGTTTCTTTACCTGCAAGGCTCTTCCCCATACATCCTTCCTTCTATTAGTTATCTTACATTAGCTTCAATTATCGTAATCTGCACCTGTCTATCAGGTTGTTGTTGTCATCCTCATAGAATCCACACATTAGCAGAATTGAGGGGATTATTTACCAGCTGCCTTTGGTTTATCAGGAAAGAAGCTGCAGATTGTATTTGGACCTATCTCTCTTCCTCAGTATTTGATCAGAAGGGAGACTTGCTACGCGGCAACATCGCATTAGGTAGTCTAAACAGATTTCCAGGTTTTAAGTTATTTTCAAACTCAATTATTCTCTCCCCTATAAGCTTTATCTACGTCATGGTTGCTTCGACGGTCACCAAAGTGGCTTCTTAAGAAATGTATTTCATGCTAGCCTCCAAATAATAATAGGAATAATATAAAAAGATACAACAAAACACTGTTGGCGGAAGAAGCAATTTGAATTCACTGATGGAAAATATTGCCCTGCAGCCCTAGCAATAGTCTGCTGATAGGCTGTTTATTTTATGCTTTTATTCTGAGTTCCTGTCGCCCATTTTTAACAATCTCCCAAATAAATTCTTTGTGACTTGAAATATATGTTGCACGATGCAATTTGCTAATCGGTAGGCTAAGTTCCATTGGCCAAACCTGCTTTTTTAATCAAATGCTTTTGTTATTTCGTAGCTCAAGGAAGGGCAATCTTTTTAAGCTTAGTCCTATGTCTTAGCTTTAAAAAAAAAAATTACCTTCTGCCTCAGAATACTCCAGGTGATGTCACCGGAGAAGGGATGTCACATCTTCAACCTGTCTTTGTGGCTTTCAGAGGAGCATGGGGCATATGATATATAGCACTTAGCAATAGCAATAGTACTTAGACTTATATACAACTCTATAGTGCTTTACAGCCATCTCTGAGTGGTTTACAGAGTCAGCATGTTGTCCCCAACAATCTGGGCCCTCATTTTACCAAGGATGGAAGGCTGAGTCTACCATGAGCCAATCTGGATCGAACGCCTGGCTCTGGGCAGAGTTAGCGTGCAACCTTGCTTTTTAACCACTGCACCACCAGGGCTCCAGGATATAGATGATTGATTCTTTTCTCTCATTGTTTAAAAGGTAAAATTACCATGTACCCAGAAAGAAAAGGTTTCTTTCCAAAGTTGTGATTTGGGTATGGGGGCTACTTTGCAAGCAAGCCAAGGGATTGCCCATTCCATTTCTGTTCAAGAAATGTTCAAAATGTATTTATTTTACTTTATTTATATTTATTTTATTTTAATGGTTTATATGGCCACCCATCTCACAGCAATGACTCACAGGTTAAACAACAACAATGCCACAATTCAAACCACAACATGTGATGTTAAAACAATAGTGTTGGCTTGTTTCAAGAAAAAGCTGTAACCAAGAAAGTTTGCTGTGCTTTCTGAACCAAACAGCTGAGGAATTTGAGGCAAGAATGAAGAAGATCTTCAATGCCGTATCAAAGGCTAGGAGGGTGGGGGCCATCCAGATTTCCAGAAGGGTGACACAAACTGCTACAAGGAAGAGGTCCAAAACAAGGACATTGTTCAATGGAAGGGACTCGCACAACAAGTGCTCCCTACCAAATCTGGTATCCTGCAGATAGCCTAACCTTTTTCTCTCTAGGGCTTTAACCAGCACCTTGAATTAGTCTAGTCACAGCCATCCAGGTCATGGTTGTCCCAAAGGTGCTTTTTCAGGAGGCAACTGGACTTTCTTGTTTTTCTTTGAAGATATTTCGCTTCTCATCCAAGAAGCTGCTTCAGTTCTGACTGAATGCTCTGATCCTTCCATTCCCCACCATCCAGTCAGAGCTGAAGAAGCTTCTTGGAAAAACAAGGAAATCCAGTTGCCTCCTGAAAAATCACCTTTGGGACAGCGCCTTGAATGGGATCTGGAAGACCATAGGAAGCCAGGGCAACTGTGGAGAAGTAGCACAGATTGGGTGCAACAGCAAACAAGCCAAACTGTTATTGCTGCTGCTGCTGCATCTGGACCAGCCACTGCCTCCAAGCACTCTTCAAAGGCAGGCCCATATAGGGCGTGTCCCAGTAATCTGAAAGAATTGTGAATAAGGCATGAGTCACCAGGCATATATGCAATTGATGCCCAAGGTGAACCTGTGCGAAAGTCATGGTTGCCACCTGCTCTTTCAGCAAGATCCGTAAGACCAGGAGGATTCCCAAGGTTAGTTGCTTCGATCTAAAATAGATCAAACATTATATAAACACTGCACCAAATCTGACTCTGGTTCTAGTCATGCCCTTGCCCATGAAACCAAATTTTGATTCTTTGCCATGCCCGCAATAGCACTGGTTGCTTTGAGAAGACTGGCGAGTGGCACAAAGAAAATTTATCTGAGCCAGGAACTGAGTCAGTTGTAAAAATCAGTCAAGACATCAATGAAGTTCTAAGACGCAATGTTGCTATATTCAACTCATCCCATCCAGGGCAGTCTTTTGCCTCTCTGGAAAAATAATCAAACAAAATGTCCCAAAGGTGCTTTTTTTTCCCAAGAGGCAAGTTGAAGGAAGCTGTCTGCAAGGAGTATAAATCATTCAGTTCCCCACAATCCATCAGAGCTGAAGATGCTTCTTGGATGAGAAGCAAAACATCTTCAAAGAAAAACCAGAAAGTCCACTTGCCTCTTGAAAAAAGAAAAAAAAAAGCACCTTTGAGACAACCATGACCTGGATGACCCAGAATCTCCACAAACAATCAAACAAAATCCTAAATGAATCCAAAGTGACACCCCAACTTTTCCATTTTGCTATTTCTCACTCATACGGCACAATGTTAGTTTGGAAATCTCCTGCTGAAGATGTACCTTCAGATAATTGTTTGTGGACAAGCAATCTGGGATTATTCTTTTTCCTTTGCTGTGTTTTATATTTTTTATTAGATTTCTATTATTTATTAGGGTTCTTTTATCTCCCCCCCCCCTTTATTACTTTATAAGCAACTCAAGGCAGCAAACATATATAAAATTCCTTCCTCCTCCTATTTTCCCCACAACAACAACTCTGTGAAGTGGGCTGGACTTAGAGAGAGGGATTGATTGATCCAAAGTGACCCACCTGCCTTTCATACCTAAGGTGGGACTAGAATTCACTGTTTCCTGATTTCTAACCTGGAGCCCTAACCAGTAGGCAAAATCGCGTCTTATTGTAGAAACCGACTGTATTTGAGGTTTGCATTTCAAATAAACAGCCTTCTTTCATTGAAAACACACTTCCACCAATTCAAGTATTTTTCCTCATGTTTCTATGTTCCATCCAAACTCCATAAGCAAACTGATTGCTATTTTCCACCACAAAGAAAGATACTCTTTCCTCTCCTGTGGTAAACCTAACAAAACAAGAAAATACCCCAGGGGGGTTATAGAAATGTAAGCTATTATTCCATGTAATTTCCATTTAATCTATAGCTAACGTTAATGTGCTACAGTGCTTTTGTGCCACGGGCCTAATCACCCTGGTATTCCAACAAAAAAGATTACTCATGGTATGGTTTGAGGGTATCCTAACTATTTTGCTATCCTATTATTTCTAACTACTCACAACTTCACAAAGGTACTTGCGAGGAAGGCACTTTAAAGCGAAGAATTAAAATGTAATAAATGGAAATTAGTTTTCTCACAGCTGTGTTTATTTCTATGAGCCTGTGGAGAGCCATGGGGAGCGTGCTGCAGAAGCACCGTAGGAGTTGAAAGGGTGAGTTTTCATAATCAGTTATTAATGGTAGCTTAATGCTCACAGGCAGACTTCAAGATCCTTGGGCCTTTTACGTCCTGCGTATTTACATTCTTCAACATAGTGTCGTGTACTTCTGCTAAACAATGACTAATCAATTGTGGGAACTGGAGGGTTGATTTGGAAGTGTGTAGTAGCACACAGCAATCCTATAATGTACTTCCCCTGCTATTGCCTAACATCATATTCTTTCCAGCATCTGATGAAGCTATTAGTGTTAGTATACTTCCAAGAATTTTCTAATGCCATCTTTATGTTACTGAATTAATTTTATTGGTTTGTTTGCTTATGTTTATAAGCTGCCTGCTCACTGTTTTGGTTTTGGTTTTAATTGTGATTTTTGTCTGCTTCTCCTTTTTTTTTTAAAAAAAGTTGCTTTTATCTCTACAGTACTACTATTTTTCTAGTTTTGGTTTGTTTGGAAAGCCTACCTTTTTAGCAATTTGTTCACTGTCTGTTGGCCTGTGCTTTAATTAGACAGAATAGGAAATAAAGACATGTAAAAAAATAGTTAATAAATACTGCTTTAATGTTGCCTGCCCCCAGTAGAATTCTCACAATTTGGCCTGAATTGCCACTAGTATCTTCTAATGCAGGCACATTCAGTGATATGATAGGACTCATGTCCAGTGGAATACTTCTTCCTACATGGAGCAAGAATTAGCAATAGCAATAGCACTTAGACTTATATACCACTTTACAGTGCTTTTCAGCCCTCTCTAAACGGTTTACAGAGTCAGCATATTGCCCTCAACAATCTGGGTCCTCATTTCACTGACCTCGGAAGGATGGAAGGCTGAGCCGACCTTGAGCCAGTCAGAATCAAACTGCTAGTAATCAGGCAGAATTAGTCTGCAATAATGCATTCTAACCGCTGTACCACCATGGCTCATCAATTAGTAGCATTATTCCTGGGATCAACCTTGGCTGACATGAGTACCACCCAAATAAGTGTGCTTTAATTTCCAGAAGTGCTGAGAATTATGAGAGTTGGAGTTTTCATGCTTGGAAGTCCAGCAGTCTGGGAAAGCTCCCCTAGATTTTGGGTCTCCATTATAGATTTGGATTAATGCTTTCAGTTCCACAGCTGATGCAGGATATTAATATTGAATTAGGTATTAAATTTTTAATGTGAAGGAAAAACTGGAACCCTTTCCAAAAATAAGACAAGGATCTCAACAATAATAAAAACCATTACAATTTCTCAGTTATGTCTACTTGGATCAATTGTTTATTCCCAGAAATATGCTGGCACTCTCAGTACAATTGGGATGATTTAAATCCTCTGGCTTAATTCCAGAATAGACCATTTCTACTCATCAATAGAGTTCCACTTAGTTGGAATACACTGGTCAAATTGGGCCTTTCGTTTCCAGGAAGACAATGAAACATTCAAAGCTGCCTCTCATGCAAAAGGAATGACTGTAATCAGATTCACTCCAAATGTGTGGGCTTCAAAAAAAACTGGGGTGCACAAAATGAAAGCTGCTAAAATTGCAACACCTACCCACCTTGTTTGGGGATATTAATAATGGCACTTTAAAAAAAAAACTCACAGCATTATAAGTTCCCCTATGAATGTGAGTAGAAGGAGAGGAGAAAGAGAAACAAAGCAGGTCTTGACTTATGACCACAACTGAGCCCAAAATTTCTACTGCTAAGTAAGACAGTTGTTAAGTGAGCTTTGTCCCATTTTATGACCTTTCTTGCCACAGTTATTAATATTAATTGCTGCAGTTGTTAAGATAGTAACACACTTGTTAAGTGAATCTGGTTTCCCATTGACTTTGCTTGTCAGATGGTCGCAAAAGGCCCCAGGACACTGAAGCTGTCATAAATACATGCCGGTTGCCAAACATCTGAATTTTTATCATGTGACCATGGGGATGCTGCAACAATCATAGGTGTGAAAAATGGTCATAATTTGCTTTTTTCAGTGCCATTATAAATTCAAATGATCTCCAAACAAATGGTTGCAAATCGATGACTACTTGTAAATTCTAGGGTGCTCTTTTCTCTACAACTCTATGTTTCTTTCTGCAGGAACAAGTCATATAGTATTTACCAGAATCTATGTCCAAACAAGCAGGTAGAAAGGGTAGCATACATTTGCAAACTGATGATGTAAGCTAGTTGGGTAATGAAACGTCTGCAAGGAAACAACCAAGTTCAGAGAGCACCAAGAACCCCACAGATCAATCCTGCACTAGTTATTCTCTTCTATTGGTTTACCTTCTGGTTGTGAATAGGGATATTTTTCATTGATAGAGGTTGGAGCAAACCCCCCACCCACCCAAAAAAAAAAGACTTATTGAGGCAATCTGGAAGGCCAAAAAGAGAGGCGTCACCACTCCTCTTTGATTTGCTTGGCTGCTGCCCCTTAATATACCCTGGGGTAATGGTGGGTTCCAAATTTTTTTACTACCGTCCTGTGGGCGTGGCATGGCTTGGTGGGTGTGGCTTGGTGAGCGTGGCAGGGGAAGGATACTGTAAAATCTCCATTCCCACCCCATTCCAGGGGAAGGTTACTGCAAAATCCCCATTTCCTCCTGATCAGTTGGGGGACTTGGGAGGCAGAGAATAGATGGGGGCGGGGCCAGTCATTGGTGATATTTACCGGTTCTCCGAACTACTCAAAATTTCCGCTACCGGTTCTCCAGAACTGGTCAGAACCTGCTGAAACCCACCTCTGCTGCTGCCCCTTAATATACCCTGGGGCTATCAACCCAGAAGAGATTCTACACAAGTGCCAGGCCTATGTAGAAGCTCCTTCCCAGCTACTTTAAGATACAGATGCATGAGGCAATCTATAGGTTTAACCACAGCCCCTCTTTTCCTGTTGAAGGAAACCATACTGATTCTGTTGCATAAAGCTACAGAGTGAAGCGAATCGCAGACCCTTCGCCTAATTGAAAATACATACATTTAAATGAGAGGCAGGTAGCTTTGGGGAGGAAGAGGAAATCTAGAAGCTGTCCCAGGAATGGCTTTTGTAAACATTTCTTTTTGTGACATATCAAGAAAAAAAAATCAACATAATTCTTGGCAGCAGATGTGCACTAATCTGCAGTCAATAACCTCTTTACTACTGTGACCAACTTTCTTTCCCGGGGCATTGTTGAAGCTAATCTTGAGCTCATTGAGAAGTATGATTAGTGCAAATTATTCTTTCAAAGCGCATTACTTTCCAGACCAAGAACATAATGGCATCTTGCCCGGTTTGGTTGCATTTTCTTTCAAACACACACAATCTTCTCGTCATCTCTAGTCTAACCCCAGATAGTTAACAAATTGCTATTTTCCAGTTCATTAATACATTTCAAAGTACAGGCTCTTAGGTCACAAAGCTATTACTCTGATTCCATATTTATTGATTTTCCCAAACAGTTTCTGGTCTATTAAAAACATCTAATACGCTAGGAAAACACTACACGCCCTTACAACTGTTTGGGCAGCAGCTGGTTCAAAGCAAAGGTGAGGAGGCTGTTCAACGCCTCGTATCAGCCAAATTGTATAGTTTGCTGTTCAATTCATTTTAGTTGCAACTCTGTAAGTAGCGGTATTGTTAGGATTAATCATGCACTTGGCCATCTCTTCTCCAAACTAACAAACATCTACTGTAAAAGCACCAAAAAAAATTTTCCAGTTATATTTTTGAGGAATCGCTTCCAGAAACCTAATTAATTTTTGGATGACTCAGTGATATTATTCTGTTTTAGCCATCACCATATAACAGAATAACAGAGTTGGAAAGGAATTTGGAGGTCTTCTGGTCCAACACCCCGCTCAGATAAGAAACCCTATCCCATTTCAGACAAATGGTTGTCCAATCTCTTCTTAAAGACCTTCACAGGGTTGAAGCACCCACAATTTCTGGAGACAAGTCATTCCATTGATTAATTGTTCTAACTGTCAGGAAATTTTTCCTTAGTTCTAGATTGCTTCTCTCCTTGTTTAATTTCCATCCGTTGCTTCTGGTCCTTCTTTCAGGTGCTTTGGAAAATAGGTTGACTCCCTCTTCTTTGTGGCAGCCCCTTAGATATTGGAACAACTGCTCTCATGTCACCCCTACCGGTCATCATGTTCTAGTTATCCAGTTCAACTCCTTTAAATATGCATTGAATGGGACTTAAGGGAACTGCTAGCCCAAGCACCACTGGCATCTTAAGCTCATCTGAGAAGTCTTGCTCTCATCTATCTAAGTAAATCCCGAGTTAAGCTTGCAAGAACCACCTCCTGCTGAGCTGCTGTTCACAAGAAATCTTCCTGCATATGTCACTTATCTGCAACCTGTTTTCAGTAGTTTTATTTAATGGCTTCCTTCAAACGGTCAAAGTTTAAATATGTTCCATTATTAATTAGGCCCTGGGGCTAATACGAAAGCTACTGCCACTTGACAGAAAAACAGACAGAGCTTGCCTAAGTCTAGACAGCTGCTTTTGAAAAATGTGTAGTTCTTCCAAGGGCCTAGCCAAGTGGGAAAACCTAACTTGCAAGCATAACAATCACATTATAGAAACATAACATCAATAATGGAGATCTGTGATGGGAACACCAATTTTTAATCTGCTATTTCTGGTTCAGGCATCTACATGTAACTCAGCATGACCAGGGTGTTTGCGACTTGTGCAAAACACAATCCTCCTGACCCTGGTTGTTAAACAAGAGGAATTATGAATAAAATCAATTACATAAAATTGCAAAAGAATGCAGTTTCTCTTTCTAGCAGGCTCCCGTCTCATCTCTTGCCACAAATGTACTAAAGCTCCATCATGTTTGTAATTACCATGGAGATTTTTAGAGGTTTTATGGTGCTTGCTCACAGAAGGTCTCACACAGGATGAAAATTATAGCAAACAGGCGTTATATTGACTTGTTCCTAGGTCTCTCCTGACCTCCTTTTTTGGATCCAAGACAAAGCCCTGCTACCTTGGACGGAATTGTGTTATGGATTTAGCATTTTCATCACTGGGGAGCCATTAATAATTCTGAGAGCATAAAGCTTTGCTTCTGGCCTTATGGGCACATTGCAGGCCCCATGAATACCATATATTAGAAATATGCCAGTGTAACTGTAAAGACAAATATTTGGCTCGCAGCGACAATTGCAAGAATGCTTCGGGTAAAGCATCTTTTATTTTGCGAGGCAGCTTGAATGCGAGAGGTATACAAAAATCTGTTAAGCAGTGACACTTGTGAGGTTTATTGGCTAATCTACTCCCAGACTTCAGGGTTAAGATGAATTGGATTCCTTTCCACTCTTTCTGAATACAGAGTTTCCTTGTGGTATGTATTTTGCTTTTGGCTACTTTTAGGGAAACAGTAATGATCAAACAGAGACAAAATAAAGTCAGATAAAATTAAACTGCTCTAAGTTAGCAATAAGAGTCCAGCAGGTAAAAATATTGGCATAAAGATAAATTATTGCTTATCGGTTTCCGGAGAGAAGATCAATTGATAATAAATATAAATGAAAATATAACTACATCTCATTTTTGATACAATTTTCAGGATGACATGGCACTTTTATTATAAGATTCTGTCCTCTGTGTTTAGTCACAGCTTCTAACTTGGTCTCCGGTATAAAGATTAATATCTTTTATCAAAAGAATCCATTCATTTCACCAGGTAGAAAATATAACAGTCAGCGCAAACAATTGCTTTGAAAACATTGATTTAAAAACTGAGGCCCTAATCTCAATCTTTTAATAAAAGCTACGTCCTGTGAATACATTTGCTGGCAATTACATCCTTCCTTCTGAACGCGATCAGACTTACTTTCACAAAAATATTTATTTATGTATTAAATTTATATGTCACCCATTTTGTTGTTAAAGTGACTGTGGGTGGTATATATAGCAAGATCATTGTTAAGTGACCCCCCACAACTTAACAACCTTTCTAGTCACAATTAAAGTAGAATAACAGAGTTGGAAGGGACCTTGGAGGTCTTCTAGTCCAACCCCCTGCTTAGGCAGGAAACCCTACACCACTTCAGACAAATGGTTATCCAACATTTTTAAAAAAACTTCCAGTGTTGGAGCATTCACAACTTCTGGAGGCAAGTTGTTCCACTGATTAATTGTTCTAATTGTCAGGAAATTTCTCCTTAGTTCTAAGTTGCTTCTCTCCTTGATTAGTTTCCACCCATTGCTTCTTGTCCTGCCCTAGGTGCTTTGGAGAATAGCTTGACTCCCTCTTCTTTGTGGCACCTGAGATATTGGAACACTGCTAGTCTTTGTTAATTGTCAAACTTTGTGGCAAGGAGTTTCAAAATATCATGTCTTGAATGGATTTCTGCCTGCAGTATTTGCTTTGCTTATGAATAGAGCTATCTAGACTCTTGTCTTCCTCTTTCAATAAACTCTTTATCTCTTAAGTCCTGGCATCTGTTGTGGGCTATTAAAAAAGACTGGGGGCTGCTTTCTGTCTTTAAGAGCATGTTTCTCCATTCCTCCTTTAGGGAAATAAAATATTCTGCCTTTTTAATATTTCCCAAAATATTTCATTCTTCTAGGAGGAGGGGGCTTCCCACAGTAGCAAAACCTGATCACATGATCCTGAGACACTATAACCATCATAAATACATGCCAGTTGCTACACGTTCTATATCCAAGTAGAACTTTCTTGCTTGGAAACATTTTACTCTAAACAAATATTGGGGATAAAGAATAGGGAGCATGTTTCTCCATCCTAGCTTATAGCTAGAGTATATCTATAGACTATTATATGACAGGCAGTCCTCAAATGGCAACTATAATTGAGTCCCGGTTGTTAGGTGAATCTGGTTTCCCCATTGACTTGTCAGGTTGCAAAAGATGATTCCATGATAAATACATGCCAGTTGCCAAGCATCCGAATTTTGATAACGTGACTGTGGCAATGTTGCAACGATTATAAGTGCGAAGAGCAGTCATACGTCATTTTTTCAGTGCTGTTGTAACGATCATTAAACAAATGGTTGTAAGTTGAAGACTACCTCTATATCCTTAGCACTCAGCTGATCAAGGAAAGCCGAGTACCTCATAGGCTTCTTATACCAAGTAGGATCATGCTAAAGGACTATCACTTTAATAAAGGCAAGGCCTCGTAGGAAATGGGACAAAACCCAGAAAAAACTGTAAGCTCAAATAGACGGCTGAGCAAGTGATTCAGTATCATTGTTTTTTTCAGCCAAAGAAACAGCGCAGTCTTGGGCAAATGTTATATTACGAGAAATCAGCCTTACTGAGCTTAGTGAGTTAATATTTTTGTGTGATTTTGTGCTCTCGCAAGAAAGAATAACGGGCAGGGACAGGGCCCTTGTTAAGAACTCAGTAGAATTCAGTTATGAAACCCAGCTTGCTAATCGACCCATGCTGTTTGTTTGACCAGTTCTCACACATAGAACAACCCCTGTTATTTTATCGGCAACACTACAAGAAAACAGTTTGTGTTGCCTTCTTATCCCTATAGAAATAATTTGGGTCATATTTACATGACCCAAATCTCACAGAATCATCTCACAGAATCTCACAGAATCATCACCCGGAATGATGGTTCGGTTCTATCGTTTTTGACAAAGAGAGCAAAGAATTGCGGATTACAGGTAGTCTTCGACTTACAACCACAATTTAGCCCGAGATTTCCATTGCTAAGCAAGACAGTTCTTAAGTGAGTTTTGCCTCGTTTTATAACCTTTCTGGCCACAGTAGTTAAGTGAATCCCTGCAGTTGTTAAGTTAATACAGGGTTGCTAAATCTGCTTTCCCCATTGTTTTTTCTTGTCAGAAGGTTGCAAAAAGGCATCACACAACCCCGGGTGAAACCGTCACAAATATGAATCAGTTGCCAAGAGGCTCAATTTTGATCACATGACCATGGGGATGCCGCAAGAGTTGCATACTAAGCCAGGCCGCAGCTGAATCCCCCTAGTGGAGGCCGGGAAACACCAACAGTTCTAATTGGTTAAGACGATGACAGCTCTAGTATAAAAGGAGCTGTCAAGGTGGGAATTGTTGCTATCTCTGTTAATTAGTTGACAATAAAGTTACCAGTTGAAGATGAACTCGCCTCAGTCCTTGATCAGTTTCGTTGTGGGTATTTATTAGCAACAGTTGTAATTGTGAAAAACTGTCATCAATCATTTTTTTCAGTGCCCTTGTAACTTTGAGTGGTCACTAAACAAAATGTTGTAAATTGAGGACTACCAGTGGTCCCTAAACATAGAGGGAATTGTTGAAAGAGTTAAAGATATATGCAAGCAAGTGATTTGGTATTCCTTCCTCAAGTTTGCAATCTGCAAACTTTTTTTAAGCAGAAAAACTGTTGTCAGTCATCTCCAATTTCAAATAAACAGACATTGCAATTTATATTTTATAACAGATATATCATCATATCTACAATTTACTACAGTTTTCACATTATTATGCCCATATTCTTTTTTTATATTTATTTTTAATAGGTCACTTTACCAAAAGTCCTTCTTAATTGTAGGCTATTGTTATGCTGCATCCAAGGTCTTTTGGTGAATTCAAGGATGAAAGGAATTTGAATTCACAGCAAACAGCCCAACATACATACTTTTAGCTGATTTTTAAAATATGCTCATAACAGCACAAAAACATTTGCAAACTCCACGTGTTTTGTTTTCTTCTCTAACACCTCACCAGGACTGTGACTGAACTCCTCCCGATTATTAATTATAGGGATATTAAATTTAAGCTTTGTTAATTTATTGATTTGGAAGCAATGTGCAGTGCACAGCCTGATTCAAGACTTCAGCGATATTACAAAAGACGTATTACGTTCAACTGCTTGAGCAGCTTATTTTTCCTGGATGTTCCCAATTGTTGTCGCTGGCTGGAGGCCTTCTCTCCTTCTACTTTAACTAGCATCGAGGTGGGCAATTACTCAAGCGAACAGCTCCCTCATACAATGGAGACTAACAAAAGGCATCCCTTGCTGTCAGAAGTGTTTGGCTACAGGAAAACAAACCTTTCCTTTTGTATGTTTTAAAACAGATTAACTTTCTACAAAGTCTTGCTTTTCTGGGTAAATTAATAGCACTCATCGTTTTCCCCAATTTAGGCTGTGTTAACTACTTCCTGCCACCCAAAATGGTTATTGCCACAGCACATGGATTTGAGAGACTCTGATTCTTCGCAGAAACAATATGGTGATAATCTTTAGCTGAACACTTGGAGAATTACAGTATATTAGTGTAAAACGGCAAATGCCTAAATGAGTCCCTAGAAATGCATTGTTGAACAGCTCTTTACAACCAATTACACACAATGCAACTTCTCTGAAAAACCCAGATTTGATTTGATTTTCTCTCCATCCTCGTAAGCCTCATAGGCCTAGGAAGCTGACATAAAAGTAACTGCCCACCCCACCCAAAATCGATGGGGAAGGTTTTAGAACTTAAAATCCAAGGGGGGTTATAGGAACAGAAATATAATGCAGGCCTATCCATTTTGCCACAGAACTTAGAAAATGAAAGACTAGGTGTTTTTTTTTTAAAGTGATAGTTACACCAGAAGGCACCACGTGACTGGATTCATTGTTTTGGGGGACTCCTCAGACATGGGTAACTAGATGTTACTTCATGTGGTTCAAACTCTTCATTGGGAATTGAACTCATAGAACTTTACAATTTAGATGCCTATACACAATGGACTGACTTTAGGAAATATCCAGGTCCTGGCACTCTGTTGTGTGAGTTCCTTCACCACCACAAGATAATGATCCATAAAGGAAATTTGTTCTACCATTGAGTTACGGTTAATCCCCTACTGATACATGGCATGGAGCGATATACCTATCAATGCAAGAAGTGTTTTACTCTTTTCTCAGCAGTGACTTTCAACCCTTGAAGTTCATTACACATGGTTTCCCACTGCAGCAACTTAAAGAACTAGAGTTTTTTGTTTTGTTTTGTTTTGTTTTGAGAACTTGGGTTTCAAGACTTCAATGGCCAAAGATCATTGAGGTAATACAAATTTGGAGCTGGGTACACTAATTGCATCCTGAGGTGTCTCTGAAATATCTGGGGTCCCCCAAAAAACTTCCTTCAGAGGTTGCTACAAAATTCTAAAAGTGAAAAAAGGAAGAAAATAGCATAAGTTATCTAAAACTCAGATCATATAAATCATTTCTCCTGCCACATTGTCCTGCTCTTTTGTCCTACTCATTCTTTGAATTATGTCCCTGGCATGACGTTATGAAACTAGACCAGGTCCTCAGTTTAAAAACATTTGTGCCCCACCAATAAGAACAAGTTGAACAGTTCCAATAGAAATAAAAAGACCTTCTTCACATAGTGCATCTTTGTAAGTTTCTGTATTAATTGTCAT
Source organism: Pantherophis guttatus (assembly GCF_059756535.1). Taxonomy (NCBI): domain Eukaryota; kingdom Metazoa; phylum Chordata; class Lepidosauria; order Squamata; family Colubridae; genus Pantherophis; species Pantherophis guttatus. The sequence continues at coordinate 134,154,573 of NC_142063.1, read as the reverse complement.
TTACCTGTTTCATCCTTAAAACCTTACAGCCGTGATGGCGAACCTATGGCACAGGTGCCAGAGGTGGTACACAGTGCCCTCTCTGATGGCATATGAGCCGTCACCCCATTTCAGCTCTGCTGTGCATCGCGTACGCAGCCAGCTGGTTTTTGGGTCTCTACCACGCATCCACGGGGCATGCACATGTGTGGGAGTGGGGCGGATGTAGGGGGACATGCATGCATGCGTGGGGAGGGGCTCACGCAGGGGGGCCATGCACTGGGCTGCACGTACATTGGGAACTCAATCCAGAAAAGGTTAGCCATCATTGCCTTACAGGGTTTCTTGCCTGAACAGGAGGTTGGACTAGAAGACCTCCAAGGTCCCTTCCAACCCTGTCAAGAAAGAAAGAAAGAAAGAAAGAAAGAAAGAAAGAAAGAAAGAAAGAAAGAAAGAAAGAAAGAAAGAAAGGGGAAGGGAAGGAGGGAGGGAGGGAGGAAGGGAGGGTTAAGCCACTCCCTTATGTTGGATTTGATATTTCATGTGCAAAACCAGAATTTTAAATATGAAAAATGCAAGTTTCCGCATAACTTGTCCCTTTGGCTGATCATCCTGAAGATTGTCTCTTGGTATGTGATACTGAATATAATCTACCAGATGGTGAAATTTCTTGTAAAGACATTTCTTCATACCCCATAAAAAAAATCCCTTACAGTTGGTACCTTTATATTAATCATGGGAGCTCTATAAAGATATTGACACTCTTATGTTCCAGTATTCCATCTTTAAAAAGCTTACAAGCCCATGACTCAACCATCTAAGGGATTTTGCAAACTGTAAAAGGAAAAGTAAGTTTTCATTTACCACCAATGAAGAAAATAAGTTTTCATTTGCCACTTGTCAGCAATAACTTTTGTACAGTGAAATAACACCAAAGTTATTTGTTGCCAGTCTGATAGATGTCAATCAGGATATCTAAATTTCAAGGTTGATGCCTGCTTTTAATCAATGAAATCCTTGTTTCTAGTTATGATGGACTCACATTGAATTATTGGGGGGGGGATCTCAATGTACACACAGAGAGAGAAAGAGAGATTCCAAGGTTTATTTTATTATTGTTTTGGGGGTTGGCAGGAGAAATAAACACTTTGATTTAGAGAATGATTAAAAATGAAACTGATAACAGCTGACAACCTGAAACTAGATACCTTAAGGAGATCATGTGGTTATTGCTGTTCACAAAATGTCAGTGACCAGGCAATGTACAGTACAATAGAGTTTTCAAATATGAAAACTGTTCACAAATTATGCCTAACAGTTGCTGATAACCCCAAATATGCTTTTTCAAAAGGCAACTGGACTTCCTTTGTTTTTTTTCTTGAAGATAATTCTCATTCAATTCTCATCCAAGAAGCTTCTTCAGTTTTCAGTTTCTTGGATGAGAAGTGAAATGTCTTCAAAGAAAAAAAACAAAGGAAGTTGCCTTTTGAAAAAAAGCACTTTTGGGACAACCATGACCTAGATCAGTGATGGCTAACCTTTTTGCCATTGTGTGCTGGGGGCACCCATAATTCTTTGCGCCCTGCCCCACGCATGCGCACGTGACCCCACCCCCCACTCCCGGCACACGATGGCCCGGTAGGCCTGTTTTTCTTTCTCACCTGGCTCCAGGGCCTCTCTAGGAGTCTGGGGAGGACGAAAACTGCCTTCCCCACCCCCCCAGGCCCTCCAGAGGCAGGAAACAGCCTGTTTCCCTACTTCTGGTGGGCCCAGAAGACCTGAAAATCAGCCGGAGCTCAGCTCGCATGCCCACTGATATGGCTACACATGCTACCTGTGGCATGCATGCCATTTTTTATTTTATATCAAATTTATATACCACCCTTCTCCCTAGGGACTCAGGATGGTGTACAGCCAAAGTAAAAAACATAAACTACAAACATTAAAATACAATTAAAAAGATATATATATATATTTGGCCCCATAATTAAAAGCAATGACAAAACAATTAAAAACATTTTTAAAAAAGTGTTAGGCCAGCCCGGCTTGCTGAAAAAAGAAAATTTTAAGGGCACGGCGGAAGGCACCGAGGTCTTGGATTCTCCTTATCTCTGGGGGCAGCTGGTTCCAGAGGGTAAGTGCCCCCACAGAGAAGGCCCTCCCCCTGGGGGTCACCAGCCTACATTGTTTGGCTGATGGCACCCCGAGGAGGCCCTCTCTGTGGGAGCGCAGAGGTCGATGGGAGGCTATCGGTAGCAGCAGGCGGTCTCAAAGATATCTAGGTCCTATGCCATGGAGCGCTTTAAAGGTGATAACCAACACCTTGAAGCGCACCCGGAAGACCACTGGGAGCCAGTGCAGCTCATGCATAGGTTCACCATCACGGACCTAGATGATTGAGAATCTCGATAGACAGTTGCTGATAACCAAAAAGCAACTCTTAGTAGGCCCAGGACAATAGAATAGAATAGAATAGAATAGAATAGAATAGAATAGAATAGAATAGAATAGAATAGAATAGAATAGAATAGAATAGAATAGAATAGAATAGAATAGAATAGAATAGAATAGAATCCTCTACATTTTTATTACATTTATGTGTCATGTGTTATTGCAGTGTTAGACTTTCTCAAATTTGAAGAAACTAGTGTGATTACTGAAAGAAACTTTACTACCTGTTTATTCACAAATATCTGAAATTGGGAACAGGGTTTTATATATATAACTCCTTCCAGATCCTGAAAAATAAGATTAAGAGACATAAGATAATATATGTATTGATTCATACCCTCTTAGGGGAAAGCTCTCCATAATGAGTTGTTCCATTTCTAATTTTCTTGACTGTAAGCTTGTGCAATTCAGTGGCTGCAGCAAAATCAGTGGAGCCAGGGCAGGTTAAAAAATAAGCTAAATAGTAGGATATAAAGGTGGGGGAAACCTAAGAGCTGGATTGTCCTCCCTGTGAGAACTGCTGGTTCAATCAAGGTTATATTTTAACTAAACTTAAGTAGGTCAGCTAATAGAATGGGGGATAGATGAAGGGTAAAGAAATGAATGTTGTGAATAACAGGTAGATGAGTCAAAAATATGTAAAAATGCAGAGTTTTGGGGTGCAATAAGGAAAGAGGAGGAGGGAGTTGGGAAACAAGAAGATAGGAGGTGTTAGAAAGGCTGTTTGTTAGCAAGAGGTAACAGTGATGAATCTTCCCACCCTTCAAAGCAATCTTGCTGGTGAGAGAGTTGTCAGCGGGTTTTATTTTAAAAAAAAAAATATGAAAGGGATCCAGCTTGTGAAATCTTTGTTGAGGAATGGGTTTCCAAAATCAGGATCAATTTCTGTGTTACAGGAGAGGCTACACATGAATTAGCTCATTTCTACATCCATGTGCAAATATAATTTAAGAAAAAGAAAGCCATGGCAAGGTTTGTGCACTTTTGTGCATTTTTGTACTTGTTCTACCTAATGTACATGATTTGTGCAATATAGCTCTTTGAGGTAGACCAGACTTGGACATCATGGTTATGAGTACTAAAACTACTTTTATTATAGAGTTATAGTAACAGAATCTTGCAAGTCTGTGTGCCTCTCCTCCTCCTGCCTTTATCCTAAAAACAACAAGATCCTTTTTTCAAATTACATTTCCGCTCCGGACTCAGAATTCTCCTATCTGACCATTATTCTGGTTACAATTTTTCTTCCTGTTCCTCAGGGTTATCCTCACAGGCCATTCCCTTCCTAAACATGTTTATGCTTTTTATTATTGTTGTAACTCCTACTATAAAACTGCATTCTTTAGATCACGAATATGTTTGAAATTAGTAAAAAAAAAATTATATTTAGTCAACTTATCCTTCCCTATTCAACATGCCCATACTGCATTTCTCACAGTTTAAATTTACATGAACGGGAATGAATATTTTTGTTTTTAACCTATTAGTCTGCACATGCCTATCTGAAAACAAAAATTACTGATGGACCTTGGAATCATTAACAGATGACCATGTGTTAACTGAGCAAGACCTACATTCAAATTTGGGAATCAAATTCAAAATTAAGATGTAACTAAATTTTAATCCAATAATCTCAATCTTGCCTTCCTAATCAGATGGTATAGTACAAATAATTTGGATTTGAGATCTGAAATCATTGGTGGGAAAACAGCAACAGATGAAGGAGACAAACAGAGGGGGGAAAGAGAGAAGGGGGTAAAGAATAAAATAGCATCATAAGAAAGCCAGATCAGAAGAGCTGGGGCCTTGATCGTTCCATTGTTGTTGTGGAATTGAAGGATGAAGCAACATTCCTAGGTCAGCCAGAGATAGTTTATTGCGCAAGGTTCAGAGCCAGTTTTGTACTAGAAGCTTTGAACAAAGAGAGAACTCTGATCCAACGGGTTTATACACTTCTAAGACAAAGGATTCAGTGAGATCATACATTTTCCATATATGGTTAATCATGAGATCATACATCCAATTTTCCCTATATGGTTACATACACTGGATAATAAGTTCATCTAATTACTTAAAGCATTAATCTTAGTTTACAAAATTATCTTAGCCACACAACTTTTCTTAAGTGCTCGGAGTTGCTAATGGGAGAGTTACTACTGTCCTTGGGTAAATTTATTGGATTAAGTAACTCTTTGTAACATATAGGTCTTTGTGTCATTCACAGTGAGGTCACTCAGATGTTTTTCCATATGGTAGTCCTTTCCATAGTGACATCTAGGTCTCAGAAGATATATTACCACTTAATGGGGTTTAACTGTTTGTTAATGTAATCTCCAACAAGCACTTTCCTCTCTTAAAATAATGTGAATAGAGAGGTTCTCTCAGAGTTCATGTATCTAAGCATGTCTTCCCTTATAATAATGTGAATAGAGAGGGTCCCCCAGAGCCCATATATCTGACTCTGTATGATTCTTTTCTTTTATTCACATTATTTCTTTTATCTACATTATTCCTTATTTGCTATCTTTACCTCATTGTAATAATGGGGAGATGAATCCTTCTGTGCCCAGATAGTCCCCGACTTATGGCCAATAGCTTAGCGATTGTTCAAAGAAACAACAAATCTCCTCAAGGTACTTATAACCCAGTTCCAAAGTTCCGACTGTCCCTGCTCAGTGGCCACATGACTACATGTTGGGCACCTGGCAACAGCCAACATTTACAGGCATTTGCCGTGTCATGCAATCACATGAATGCATTTTACAATGTTTTTTTTTTCTCCTGAAAACTGCATTTACTTGTGCTTTTTGGCAAAGCAATGGCTTCACTCAATGCCCATGGTGTTTTTGCTTAAGGACCACCACAAAAAAGGTCGTAAAATTAGGTTAGGCCACACTGGGGAACCTTTTTACAACTGTCACAACTTCAGACTGTAATTGACAGGTTCTCTTATGGTCGTAAATCAAGAATTACCTGTGGTCAGAGATAACAGAATAACTTGGAAGGGTCCTTGGAGATTTTCCAGTCCAACCCCCTGCTCAAGCCAGGAAGAAAGGCTATACCATTTCAGACAAACGGTTGTGCAATCTCTTCTTAAGAACCAGATATGTGCTGAAATATTAAGCCAAAGGGAGAACCTCATGTCTTTTTGTAGCCATATACAAACTATGCAGGGAGCTAGAGACTTTCTTAAAAGGGCAATGCCACAGCTGGAAATAGAGTCATGCAATGAGATGATGGATGGATGAAAGAGATTGAATGGAACGTGAGCTTCTGAAGATATGACTGAACACATGATCCATATGGTTCATGCAACACCTCTTCCACAAAGACTATCCCATAATTTAAATCATGGAGTACAAATCTACGGCTGCATCCATCACCCTTTCAAATGCTTCTGGCAAATTGCAATTTTTAATATGACAGAAGGCAAGCATTACTAAATGTATGAGGAAGAATGTTAATTGTACTTAATTATTTTCAGTTTGATTAATGTTAATTTAATTTATTCATATTTACTGTTTGAAGAAGAGCACAAGAGATGCCTTTGAAGAAGGTATTCAGCAGCTGCTAGCAAACACCAACTTAGCTCTGAAAGGAAGGCGGGGATGAGGAATAAATTCAGGATTGCCCTACCTTGAGAGGGGAAAGAGAGAAGCTCTTCCCAGAATCTTCCACCCACCGTGTCCTTACCTGGTGCCTAAATAAGGCAAATTTCAAAGTTACACTCAGCATCTTCTTTAAGGAGTGCAGATTTAGGATCAGAGCTTAAATGTCTATGCATAACCCTCTTAAAAAATTAGTAGAGCACATCCTTGGATTTTATTTAATTTTTTTTTTTTTGCACAATTCCCTACAAAAATTAGCAAAGGACAAAAAAAAAGAAAAAGAAAAGAAATTAAGGAAGTTCATTGGAAGCCATTCAGAAACAGTACTACTGTTGGAAGAAATATCCAGGTCCAGATCCAAGCTGGGAGAAAGGCACTGGAGACAAAATGGAGGCTGGAGGCTGATTGGAAAGATGGTTTAATGATGAAGCAGAACCACATGGGTTTGTGGCTCTGAGCAGCTGACTCCATGGAGTTGAGAGTGAGGAGTTTTTATACCTTCTCTTGGGCTTTGCATTTGAGCTTCCTGTTCCTGTGCAAGAGCATGTATTCTATTGGCTGTTGTAGGGGTCATAGCTGGCTCTATAGGTTGTCTGAGCTATGTTTGGTTGAAGTTTGGAGGGTGATGCAATGTCCTTAGGATATTGTGCAATGTAGTGGACTCTGCTGCTAGATGGTAGTGGATTAAGTATTATGTCCTGAAGGGCCATGTCTTAATCCCATCATCCTGGAGCTGAAGGTCTTTTGTTTTGTAGATAGGATGCCCAATCTTTCTTAATGGGCACAAAATATCTGCTGGGTGCAGGGAGCTGGGGCTCTGAGTTTCTTTTCCTGTAAAATTTTTATTTCTCTTTTAGGGGAAATATTTTATCCTGCCTTTTAAATATTTCTCAAAATATTTCATTCTTCTAGGAGGGGGGAGAATGTGGCTTCCCACACTACCAACATCTGGATGCATAGCTACAGTTTTGCTTTTCCAAGAACCGGGGCAAACTCCATGGGTTGCAAATCCTTGGTCCTGAAAACCCCTGCTTCTCGTTGGAGTAAAGGCTTAACTATTGTTGATGGGTTTTTAAAATTTTATTTTTCACTCCTGCCTGGAGAAGCTGTAGAAATGTTTATTGAAGTGATGCTTAGCTGTGGCCTCTGCTGTGTTTGTAAAAAGATTGCTTCTTTATCACTTAGGAATACTTTCGGTAGCTTTGTAGATGTCATGTCTTGCTTGTCACTCACAGTGATTCTGATTAACTGGACAATAACTCAGAGAAGAGCATTTCAGTTATTGCCATAACCACATCATGGGTACTCAGTAGCCCTTTATTGCAGCTGGCTGACCAAGTGGGGTGCTTCCATATTAAGGAACGTCAGGCACGAAAGACCAGGTGCACACATGAAAGTCCAATTAAACTGATTTATTGCTAATTATACTTATGCACAGGAATCTTCTCAACTAACAGTTAGCACTTGTTCGGGATTAGATAAAAGTCCCCTTCTAGCCAGCCAGATCAGCCAAATCAACCCTGGTGATCAATATGGTGAGAGATGCCGCAGCCAGATTGCCTTCACATCCTACTAGTTGTCTGTAGGTGATGACCAGCCTGAAGGAGGAATCAAGCATGTCATCAGTCTGGAGACCCTTCTGCCCACAAGAGATATAAGTCCAGCCCACCTTGAATTCTATTGACTCTTATCTACCACCAACTCACTTGACCATTAGTAGTTTAGATTCTTGCAGAAAACATTAGCATATAATAAAGCTGTAGTCATTTGAACCAACTTCCTTCCTGATTATTGCACCTGACACTGTTGAGGACCTCATGCAGCTCGCAGGCTGAGGATTGGATGTGTCTGGTCTATATAGTCCACTTTCCCTTCAGCTCTTAGAGCAGATAGATGCAGATGTTACATTATGCCATTCCATCAAGTATGACGTTTTATATCACTTCCAATCTCTTCTTAGATTTGTATAAATTACTTCCACCTGAATGCCTTTTTTATTTCACTTCCGATTGATGTCTTGTGGAATCAGATAAGGAATCAAATATGGGAAAGTCTAGTAAGGGAGTTTATATCTCATCAAAAGACAAGAAATATTTGAATATGAATTTAATTGTCACAGAATTGCTTGACCCAAAATGCAGAAATGCCCACAGTAAAGAAGAATTGAACAATTCCTCATTTGCTTTGCATCGTGATCCATTTTCTTCCAGGCATTTTTTCCTCAAACAGTTTTTTTTCCCCCTGTGGCAGACATAAAAATAAAATTTAATTTTACAAATTTATATAATTTAAAACCAACTTGCAAGAAATTACAAGTTAGCCCATTAATAAACTAAAACACTCTCAGAGGGAAATCCTTTCCCATCTTTCATGAAATCTCATGAGCCTTTTTCTTGTATGAGCACTTCAACCACATTTATATGTCTCCCCTCCTCCCCAACCGACAAAGCTTTGTTTGCAGCCCTTGATAACTCAGCGTTATAAAATGAATTCTTAAACCTTGTTTTCAACCTCCAAGCTTGCAAACATTATTAGCAGACTTTTATACAAAATAGAAAAGTCTTTGGTATAACTTCTGCAAGATCAAATAAAGTAGATATGTTGTTTTAATAAAGCCATCCTGGGCAGGAAAAGGCAGCTGAGAAAGATGTTTGGAAATTGATGATGAGGAAAAAAAATATCATTGAAAAGAATCAATGTGTGGTAGCCTAGTAGTTAGCTGAGCTCATTGACTGGAAGGTTGGCAGTTTGAGAACCGAGCACCGTATGATGGGTAAGATCCCATTACTTGCCCTAGCTTCTGCCCACCTAGCAGTTCGAAAGCATGCAAATGCAAATAGATAAATAGGTACAACTTTGGTGGGAAGGTAACAGCATTCCATGAGCCTTAGGCGTATGGCCGTGTAGGTCACGTGACCACAGAAGCGTCTTCAGACACTGCTGGCTCCCTCAGCTAAGAAACGGAGATGAACATCACCCCGTAGAGTCACACCTGACTGGACAGGGGAAACCGTTAACTTCTTTTTATTGCACTATATCCGTGCTGGCAAACCTATGGCACGTGTGCCACAGGTGACACACAGCACCCTCTCTGTGGGCACGCGAGCCTTCGCCTCAGTTTAGCTCTGCCGCACATGCACGTGTGTGCCTCCTGCTGGCCAGCTGGTCGTTGGGTCTCGGCCGCACATGAGTGGGGGGCACATGAGGGGGTGGAGTGCGTGCAGGGGGGCATGCGTGCATGCAAGGGGGCACATGCAGGGAGATGCATGTGCTTGTGCAGGGGGATAGGGCACCTGTGGTGGCCATGCGTGCATGCACGAGAGTGGGGCACATGCACGGGGGTGTACATGTGTTGCATTTTGGGGGTTTGGGAGCTCAAACGTGCATTCGCATGCATGCGCACTTTGGGCACATTCTGGAAAAGGTTAGCCATCACTGCACTATATTATTTAGTGGAATATGAAATTTAATATCACTGAAGGTTAGGGTATGTCCAAATATTTCTCAGGAATGACTATATGTGTGATTGTATCCCATGAATCTACAGTATTGCATTCAGTCACTTCAGGCGTCACAACATAGTGATTGTTTGACGCATTCAATCTATCATTCGAGTCTCTTTCGGTCACATATCTGGAGTCTGATGGTTCCTAGGGATTTGATACAGGTCAACTCCTTGGGGATCAACTCCTGGATTATAGTTTTTGAGGCTATCACATTTCCTCTTATTTGACAATAACTGCACAATGGTGAAAAAGGTAAACTTGAAAACAAGTCACGTACCAATAACCCGCCAAAAAATTTTTCCAGACCCAAGCAACTAAGATCTTAAATTGCCACATGTGAAGAATGTGTCCTCGGTTTATTAAAAGCACTGTGTTACAACTCTAGGCTGCTCCAAAACAGGCAAATGTATCTCTCATGGCAATCCAATATGTCCCATATGTTAGAAATATTGCTTAGCAGATATTCCACGTCATTTTCCAAAATTTATGGCTTGCTAATTTTTGAAAGAGTGGCTGTGAAATTTTGGAAAGGCTGTAATGAACCATGTTCATCTCCTTACTTTCTCTCCTAAAGTCCTGATCTTTCCTTCTGTAATTTTTTTTAAACTATTTTTTTTTTATTTGAAATGAGAAAAGATGAAAAGATATTCCAAATATAAGCAAAGGAAGTCCATTGCCCTGTTCCAACCCAGCAATCTAATTTTCATAGCTTGCAATTAGAGAAAACCTGCAATAATTGGCATCAACTCCCCAAATTTTAGAAATGCCAACAATTATATACAGGTAGTCCTCGCTTTAAAACCACAATTGAGCCCAAAATTTATGTTGCTAAGTGAATCATTTTAAAGTGAATTTTGCCCCATTTTACGACCTTTCTTGCCAGAGTTGTTAAGTGAATCATTGCAGTTCTTAAGTTTTTAAGGGAATCTGGTTTATCCATTGACTTTGCTTGTCAGAAGATCACAAAAGGTGATCACATGATCCCCAGGACACTGCAACTGTGATAAATGTGTGATACTTGCCAACAATCTAAATTTTGATCACATGACCATGGGGATGCTGCAACAGTCATAAGTGTGAAAAATGGTCGTAAGTCACTTTTTTCAGTGATGTTATAACTTTAGACGGTCACTAAATGAACCACTGTAAGTCGAGAACTGCCTATATTGAATGCTTTTACAGCAATTATGATTACACAATATAAATAGCCGTTTCCTTACTTCTGCTTTTAAAGTGAGGCACAAATAGTTTCATTTTTCTTTTCTTTGTTTTATTTTATAAACAAGGTAGGTGGATAAAGGACAGCAGGAATTTTCAGGAACAGCCTTATTTTGGTCATGCAAACAAAGGTATTCCTCAACTGATTATTCAAGCAGAAAAGCTTTCTGACTGCATTCAGATTATACTGAAAATCGTCCTGCAGCAATTAGACTTGTATTGCCTTCACCCCCAAACTTTTAAACAGGAGGCAGAGAGATGATTGGCTTTAGAACATGAAGAGAACATGCAGCTTTAGATGTTCTTTTCAAAGTAAAGATCAAGTATGTGAAAGAAATAACCAAAAGCACTTCATAAAAAGCTTGGGAGGGAAATTTAAGTTTGTCCATTTAATTATAGCATAATATTTATTTTTTGGGGGGGGGATTACATCTCTCGAAAGTGTACAAGCCGCACTTCAAAATGTTTATGCATTAGTTTATTCAATTTGTAATACATGCACATACAAACCTCAATCAATAGGGGTCCGAAAGGTTCACAACAATACGCAATAATGCAATAAAGCATGTACAGTAATCAAATGTAAACTAAGTCCTAAAGAAATACATCAATAGATACTGACAGTAAAAATGATCAGCCACAGACTGGGTGCGTTGAGTGCACATATCCATATTAAAGGGAAAGGGAAAGGGAAAGGTTCCCCTCTCACATATGTGCTAGTCGTTCCCAACTCTAGGTGCTCATCTCCGTTTCAAAGCTGAAGAGCCAGTGCTGTCTGAAGACGTCACCATGATCATGTGGCCAGCATGACTCAACCCCAAAGGCGCACGGAACATTGTTACCTCCCCACCAAAGGTGGTTCCTATTTTTCTACTTGCATTTTTACATGCTTTCGAACTGCTAGGTTGGCAGAAGCTGGGACAAGTAATGGGAGTTCACCCCGTTATGCAGCACTAGGGATTCGAAACGCTGAACTGCCGACCTTTCGATCAACAAGCTCAGCATCTTAGCCACTGAGCCACCGCTCAGGTAATATTTAAAAACACACACACATTTAAATAAGGATTGCAATATCATTTTAAAAGATTTAATAGGTGGGCCTGCCAGCACAGCATATGCAAGCCTGAGTCAGCAAAGGATAGATATTTATACACCCATATTTGGAGTCTGGAAATAAGTAGAACTAATTGTCATCATCATCCAGGAGAACATTATCCCCATCTCATTCCAACGGAAGCTACTTCCTGTTACAGCCATTCAACAGGATCATATCATTGAGGGAAGAACAAGCTACCAACTTCTCTCTGTGGTTTTGTTCTGCTTTCATTGATTCCTGCGGTTTCGCAGGGAAATGCATTAGTTAATATACAGAATGTTTCCCATCTAAATCTAAATCATCTTTTAGGCCACTTTCCTCTATCTGGAATAGTGGAATTACACGCCGGACTTGATCTTTCTGGATTTTCACCCCCAATTAATTACAGCTTTCATTCTTCAATCTTGCTCCGAGAACCCAGAACTTTTGAAACAGAGGCTTTACATAAAAGCGAATTCTGGTAAAGCAGTCTGAATCAAACAATCTGGTGTGATGCCATGATAATAATAGGTGGTAGAGAAATGTGAGAAACAAGTAAAATAATAAAATAAAATAAAATAAAATAAAATAAAATAAAATAAAATAAAATAAAATAAAATAAAATAAAATAAAATAAAATAAAATAAAATAAAATAATAAAATACATTGTTACTTAGAGAAGACAGCCTTTGATTTTTATAATACAGAGCTGTATGATAGACTTAGACTTAGAATAACTTTATTGTCACTTTAAATGTACACTAATCGGCATACATTAAAATGAAATTTTGTTGCATACAGCTCTCAAAGGGTCACTACCTCCAATATACACTACATAAACATGACAATAAATAAGTAAATAAGTAAACAAACAAATATGTACCCACATATATTATATGACACAGAGAAACAACACAGTCTAGTTCGGATGTACATCCGAGAAAAACAAATCTTGCAAGTTTATCAGATGGATGATAAGATTTATATGGGCTGCAAGCAACCTGGGAGAAAATTGACTTGTGCTGTGATGGTACTGAGAGATGCTTCAGATTTGACCCTCAAGAAATGTTCTGGTACACAGGGGACCAGAGTAGTGGTGAAATCCAATTTTTTTTACTACCGGTTCTGTGGGCGTGGCTTGGTGGGCATGGCTTGGTGGGCATGGCAGGGGAAGGATACTGCAAAATCTCCATTCCCACCACACTCCAGGGGAGGATACTGCAAAATCCCCATTCCCTCCCCACTACTGAGGGAAGGATATTGCAAAATCTCCATTCCCAACCCACTCTGGGGCCAGCCAGAGGTGGTATTTGCTGGTTCTCCAAACTACTCAAAATTTCCGCTACCAGTTCTCCAGAACCTGTCAGAACCTGCTGGATTTCACCCCTGGACCAGAGCACTGGTTTGCAACATGTGTTCAACATACAATTCTGTTCTTGCAGTTCTTCACAACTTCTTTAAAGTGTCACTGACAGAGCCCTATCAAGCAACCGACGCCTCTTTCTTTTCCTTTACTCCCCTCTGGCCTCCTGGTCCTTTTGTTTTGTGCTGTTTGCATATTTTTCTTCGTTGTTCTTTGTTTTTTAAAAATGTTTTGACAATTGTGAACCACTCAGATTCACTGGACGTCGGGCAGCAAATCAATTTAATGTATTAGTTATTATTAACCAAAGCCATAATATGAGCATTGTGCAAAACTGAAAATACCTCCCTCCAGCCCAGAAAAAAAAAAGAAAGAAAACGCTTATTCCTTCCAAAATCAGGGAGATGCAAGTGGAATGAAGTTGTCTACAGGATCTGTCTACTCCCCCAGGGTCAATGATTGCTGAGAGCTGGCCTTTAAGAATGACAAATCGGGTGGGCTGACAGATCGGGATGGCAGATCTCATTTCCTTGTGTCAAGGGGTGGGACTTTTAAGCATTACTGCTGTCAACCAAAATGCTCATTAGCAACCATCAACCAGGATGACTGACATTGGTGCCTTGTCCCCCTTCCCCTCCCCAGGATCTCATGACTGAGTTGATTTATCCAGCACACCTGCTACCGCTTTTCTACTTTGAAACACTCCATTTGTACAAACTGAATATTCAAGGGCAATTTTGAGAGCAGTGGGCATGAAAGTGCCTCTCTATGTGATGTCCTCAACACCCGCAAGGGGGGAGGGGAGAGACTCAAGATGGGAAGCAGGGCAGCAGGAAGACAGATCACCAATGGATCACATCTTGGCAAGCCTTTCAAAACCAGGAAATGTATGTGTGTTTGGTAACACATAGCTGCCATTGGATGATCTTGAGAAAGCAATGCAAAGCTGGACCAAGTTCATACAGTTAGTTCTCGACTTATGAACACAAATTGAGCCCAACATTTCTATTGCTAAGCAAGACATTTGTTAAGTGAGTCTTGCCTCATTTTACAGCCCATCAAATGGGTTTTTTCCAGAGGTGGGCTGCTGGGGGTTCGCAGGGGTTCAGGAGAACCTCTAGCTAAGATTCTGTGCAGTTTGGAGAACTCCCAAATCCCACTCCTGGCTGGCCCCACTCACCCCGCCCCTCCCCTCCCAGGAGTCCCCATGTGGATTGTTTTGGATGCAGATAAGTGCAGGGCTCATACGGAGGCCTGAGGAGGGCAAAAAAAGGGCCTACTGGAAGTTCCAGAGGGCCTCTGGAGCCTGGGGAGGGCGTTTTTGCCCTCCTGGAGGCTCAAGGAAAGCCTTCGGAGCCCAGGGAGGGCAAAAACGCTCCCTGTTGTGATGCAGGAGGCCGACTAGGCCACAGCCACCATGGCCACATCCACCCAGCAACCCAGCAGAGAACCCCTTGCTAAAATTTTTGAAGCCCACCCCTGGTTGTTTTGCCTGCATACTCAGGCACAGATAAATGGGGACAGTCCTTGATGCAGCTTCATGAGCTTTCCAAAGGAGATGGCCACTTTTACACTTTGAGGAATGGTATGTCACTTGTACTAATGTGCTTTGTAAAATGAATGGGTCAGATGCCTTCCATTGCTTTAATAAACATACCTTGAGTTTTATATTATACATTCACTACATATTAGTTTCTTTTTACCTTCTTCCAAGGAATTCAGAATAGCTAAAATAGTGACTGATACTAAGGAATCTTTCAGTTTCCTAACTAAGCAAGGAACTCAGGTTGTTGTTGTTTTTTTTAATTTAAACTTCTTGTTTCCCTCTTTTATATCCATCTATACACATGCACACACATACTCACTCTCTCACACACACACACGCACGCAAGAAAACTATCCAGCTTGCAATAATTTGCAACTCAAATTATTCAGCGCAGGCAGCTCAGCATGTCCCTAGGTATAAACTAAATACTCTTTTATATCCACCGAAAGAAAGGCTATTGCAATAATAGCTATAATTTCCAGAAAACATTTTTAGTAAATTACAGTAGACAATAGCACAATTTCCTACATTCGGCACATTGGCTGCCAACCTTAATTTGTTTGTGTTTGAGAACCCACCTCTTTTCTCCTGCTCATTCTCTCCATTCCAGGAGTGACTTGAGAGACCCATCAATCTGATTGGCACTTTCTTTCAAATAACTGCAACCTGTACTTTTTTTTTTTTACCAAGTAAAGGCCAGATGTCCAATTTTCTCCTTCACTGTACTGCTGAAAGCTTTCTGAATGCTACTAATTTTTTTCGACCAAAAGTTAAAGTTACCATATCACCTCAAGCCATTGTAGGAAGTTGCCAAAGCCAGCGCATATGTTTAAATTCAGCAAGGTAGCTGTTTAGACATCTTTAGGTTATAGCTTTGCTTATCTCTCCCATCATTCAAATGCAGCCCACGTGTCCTGGGTTATGCCTGGCAGATAATTGATGAATCTCACTAGTTTAGAATCCACAGACAGGAAGTAGGGATGCAAAAGGCATTATTTATTCATTGAAGCTTTTCTGCAGGAGTTACAAGTGCAAAGGAATTTAGCTCTGGCTTTGAGAAAGTAGTAGGAGAGGTGAACACATTTACTCATTCCCTGAGAAAGTTCCAAAATAGCCATGCTTTGATTGTGGTGGTTTAAAAGGGGCAGTGAAGGTTTTGGACAGGCTTTCAACATTCTGTTAGTTATATTAATATAATGGATTATTAACAGAACAATAGATACATTAACAGAATATAAAGTAATGTTCCTGAAATCCCTGATTTCAGTCTGCCAGAATTGGTGAAATTAAGAAACCGACACTACCAAAGAAGTCCATCCAACTGAAATTCACATCAAATGCAAATTGATGATGATGATGAAGATGAAGATGATGGTAGTGATGGTGATAATGAGGATGAGGTTGATGACTGTCTTTATACGGGTACTGTAAAGATGGTGAACGGGGAAGAGATGATTTGTGCGATCAGAAACCAAGGGGATGATCTGTGACAGCAGCGAACAGGTTTCATGTGAAAAAAGGATGATGAACCAATTAAGAACAATGGGCAAAAGGGATGAATCACATCATTGACATTCTTCAATACTGGAAGCTTTTGCAAAATGTATTTCATGCTGGTAACAGGGATGAAAGCTTCAAAAGCTAAAATTTGCTATTGATTTTATCATGCTACATGAATGAAAGTGAGGAGCTTTTTCACAGCATCACATCGGCCAATAAAACATGGGCTCGTTATTATGATTTAGAAATGAAGCATCCATTCATGGAATAATATCAAAAAGCTTCATCCATGAAAAACAAATTCAAAAGCCAGACTTGAGCTGGAAAACTCATGATGACAGTTTGGGGCAAGACAGCTGATGTTATTCACATGGATTTCCTTGCACTTGGCACCACTATCAACTCAGAGCACTACACTGCAACACACACACAATTTTGAAACAACTAGTCAGTGGAGTTCAGAAGCTCAAGAAGGAAACTTTGTTGCAATATGGCAAACAAGGCATCGTGTGTCATGCTAGCCAAGAGGCAATTGAGAACTTGGATGTCACATCCTTACCCTGTTCACCATACAGTCCACATTTGGCACAATGTGACTTCCACGTTTTACCAAAATTGAAGGAATATCTCAGGGAGCATCCCACTGAACCACTTGAAGAAATGAATTGGCAGGACTGGTTGAAGGGATAAAATATGGAGCTCCTTGATGACACGTTTAAGAAGCTTATCCATCATTGGCAGAAATGGCAGTGAAGGGTGGTGAGTATGTAAGAAGCAAATGCTAAGGTAACAAAAGAGATCATTTCAAGGGTTATTTTCCTATTTCATTTACTGAAATATCCACATTTAAACTAATGTTATAGAAGTAGAGAAATTGCTTTTATCCAGCCCTCATAGTTTACAAACAGGTTGACCTGAAAACCAAAACATACCATATCAATGAAGACAATCTTGGACACTTTCTAAACTTATGGCACAGGTAGATCTATAGACCAAATAACTCAGAACCGAGCACAACTCAGAACTGAGCACAACCGAGCATAACTCAGAACTGAGCACAACTCATAACATCTTCTACCAAGAATATTCCTGACATCCCTTGAGCTTCATAGACTAATTCATGAGCTTATCCAGATGTGGTTGCTCAAACCACTTCTTCCTTTACATTATCTAGCAGTTAGGGCTACTGTAAAAGATTTATTAGCCACAACTCAACTCTGACTATGTTGTAATGTACACGAGAGGAAACTTTGGGTTTAGAAACAGAACCACTTTTCTTTGTCACCCAAGAATTTTTTTAGAAACAAAATAAGTTGTTTATTTGACAGATAGATACCCAGAAGCACATAAGAATCAAAATGTTAAAATGAATGTCTTTGGAGGGAAATGAACAAATAAAATTAGTTGGGAGTAAATTAGCTCCCAGAAAACAAAAATTAAAATGCAATTTGAATTAATTAAAAGCATAAGTAAATGAAAGTAATATCAGTCACAACCAGGAAATGGAGTTTGTCTTAAGCATAACTCTTACTAAGATAGGCTGTGGTTGAGAACTCAGGAAATAATTAGACAAGCTGAGTACAACCATATTATTTTGATTAATTTCTCTTGATAACTGTGGGTGATTTCCAGTTTCATTGGTACCCAGCACATTCCCATATATCCAGATCAGAGCAACTACACCTCATTCAATTCAGCTAGCAAAAAATATAGCTTGTTACTTGTTTATTTATTAAACATCAGCAGATATAAAAAAATAGTTAACTGGGAATTTGGCAAGCAAAAGCAGAGAGACACATGATGAACAGGAAATGCATATTATCAATACATCTCTAGCTATGTATACCAAAAGGAACAGAATTTTCCAGAGCTGATAGAAGAAATGCTGTGGTCAATTAACATGGATATTCCCAAGGGGAATCACCTTTGCTTATTCTGTTCTTAAGCCTTTTATGTACAAACAATAGAGATGGAAAATGGGACACCAGGTGATTTCACCTGTATTCTACCCCATAAAGGAAACAATTTGGTGAAGGATTCATGTATTTAGCAATAGCAATAGCACTTATATACCGCTTTACAGTGCTTTACAGCCCTCTCTAAGCGGTTTACAGAGTCAGCCTATTGTCCCCAACAATCTGGGTCCTCATTTTACCCACCTCGGAAGGATGGAAGACTGAGTCAACCTTGAACCTGGTGAGATTCGATTTGGCTACCTGCCAAATTGCAGGTAGCCAGCAGTACATTCTGCTATTGATTTATTGATTTTAAAATGTATTAGCTGCCCATCTTGCTACGCAGCAGTTCTGGGCAGCTTACAATATTAAATAAATGCAATATTTTCTCACTAAGAAGGTTAAACAAAATGCTTTTTTTTCAAGATGGAGAAAGAGGACACCTGCATTTTAGAGGCCTGAGGATATTCTTTTGCAAATCAAATTGAATTTATTGTACTTTTAATGGAGTCACAAGCATTCAGGCATTCTTGGCTCTCCACGTTCCACAGAGAGGGCTCCTCTGCAACTTTGGACAGCCCAAAATCAGGGGTGAAATGTAAAATTTGTTACTACCGGTTCTGTGGGCGTGGCTTGGTGGGGTGGGGTTTAATGTAACTGGGTGGGCGTGGCCAACTTTTCTTTTTTTTTTTTAACTTTTCAAAGCATTTTTTCTAATGCTTTGAAAAGCCTCTGCTGATCAGGCAACTCAGCTGGGATCGTCAGAGAGGCTTTTTTAAAAATGCCTCTCTGACGATTAAGCAATTCAGCTGGGATTGTCAGAGACTTTTCAAAGCATTTTTTTACCACCTCGTCGGCCAAGAGGTTGCAGAGAAAAATGCTTTGAAAAGCCTGTGACAATCCCAGCTGAGCCGCACGATCATCAGAGGCTTTTTTTTTTTAACTTTTAAAAGCATTTTTTCATCGGAAGAGATTGTAGATGCTTTTAAAATGCTTTTAAAGGTTAAAAAAAAAGCCTCTGATGATTGTGTGGCTCAGCTGGGCATGGTGGGGGGTGGGGGCGCAGGGATTTTTGCTACCGGTTCTCTGAACCACCCGCTGCCATCGCTACCTGATCGGGGGATCCGGTCCAAACCGGGAGCATTTCATCCCTGCCCAAAATGCTTTGACTTCAAGTTTCATTCTGTCATTTTGTGCATATGGGAAGAAGGGTCTAGGATGTTTTGCTTCTGCCACATGCTTGCGCCTCCTTGACCCCTGCCCTCCAGCCACAGCCAATTGACAGCGAGTGTTCAGACTCAGTTGAACCTCTGCCAGTATTTCTCTAATGGATACCCAGCCTTCCACCTCCCACCCCCACCCCACTCCCCGTTATGGGTATTTCGCAGAGGGATCATTGTACTCCAGCAATTTGTCCCAAGGGACAAGCAGACGTCCCTCCTAGCAGCCAATCAGGGCTCCGAGGGGAGGGCCTCTGCCTAGCCATGAAGGTACTGTGGCCAGTGCCTTTTCTGTGGGAAGGGGAGGGTCGCACGCCTATACACACAAACACTTTTTGTTTTGATCCCTTAGATTCTGTGTTAACGGCAGGCAATTGCCAGGACAAGAATTTCATTTTCTAGGTTATTGAATTACATATACCATATTTTTCGGAGTATAAGATGAACCTTTTTCCCCCAAAAAAAGAGGTAAAAATCTGGGTGCGTCTTATACTCTGAATGTAGCCCCACCCAGCCTCTCAAACGGAGATTTCAGAGGCTGAAAAAAGCCTCAGAAATGAAGCTTCAGAAAAGAAGCCCTCAAACAGAGCTCCAGAAAGAAAAGCTCTGAAACTCTGTTTCAGAGGCAGAAAAAAAAGTTTTTTCTGAAACAGAGTTTCAGACGTTTCAGAGGCTGAAAAAAAAGCAAGGCACAGAGCTCACAACCAACGAACCTGTTGCTATAATTCACCTCTGGGAACAGCTGATTGGAAGTATTCCGGGAGGCCGATCCACCCGCCAATCAGCTTTTTTCTTATTTTCCTCCCCAAAAACTAAGGTGCATCTTATACTCCGGTGCGTCTTATAGTCCGAAAAATATGGTAGTTGGAGTCAGAGGTGGGTTTCATATAAGTTTACCACTGGTTCACCGCACACCAAAAATGTGCGAGCGCGCATGCACGCAGCTTAGAAAATATGGCTAAATAGGACAGCACAGCGCTGGGGTGGGTGGGCGGGGCCACAGGTCTCCACTACCAGTTCGCCCAAACTGTTCGGAACGGGCTGAATACCACCACTGGTTGGAGTCAAAGGCAGCAGGGAAAAAAGCGTGTAGTGAATAACACAAAGTCCTATCTGGAGCCTTAGGGATGTCTTCAGGTGTTTGCTTTTCAGGACTCTTTCCTTGTGTGACCAGAGTCAGAAGTAAAACAGTAGCTTCTTCATTACAGCTGTGGCATCTTTTGAATGGTTTGACGTAACTTTCTGCAGCTGTGATTTGCACATTCAGCTCATTTCATATTCTCTGCATGAGGAAGGGCATATCCTCGATTTACAACCCTTCATTTTTAGCGACTGTTCGAAGTTACAACGGCGCGGAAATAAGTGACTTACGACCGTTTTTCACAATTATGACCTTTGCAGCATCCCTAGGATCATGTGATCAAAATTCAGAGGCCTGGCAACTGATTCATATTTATTTACGACGGTTGCAGCATCCCAGAGTCACACGTGATCAACTTTTGCGACCTTCTGACAAGCAAAGTCAACGGGGAAGCAAGATTCACTTAACAACCGGGGGACAAAGTTACCAACTGCAGTGATTCACTTTACAACTGAGGCAAGAAAAGTCGTAAAATGGGGCAAAACTGACTTAGCGAATGTCTCATTTAATAACATAAATGTTGGGCTCAACTGTTGCCGTAAGTCGAGGACTATCTGTGTGTGTATGTATGTATGTATGTGTCTGTGTTTGTATATATATATATATACCAGGGGTGGGTTCTACTTACCTTTACTACTGGTTAGCAACCTGGCTGCGCATGCACACTTGCTTTGCTCAGATGCACGCGCGCTCTTCTGCACATGTGCAGAAGCGTTTTGATGATGTTGGGGTCGGTGGGCGGAGCCTCCCGCCGGTTTTACTACTGGTTCTATAGAACCGGTGTGAACCGGGGGCAACCCACCACTGATATATACAGTGTGTACACACACACATTCACACACACAGTCCAAAAAGTCCCATTCCGACATGGAATGCAGTAGCAGCAGGCAGGTTTAACCTCTGAAATCTGAGCTCTTCACCAAAGCCTAAAAGAAAGCCAAAAAGCAGAAAGGAAGTGCAAAAGAAACCTCATACAAATATTTGGGAGGAACCGTTAAGCTATAAACTCCTTGTAATGTAATGATATGATTCTTCATATCTGTTACCGTTCACCCGGTCATGCCTTCAATTGCTTAATGCCCTTCAGAGACAGAAATGAATTGACTGGATATTGCTTTCAAGCAGAACAGAAATATTTGCATTGTCGCTTCATTTTGACACCAGAGCTTTTCATTCTTCTTTTAACTCTAAAAGTGAATTGGTGCTTGTAAAAAGCTGTAGATTTTTACTTGTGCAATTCTTTCTATTCTGAGGTCAGTA
This sequence comes from Pantherophis guttatus, assembly GCF_059756535.1. Lineage (NCBI taxonomy): Eukaryota > Metazoa > Chordata > Lepidosauria > Squamata > Colubridae > Pantherophis > Pantherophis guttatus. Next base: position 134,132,751 of record NC_142063.1, on the reverse strand, counting down.
AGCATTATTTCTGGGCTAGTGAAAGTGGAGTAAAATGAATAGGATCCACAGGCTGACTCTTTTTGTCAGTATCTTCATGGGCTGCTTTGTTCAGTACAGGTAGTCCCCAACTTACAACTATTCGTTTAGTGACTGTTTGGAGTTATAACACCAGTGAAAAAAGGGACTTATGACCATTTTTTATACTTATGACCATTGCAGCATCCCCAAAGTCACGTGCTCAAAATTCAAACACTGGGCAACTGGCATGCATTTATGATGGTTGCAATTTTTTTTTTAAAAAAAGTTTTTTATTAATAATACAATTAAAAACATTGAACATGGTGTGACTTTTCTGGTTTAGACATTTCTGTCAGTGGTGGGTTTCAAAAAATTTTTACTACCAGTTTTGTGGGCATGGCTTGGTGGGCGTGGCAGGGGAAGGATACTGCAAAATCCCCATTTCCTCCCAATCAGCTTGGACTTGGGAGGCAGAGAATAGATGGGGGCGGGGCCAGTCAGAATTTTTACTACCGGTTCTCCGAACTGCTCAAAATTTCCGCTACCGGTTCTCCAGAACTGGTCAGAACCTGCTGAAACCCACCTCTGATTTCCGTCAAGTTTTACCTTGCAACAAATACAGTTCCTTTTTGCTATGCAAGTATATACCATCTATCACAATTCAAACATGTAAATTCTTTCTTCTATGAAAATTATATCAATATCAATTTCAATCCTATCTATTGCAGAAAACTAACATAAAGATTTCTAAACTTTCAACTCATCAATGATTCTTTATCCAAATACTCCTCTCTTTTCCAACCAATAATACAATTTATTCCAGATTTCATAATATTCTGTTTCGCTCTTATCTTTGAGTTCCAAAGTCAACCTGTCCATTTCAGCGCAAGTTAATATCTATGATGGTTGCAATTGTTCCCCAGTCATGTGATCACTTTTTTGGGAAGCCAGATTCACTTAACAACTGTGTGACTAACTTAAAAACTGCAGAGATTCACTTCACAACTGTGGCAAGAAAGGTCGTAAATGGGGCAAAATTCACTTAACAAATGTCTCCCTTAGCAAAAAGAATGTTTGGGGTCGAGGACTGCCTGTATATACACAATTGTTTCCTATATGAAAAGACGTTTTCCTAGTTTTGTGTATGTATTCCTATTCCAATATTTGAGGGGCTTCCACAAGGAAGAGGGGTGAAGTCAACCTATTCTCAAAACACCTGAGGGCAGGACGAGAAGCAATGGATGGAAATTAATCAAAGAGAAAACCAACTTAGAACTAAGGAGAAATTTCCTGACAGTGAGAACAATTAAATCAGTGGAACAACTTGCCTCCAGAAATTGTGAATGCTCCAACACTGGAGGTTTTTATGGAAAGATTGGACAAACATTTGTCTGAAATGGTATAGGGCAGTGGTGAAATCTAAAATTTGTTACTACCGGTTCTGTAAAATCATGTAAAAAAATGCTTTCAAAAGGCTCTGACAATCCCAGCTGAGTTGCCTGATCGTCAGAGGGTTTTTAAAAAACCCTCTGCCGATCAGGCAACTCAGCTGGGATTGTCAGAGCTTAGATCGTCAGAGCCATTTAAAACGAAAAAAGCTTCTGATGATCGCACGGCTCAGCTGGGCATGGGGGGGCGGGGGCAGGGATTTCTCCGAACTGCCCGCCGCCATCGCTACCTACTCGCCCGAGCCGGTCCGAACCAGGAGCATTTCACCCCTGGTATAGGGGGTTGGACAAGAAGATCTCCAAGGTCCCTTCCAACTCTGTTATTCTGTTATTCTTTGGAGGAAGAGATCTCCTGTGCCATTTACTTCTTTTGAAAAAATTTGTATATCTTGCATTTCTACCAAATGATGTTCCAGATGTTCCAGAAACTTTTTGGAAAAAAGTCCAGATGATACTCCAAAGGTTTTAAAATAAAACCTTTTACTTTGACTGAAAAAGTGAAACTGACATCAATTCTTATCCAAGAGGAAATAATTTAAGACTGTCTCTTCCACTTAAAAAGGAAGCCTGCACAGAAAAAAGTTAATCTCCCTCTATTATCATATTCTTGGCAAATCTAAGACAACTCGCTCATTTAAATGTCAGTAAGCATTTAAAATGGAGAAAAAGGCTAATCCTAACTGTCAATAAATGCAGTATCTGGAGTTTGTTTCGTCATTCTATAATTGTTTGATTGTTATATATCCCACTTGAAATCAGCGCTTCATGATTAATTACTGAGAGGTCTACAGACAGTCCTTGACTTACATTTGCAATGAGCCTGACAATTACAGTCGTTAAGTTGTCACAGTCTAAAGTGGGCCACTCTCCAACTAGGCCCAATTTTATGACTTTCAGCACTTATCCAATCTTATAGCTGGTTTTCAAAAAGCTAAACTGAATGCAATCTGCTTAGAGATGTTTGGATGGGCAACCACCAGGAAATCCCATGACTAGAGGCTAGACTGGAAAGTAAACCATAATAATAATACTTTAATCCATACATATGAATGGCAAATCATGTACATATTGTCACCGAGAAAACTACATGCACAATATGTCCAGGTACCCCCAGGAGTAGGTTTTGACAAGAGAAACTTGACCTTTCTCTTACTAAATGTCTATGAAGATTCTCAATTATCCAGGTCATGGTTATTCCAAAGGCCCCACCATCCAGTCAGAGCTGAAGAAGCTTCTTGGATGAGAAGCAAAATGTCTTCAGAGAAAAACCAGAAAGTCCAGTTGCCTCTTGAAAAAGCAGCTTTGGGATTCTCTTACTAAAGTTCAAAGCCACAAAAGGTCTGATCTAAGAAATCTGCTTGAGCTCCATTCATGCTTGTGGTTTGATCAGGGCAACACAGAATCTCAACTGATTCTTTGCAAACACAAGAAAGTCTTCTAATCGCAATTCTGTTCATACTGACACACCTTGTTGAGCCTCACAATTACTGATCCTATATTGCTGGGCCATCTCTAACCCTCCACCTCCCCACCCTTCCCCTCTTTTTCCTTTTCTTTTCTTTTCTTTTCCTTTCCTTTCCCAGTTGGAGATTTTTACACCTATGTTAGGTAACAGGAAAGGATAGACCTTTACATGAATAAAACAGAATGGACCTGCTGCTGACACAAGCAATAAGGAGGATCCAGCGAAATAAAGTCAAATTAATTTTGAGACACATTAAATCCAATGACTAAGATTTAAGAAGTGCTTATGTCTTCTGTTGAAATCAATTGAATTTAAAAGTGCTTACCTTTGGCAGGATTATGGCTATAATTTAGATCATATACAGCAGCTTAATGAGTTTGTGCATCACAGCCAGAAAAACTGTTTGTATAAATAATCTGTTAATAAAATAATTAGTCAAAGTATAAATCTCACACAAATCAATAGCCTTGGAGCACACAGGGCCTGCTATCAAAACCTCTTCAGGATCAAGAAATAGAGACAATGGTGGCAGGACTTATTCAAGAACATAATTAGTAAAGGCTTCATATAGGATATAGGAAGGATCAGGAGGAGGGAGGAATAGATTTAAAACAAAATCGACTAGACAAATTATTAGAATCCAAAGAAGGGAAATTAATTTCGAAAATTTATAAATATCTACTTGAATATGATTTGGCAGAAGAATTGGTTAAAAGGCAGATGATAGCGTGGGCGAGGAACATTGGGCACAGTATACAGCTAGAAGAATGGGAAAGAGCGTGGGAGAACAATTACAGCATGACAAAATCGGTAGCTTACAAAGAAAATCACTATAAGATGTGGTATCGATGGTATCTGGCCCCTGCAAGGTTAGCGAAAATGTACCCAAATGTAAATCCGACCTGTTGGAAATGCAAAAAAGCACAGGGAACTTTTTACCACGCTTGGTGGCTCTGCCCAGAAATTAAGAAATATTGGAACAAGATAAAAACATGGATAGTAGAAATAACAGATTACGAAATTGAATTAGAACCCGAAATTTTTTTATTAGGCATGATTAAAAAGAACATTAGAAATGATATAAAATATTTAATACTTCACATAATTACGGCGGCTAGATTAGCGGTAGCACAACTTTGGAAGATAGATCAATTGCCAACCGATCAGGAGCTAATACAAAAGATATACACATGCGCAGAAGTGGACAAATTAACTTTAGAGTTACAGAATAAGGAGGACTCAAAATATTTTACAATATGGAATAGATGGTACCAGTGGATAAACCAGAGGAGGGAAAATGGGTAGAGATGAAATTTAGAAGAAATCAATATAATTAAAAACTGCACTGTCAGATAGATAGAAAATGTAATATATCACTGTAGGTTTGTATATATGTATATATAATAATAGAAATTAGTTAGTAAGTGAAGTTGTGTACTGTATATGTAAAATTGTTTCTTGACTAAGAGAAACTTGTATGTTTTAAATGTTTTTTAAGAATGAATAAAGTTTTGTTTTTTAAAAAAAAGAAAAAGAAAAAGAAAAGCAACCAAGTGAAAAATTAGAAGATCAGCTTTTCTAAAATCACCCATAAAGAAAGAAAGTAGTAAATTATCAAGAAATGTTAAGGTCCAAGGAAATTTCATCCTTACATTTCAGTCTAAGGCAGGGGTGTCAAACAGTGGTGGGTTGCCTCCGGTTTGGACCAGTTCGCAAGAACTGGTAGTAAAATCAGGAGGCTCCGCCCACCGACTCAGATGTTATTAGGAAGTTTCTGCGCATACGCACAAGGTCCCATTGCGAACCAGTAGTAAAGGTAAGTAGAATCCACCCCTGGTGTCAAACTCATGGCATCATGTTGTTGTCACATGATGTATCGTGATATTTTTCCCCTTCGCTAAACTGGGGGTGGGCGTGGCCAGCATGGGACACATCCAGCCCACGGGCCACAAGTTTAACACGTCTGGTCTAAGGCAATGCAATAATCAAATGGAGTCTGTACAAATTTTTAGCATAGAATTTGCCTTCCTTTCTTTGGGGTCTATCTGTTTCCTCCGAGAATGACTCCACTCATGGTGTTCCTTGGCAGAAACGTTTGATGGAAGGCTTCATCTCTTTGTCGGTGTGTTCTGTGGAGGAAGTGCTATCATTATATAGTAGAATATACAGCATAACAGAATCTGTCATAATTCAGTATTCCTTAATAAAAATGACAGTTTCAGAAATTTAGATTGGGGGGTTTCAAAATGAGATGGGCAGGGAATAGAACAAACCCAGTTGCTACTTCTTATTGTTCAATCGAAAGATGACAAAAATGCTTGAGAAACAGTGATGGGCCAGAAGCAGAGGTGGTATTCAGCAGGTTCTGACCAGTTCTGGAGAACCGGTAGCGGAAATTTTGAGTAGTTCTGAGAACCAGTAAATACCACCTCTGATTGGCATCTATTCTCTGCCTCCTGACTCCCAGCTGATCAGGAGGAAATGAGGATTTTGCAGTATCCTTCCCCTGGAGTGGGGTGGAAATGGAGATTTTACAGTATCCTTCCCCTGCCACACCCACCAAGCCACACCCACCAAGCGATGCCATGCCCACCAAGCCACACCCACAGAACCAGTAGTAAAAAATTTTGAAACCCACCACTGGCCAAAAGGATGAGATGATCAGTCTTCTGAAATCTTTTTCTTTTTTAATCAAATCATTCATCCCTTTCCTTAATGTCCAGAGTTTCCAAAAAGCACCAAGACTGCTGTTATTAATGCTCCTTCCCTGAAAGAACCCAAGCGTTTTCAAAAGGAACTTACTTCTATGGAACCAGCTCTCCCCACTGCTCCAAATAATTATAATTACAATCATAATCATAATTTTATTTTGTCAAGCATATATAAGATAACGGGTAAAAGTATAAACATAATTTGAATACATGAAAAGAGTAAGTAAAAAGGAATATTAGGACAGGGACGGTAGGCACGCTGGTGCACTTATGCACGCCCCTTACAGACCTCTTAGGAATGGGGTGAGGTCAACAGTCAACAGTTTAAGATTAAAGTTTGGGGAGTTTGGGGAAGAAACTACAGAGTCAGGTAGTGCATTCCAGGCATTGACCACTCTTACTGAAGTCATATTTTCTGCAATCGAGTTTGGAACAGTTTACCTTGAGTTTGTATCTATTATTTGCTCATGTATTGTTGTGGTTGAAGCTGAAGAAGTCATTGACAGGAAGGTCATTGTGGCAGATAATTTTATGTACTACGCTTAGGTCAGACTGAAGTCGCCGTAGTTCTAAGTTGTCTAAGCCCAAAATTTGAAGTCTGGTGGCATAAGGTATTTTATTGCGGTTAGAGGAATGGAGGACTCTTCTCGTAAAATATCTCTGGACTCTCTCGATTGTATTTATGTCTGATATGCAGTGCGGGTTCCAGACAGATGAGCTGTATTCAAGAATTGGTCTAGCAAATATTCTGTATGCTCTAGTTAGTAGTACAACATTACCAGAGAAGAAGCTACGCAAGATTAGGTTAACAACTATTAAAGCCTTTTTGGTATTTCCTCTTCTAAGCAAAATGTTCATAAAACACAAAAGTGTCACTGTGCACTGTGCAGAATATTCACAGGTTGCACAACTGAATTGTCCTGCCATGTGTACGTACAGTAATTGTTGCATCTCTGTTAAGAAACATGTAAACAATGGCCTTGCTAGGAATCACCAGAATTGGTCCACCAAAACCCAGATGAGCACTAGATGGCAGCAAAGAATAATTTTACTCCATCTAATCAGTTCCAGATTTTTGCACTCTCATCTGATAGCTCTACTGTTTATAAGAACCATGATGGCACAATGGTTAGAATGCAGTATTGCAGGCTAATTCTGCCGACTGCCAGCAGTTCAATTCTCACCAGCTCAAATTTGACTCAGCCTTCCAAGGTCGGTAAAATGAGGACTCAGATTGTTGCTGACTCTGTAAACTGCTTAGAGAGGGCTATAAAGCACTTTGAAGCGGTATATAAGTCTAAGTGCTATTGCTAAGTGCTATACACATAGGATTTGGGTGCCGTTTCTAGCTTCACGGCACCTCCCATTGTTGATATAAAGGTGTCCTCCTGGTACAGACACTCAGTCCATTTTTTTCCCACTGCACCCTCTGGAGCTTGGAGGTGATCATTCCTACAGGTGGAAATTACCACCAATATCCATGCTCCATGGCTTTTCCCCTTCCTTGTGCTTCCAGTGCATTATGGTGTGCTTCAGGGGTGGGTTCTACTTACCTTTACTACCGGAACACACAATGGGAGCACGCGTGCGCATACACAGAAGCTTGTGCGCATGCGCAGATCATCAATTATGATGTCCAGGCGGGTGAGCGGAACCTCCTGCCACTTTTACTACCAGTTCTAAAGAACTGGACAGAACCGGGAGCAACTCACCACTGGTGTGCTTGCCTCAAGATTCTGGAATATTTCAGCACCAGCCAGGTTGGTCTTCTTAACTTCTGCTACTTCACATGGGATAGCAACTAGACAACAAAGTTTCCACAGGGTTCAGTGTTTACCTCAAAATGATGACCATTAAGATGCAAACTCTGCCTCTTTCAAATACACACAATGATGTGATACTGCTTTGGCGATCTAATCCCATCTCAGCAGATACCTGCTTGTTTGGAGGCCAATTTCTATGACCTTCATTGATCAGATGGAGAAAGTACAAATTATCTCTGACTCTTTTTGCAGCAGATGCTAGGAGTACAGTTCTGGGCTGTTTTGAGGATAGCTTTAGGGTTTGAAATAAGGTGTGAGGTAGAACTATCCATTGGTCTGACTTAAAATGACATGGTGTCTCCATTCTCTTCAGAATCCTCTAGCAAATGAACCACAGTCTTCAATTCAATTCAAATCTTTATTGTCAGTGCACAACATATGTACAATGAGATTGGTTGAGCTCCCTCAGTGCACCTCCCCCAACACAATACAACTCACTGTGAAGACAGAAAATCCCTAACCCAATAAATCATATTAACAAAACACCCAGTCCTATTGCACCAGTGTGAACATGTTACACATTGTGCCGGCCCTGCAATCCATCATACTACATAGTTATAATGTTATTTCTCATTCAGGAATCTGACAGCCCATGGATAAAAACTGTTCTTCAGCCTGTTTGTGCGGCTGGCTATACTTCTATATCTCCTTCCCGATGGTAGGAGGGTAAAGAAGTGGTGACGAGGGTGAGAGTCGTCCCTGAGAATTTTCCTCATTTTTTAAAGCAGCGAGCCCTAGCGATCTCATCTAGTGGAATCAGGGAACAGCCCACAGTGTTTTGTGCTGTGCTCACCACCCTCTGTAATGTTAGACTGTCAGACCGGCATGCCACACCATGATGCAATAAGTGAGGACGCTTTCTATTGTGGACCGGTAAAAGGAGGTCATCAGTTGTTGTTCCACTCTGTTTTTACGCAAGATCCTAAGAAAATGGAGTCTCTGTTGGGCCTTCCTGGCCACCTGGATGGTGTTGTTTTTCCAGCTGAGGTCTTCGCTGAGATGGACTCCCAGGAATTTAAACGAGGAAATTCTCTTTACACAGCCTCCCTCGATGTAAAGTTGGTTCCTCTCTCTTCCTCCAGCAGTCCAACACCATCTCCTTGGTGATACAGAGTTTTATAATTAAGAGATTGGCTCATAGGTATACATCACGACTATCCATATCAACTGACCAGCCAACATATTTCAATTGTTAACTAAAGAACTGATCTTGTAATTCAGCATAATACAGATGCATATAACATACCAAGTACATTGTACGCCAACTAGCAAAACTTTCTGGAACATTTAAAAAAAGATATATTTTTTTAAGATATGAGAAATTTCATCTGCTCTGAACTATAGGCTTTGTGATCTTAAACCAACAACATAGCTTTCATAATTTTCATTGTAACAACCCACCGCCTTGGCCAGGCGTCTTATTAGGCTAGGGCCAAAGATCAAGTCTCTTAGCCTGGAAGGCCATAACTTTTCAGAATTACAGAATAACAAAGTTGGAAGGGAGCTGAGAAGTCTTCTAGTCGAAACCCTGCTCAAACAGGAGACCCTATAGTACCACGTCCAATCTCTTCTTAAAATCCTCCAGTGATGGAGCATCCACAATTTCTTCTTATTTCTGGGTTAGTTATCTCCTTGAGTAACTTTCATCTGTTACTTCTGTCCTCAGGTACTCAATTCAATCTCAATGACAAACACCTATTTTTAAAATAAATAAATAAATAAATAAATTGGCCATGATCCTGCCCTCCTTCCTCTCTTTCTTCTTCACCCTTCCTTCTATGAAGTAGAGCTTACATAAAGGAAACTGTAAGAGGAAACAGAGTCCCCATGACCCCAGTTTCCTTACAGGCCAGGCAAGAAATTTTAAAATTATAACAAGTGCTCAAAAAGGTGGGAAGGAAAGAGGAAGCCTGCAAAGCCTTTTTTTTTTGTCTCTTGCAAATTCCAAAATGAATTCACCCTTTCTATTTTCTCCTCTGATTCATCCTCTAGCCTAGATTAAAGGAGAGAGAGAGTTGGGGGACAGCACTACATTCTATGAAAGAGAAGGAAGAAGAAGAAGAGAGAAAATATCACTGCTTGGGAGGAGAGTTAGAGGGAGAAAGAGAGAGAATACATGAGAATGATGCAGCCTTCACTTGGTGGGGCCACATGTTGAACTTGGTCATCTTACCATCTAGAACAGTCCAATCTTAACAACTTTAAGATCTTTGGACTTCAATTCCCAGAATTCCCTCACACAGCCCTGCTAAAGGTTGGACATCCTTGCTCTAGAGCAGGGGGTGTCAAACTCACAACGTCATGTTGTTGTCATGTGACATATCGTGACTTTTTTTTTCCCCTTCACTAAACTGGGGGTAGGCATGGTCAGCACATGATACATCCAGCCCGTGGGCCATGAGTTTAATACCCCTGCTCTAGAGCAGTGGCCCCAAGGGTGGGCTGCTGGGGTTTCGCAGGGGTTCGGGAGAACCTCTAGCTAAGATTCTGTGCAGTTCGGAAAACCCCCAAATCCCACTCCTGGCTGGCCCCACCCCATTTTGGATGCAGGTAAGTGCAGGGTGCACGCGGAGGCTCGGCGAGGGTGAAAATCGGGCCTGCCAGAAGTTTGGGAAGGGCCTCCGGAGCCTGGGGACGCCATTTTTGCCCTCCCGGAGGCTCGAGGAAAGCCTCCGGAGCCCAGAAAGGGCAAAAATGCCTCGCCCTCACCATGGTGCAGGAGGCTGACTAGGCCACACCCACCATGGCCACACCCACCCAGCAACCCAGCAGAGAACCCCTTGCTAAAAATTTTGACCCCCACCCCTGAGTGGCCCCCAAACCCTTGGGCACCAGGGACCAGTGCTGTGCAGAGAGGTTTTTCTGTGGACCAGAGGGGGCATGGTTTCACATGCTGCCTGCATCCCATGGATGGGGCTTCGCTTGCTTGCTTGGCCTGTGCTGGTCCACAGATTGGGGGTTGGGGACCCCTCCCCTAGAGGCCTTGGACTCAGTCTTTTAACTCAAAAGCAATGAACTGAGGTTCTGCCTTTAATTATCTCCAGAGAAAGCCTGCAACCAGTAGCGCTATTTCTTTTAAGCAACTTTCCAAAGGAAGACTTGAGAGACTCTTTAATTGAGCAAACTCCAATCTTTACAGTGTTACAGTGTGAATAAATATGCAGGCAAAAACCAATAAGCAATATGCAACAGTAATTATAGCCAAAATTACACGGAAAAACAGTCCGAAGCAGGATATAAAAAACAGAGTGAATAATTTACATTAAAAGGCTTTAAGATATTGCCTGCAGTTTAAATAACTTCAAGGTACTGTGAAAATAGTCAAGGAACTTCCTGATGGCTTGTGAACAATACAGCTTGGTCTCCATTCTGAAAATAAAATCAAGGCTGGATGGCTCAGATTCCAATTTATAGAAGATTTGTGAATACTTTGCATTCAGTTCTCAAAAGGGATCTCACAGTGAGTAGAAGCATGCAAGCATGCCTGTTGCCTGCAACTTCTTAAAACAGCTATCCCTTTTCTCAGGGATCATATAATGGACACAGAAAACAACCATACAATCTGGGGAGAAGATGCAGCTGCTTTAAGTAGCCAACATGTGCTATGTTTGCATTTCTGTTTTCTCCTAAGCACCTTCTCCAAATTATTTCCCAAGGAATTTTCAGTCCTAATTTAAAGCTTTACAAGAGTTCTTCAGATGATTGCAATAGTGCAATTATAACAAATTTACTAGGCTATTTTGTTCAAGCAGGGCAAGCCCCCTTAGAATCATACTTTTGCTTAATTACTTCATCCTTAAATCAAATTAATTTAATTGACCCCTACCTGCCATGTCCCAGGCTGCAGCATTTGCACAGGGCCTATTCAATTGTGGCAGTGTCCCTGATCCTGATTGTTGTTTCGGTCTTGGGGGGGGGGGGGGGAAGAGAGACCTATATGAAAGTGAAACTCAGTTGCTACTTGAGATGGAGCTACTTTGCAAAGTTTAAAGAGACATGTCTCTATATTAGCAATGTATTTAGCACCCATATATTTTAGCAAAAGACTACTGGACTGATCTTGAGTGACACAAAGGAAGGAGCTCTTAGCTTTTCCTTACCTGTCTTGTCTATTTAATTGCTCACAATCTCTGCTTTTGGGGTTCTCCTCATGGCAGCAGAGAAGCAACTGTCTTTTGTTGTTGTACAGGTAGTTCTCGACTTACAACAGTTCATTTAATGTCCATTCAAAGTTACAACGGCACTGAAAAAAATGACCATTTTTCACACTTTTGACCATTGCAGCATCCCCATGGACACGTGATCAAAATACAGGTTCTTGGCTACTGACTCACATTTATGACAGTGGCAGTGTCCCTGGGTCATGTGATCCCCTTTGGCGACTTTTTGACAAGCAAAGTCAATAGGGAAGCCAGATTCACTTAACAACCGTGTTACTAATTTAAGAATCGCAGTGATTCACTTAATAAATGTGGCAAGAAAAGTCGTAAAATGGGGCAAAACTCAGTTAACAAATTTCTCACTTAGCAACATAAATTTTGGGCTCAGTTGTGGTCATAAGTTGAGGACTACCCATAGTCACAAAGGCTTGCTGCCTCAACTTGGAAACTCATGCAATTGCTTAAGAACAAGTAACTGCCCACTTCACTCTGCAAAACTGATGTTTTCAAGCTTGAGAAGGAAAAGGGACATAACAATTCATGATCAGATTCCAGAGCCACAAAACAGAGATAGCAATAGCATTTAGATTTATATACCACTTCACAGTGCTTTACAGCCCTACAGAGCCAGCTTATTGCTCCCAACAATCTGGGTCCTCATTTTACCGACCGCAGAAGAATGGAAGGCTGAGTCAACCTTGAATCAGTAAGATTCGAACTGCCAAACTTCTGGCAGCCGGCAGTCAGCAGAAGTAGCTTGCAGTACTGCATTCTAACCACTGCGCCACCACAGCTCTTAACACAGCTTGTGTCATTCCCAAGGGGAACCAATGATTCTATTCACAAAAGTAACCCAACTTACGTACTTTGATCCGATATGGGGTCATCATATGTTTGCACCATTTGCATGATTGCACAGGTCACTGTGTTGATGTCCATATTATGGACATCCTTGGTTCAGGTGAGACCCCTTGAAAAATTATTATTTTGGCCTGAGTTCAAAATGTGTTCTTGGCAAACCAGACAGATGTGATCTTGCTCACTTTACCTGAGGCTTCTCTGTCAAACAGAGCTCAGCAGTGTAAGTTTCATGCATAACTTCCTGGCAATAATGAAATCATCTTGTCCCATCATCGGTGAAGGTTGCTTATGTCTCTTTTAATAGATTCTAGATTGGGAGATAATGGAAGCACTTTCATGCCTTGACATCCCTTCATTTTCCATTTGTGTACATCATTCCTAGAATTCATCTTGACTAACAATCTCAGCTCAAGGGCAACGTAGATTCACTGACAGCAAACATGTCCCAGACCGGAGGAAAGTTTTGAAAATTAAAACAGCTATAACCAAAATAACATTATCAACAACAAAAAAACCCCAATCAATAACACACTCACCCTGTGTTCTTAAAATGCTCTATAGCATTTTAAAAGGAAATGCAAGAATCATTCTGATCTTTCTTTCTTCATCTTCTTGTTTTTTGACCTGACTATTTTTCCTTGTTAATCAAAGGGTTAGCTTGTTTAACGTGGGACGGCTTGGTAGCTTTATAAGGTAATTTGAAAAATGGACAAGAGCTGCCAGAATTCCATAAAATAACAGGATGTTGGGTGGGATTAGCAAAAGACAACAGCTAACCAAAGATATTAAAAGAAGCCTTGATAAAATAGGCACTGGCCTTCTCCTCTTCCAAATGCAAGTGTAAAGTCTGCCACCTAGTGCAAGCTTTTAGCAGAGCCTAACTAATCTCAGAAATTTGTAAGAGCCTATTCATGATTGCTCTAATTTTATGTCTCCGCTGTCTGAAAAGCTACCTCCAGCATGGAGTCAAGCAGCAACAAATTCAAGGCACCAATGAGAATTTAAAAATTCAACAATGTCCATGTCTAACTATGAGTGCCTAAGTTCCCTGCTTACATAAATTCCAAGTTACACAATGTACACCGATTACATTACATAAAATGGCAATACTACATGGAGCCAACCTTAAGAAAGTTTATTCAGAAGTTCAGAGGGGCTTATTCCAATTTGCAAGAGGCTACAATCTCAATCAGTTTAGATATAGTAGTCAAAACAGTACATTGATAGAGAGCCAGTTTGGTATGGTGATTCAGGTGTTGGCCAAGAAACCTGGAGACTGTGAGTTCTAGTTTCTAGCTTTGAGCAGGAAATACTACTCTTGGTGACTCTGGGCCACTCACTTTCTCTCAGCCCAACCCACTTTACAAGATTGTTGTTGTGAGGGAAGTAGGAAGAGGAATGAGTATTAGGAATGTTTACCACCCTGAGTTATATATAAAAAAAGCAGGATAAAAATCTAATAATAATTGCTTCAAAGTGAGGGCGAGGCCCACTTGATATTGCAGAATTGCAACTTCTAGCAATTTCAACTAATAGTTTAGTGCCAGATATTTGCAGCGAACTGATTTGTGGTGGGTACCAGTGGTGGGTTTCAAAAATGTTTACTAGCGGTTTTGTGGGCGTGGCTTGGTGGGCATGGCAAGGGAAGGATACAGTAAAATCTCCATTCTCTCCCCATCCCAGGGGAAGGTTACTGTAAAATCCCCATTTCCTCCCAATCAGCTGGGACTTGGGAGGCAGAGAATAGATGGGGGCAGGGCCAGTAAGAGGTGGTATTTACCGGTTCTCCGAACTACTCAAAATTTCCGCTACCGGTTCTCCAGGACTGATCAGAACCTGCTGAATACCTCTGGTGGGTATACTTTTATAGATATATGCAGCAATAAGGAAAATGATAGAACCATTTATAAAGAGATGAAGAGCTAAAAGTTGCGGACTATATAAATTGCATTCTAAATGGTGGAATATTGAATTATACACCGTCTGCTTCTTAGCTCACATCACATTAATCCCAGGGGAAACATATGATAAATAATATGCTGGCCAAAGTAGAGGATCCCCCACCCTCAAATAATTGATTTATTAAAAACATCGACTTTGTCTTTTTTTGTCACAGTGACATTCAATAAAGTTTTACTAATCTATCTTAAACAATGAAAAGATGCAACTGAAAATAGCAGAGCTGAAGAAAAACAAGTGAAATCAAGTCCTCAAGTTACTCAAGTTAGAGATTGAGTAATATTTACTGTTAACAAAGGTTCACAGCCTAAATCTCTCAGTGAAGAAATAGGAACGAAAATGTCTGGCAAATTTTCTATGACTTGAATACCATCACAATTTTGTCTTGGAGAGCAAATAATCTCATCCCAAGAATGGAATGGAATGGAATGGAATGGAATGGAATGGAATGGAATGGAGTGGAGTGGAGTGGAGTGGAGTGGAGTGGAGTGGAGTGGAGTGGAGTAGAGTAGCATAGAGTAGCATAGCGTAGAGTAGAGTAGAGTAGAATAGAATAGAATAGAATAGAATAGAATAGAATAGAATAGAATAGAATAGAATTAGCAGAAAAACTATACTATTTCAGATAAGTGGCTGTCTAGTCTCTTCTTAAAAACCTCCAGTGATGAAGCAAGAACATCTAACAAGGATTTCAAGGTACAATCTCAAATGGAGAGCAAGTTCGCATGGCAGACAAGAAAGCGATCCACAAAACCCAGGCAACTATCAATCTACTCGGACATGTTAACCTTTCACATCATGTGAACATTTTCCAGTCTTCTTAGCTAATGGACATCAAAAATAGTCAATGTAGAGTATTAAGCTCAAAATGGAAACATCAATAAACTCCTACGTGAACTTACATTACAGCTGTCTGATCCTGTCAAAGTTGCCAATCAGATTTCATGCTGGATCCTGAACTTTAAGAAGTTGATGCAGAAATATACATTGAAATGAGACATCACGACTGGGGAAGATTTGAATTGGATCTGTGCTGCTGTTGCATTCATTATTATAGCTATTTTTGTTTATTTTATTTATTATTATTTATTAGTTCAATTTATATGCCGCCCTTCTCCAGAGACTCAGGGCGTCTTACAATGCATTAAGCAATAGCCTTCATACTTTTGCATATACCTGCTTAGTAGGGCTTTCATCCCCCCCCCAAAGCGGTGTTCTTTTTTATACAAAGTCAGCTTATTGCCCCCACAATCCGGGTCTTCATTTTACCTACCTCGAAAGGATGGAAGGCTGAGTCAACCTTGAGCCTGGTGAGATTCGAACTTGCAGTAATTGCAGACATCTGGTGCTAGTTAACAGCACTTTAGACTGCTGCACCACCAAGGCTCTATGTTATTGTTAATCGTTCATCTAAATAGCAATGCTGCTTGAGAGCCAGCAATATTTTGTCTTTTGATATGTTTAAATATGAAAGCCTTTGTTTGATGTATTTTTAAGCGCTCTAAAGGTTTTGGATACAGTTCGTTGACTAATTCCATGCACGCATTCATTCATTACCTGAAGCCTTCAGTGTTCTTCTAAAACCAACAGCAAAGTGGATTATTTAGCATTTCCACTAGTTCCCATATTGACATTTACAAATTTCTTGAGTGAGATATCCTGCATCAATGCATTTAATATGAATCCTATCGGGATTTTTCTCAGGACTGTGGAAAAGCCTGTGCTGAATATTGTCCTGTCCAAATTAGGGGCTAATCCATTATGCACCCTTTGTTTCACACACAAGCACATATACCTCTAATATATTAATATATTTTCCTTCAGGCACTCTATTTCCCTCTGGATATGTTGGATTTACAACTTCTCCCAATTTCCAACCTTAATATCCTTGTATATTTGTCCATTTTGTGGCCACTTTGGAAGTTTGCTCTGTGACAGAGAGATGAAACATAGGACACAGAACATAGAATATCAGAGTTAGAAGGGACCTTGGAGATCTTCTAGTCCAACCAGGGCTAGGATTCTAACAGGTTCTGGAGAACCGGTAGCGGAAATTTTGAGTAGTTCTGAGAACCAGCAAATACCACCTCTGGCTGGCCCCAGAGTGGGGCGGGAATGAGATTTTGTAATATCCTTCCCCTGTCACGCCCACCAAGCCATGCCCATAGAACCGGTAGGGAAAAATTTTGAATTTCACCCCTGGCCTGAAGGGCACTTGCCCGTGGGCCCCACAAGAATAGAGGCCCCATACTAATCTGTGTATGTTAACCCTTCAATGCACCCTGTATCATATAAATACAGCAACATATTTATTACATTTTACTGCATTTTTTAAATTAATACCAACATGCAAATATATATTTAATTTTATCCACCATTTACATTTTTATTTCTGTGAGAGTTTTGTAGGGGCCCCAGTACACTGCTTTGTCCAGGGCCTATAATGCTGTTAAAACGGCCCTGAGTCCAGCGGTGAAATGCTCCTGGTTCGGACCGCATTGCCCGATCTGGTAGCGATGGCGGTGGGTAGTTTGGAGAACCGGTAGCAAAAATCCCTGCAACCACCCCCCCACCACCACCATGCCCAGCTGAGCTGCACGATCATCAGAGGCTTTTTTTTTTCCTTACTTTTAAAAGCATTTTTTCTACAACTTCTTCTGCCGAAAAAATGCTTTTAAAAGTAAAAAAAAAGCCTCTGATGATTGCACAGCTCAGCTGGGATGTCAGACGCTTTTCAAAGCATTTTTTTAACCACCTCTTCCCCGGAAGAGGTTGCAGAAAAAAATGCTTTACAAGTCTCTCTAACAATCCCAGCTGAGTTGCCTGATCATCAGAGAGACTTTTCAAAGCATTTTTTAAAACGATCAGGCAACTCAGCTGGGATCATCAGAGAGACTTTTAAAGCATTTTTTTCTGCAACCTCTTCAGCGGTTAGTACCACCTTATAATGCCTTGGTAAGACCACACTTGGAATATTGCATCCAGTTTTAATGGCCATGATATAAAAAAAGATGTTGAGACTCTAGAAAGAGTGCAGAGAAGAGCAACAAAGATGATTAGGGGACTGGAAGCTAAAACATATAAAGAACGGTTGCTGGAATTGGGTATGTCTAGTTAATGAAAAGAAGGACTAGGGGTGACATGATAGCAGTGTTCCAATATCTCAGGGGCTGCCATAAAGCAGAGGGAGTCAAGCTATTCTCCAAAGCACCTAGAGGACAGGACAAGAAGCTATGGGTGGAAACTCACCAAGGAGAGAAGCAACTTAGAACTAAAAAGAAATTTCCTGACAGTGAGGAGAATTAATCAGTGGAACGACTTGCTTCCAGAAGTTGTGGGTGCTCCATCACTGGACGTTTTCAAGAAAAAATTGAACAGCCATTTGTTTGAAATGGTCTAGCATTTCCTGCTTGAGCACGGGGTTAGACTAGAAGACCTCCAAGGTCCTTTCCAACTCTGTTATTCGTAGGCCACAGATTGCCTTCTGAGCATGATCTCTACAGCAAGAAAACCTATCCTTGCTATGTTTCTGCCACTGCAAGAGAAACAGAACAATTCATGTGAGTTTCAGAGTCCTATATGTTGAGTTATTGTTTTTTTTAAAATCCCACCTTTGTTATTTTTATAAATAATTCAAGTCTTAGAACGCTTAGATGCATGGAGCATTCATTTTGGAGGCAGGCACTGTAGGATTTCAGGGAGAAAATTGATCCATCAAAATTCAAGTTTCCAAGAAACCCTAGTGGCTACAAGAATGCCATCAAGCAAACAAACAAAAAAAAAGTGACAGGTCTATCTAAGGTTCTCCATCCTTTTTGGACCTGTGGGCACATTTGAAAGCATGGTAACGTGTCCTGTGAGTGCACACAAAAGTAGTATTCATAAATGGTAAAGCCACAGGGCTCCAGTACAAGTCAAAGTAACAGGGGGGGGGCGGAAATCAATGATATGAAGTCACGGTAAAAACTTTGGCATTTTGTATTTCCATCCTGATACGTGATCCAAATCTCAAGGTTCAAATTGTGATGATGTGATGCTCATTTTATTATTTGCCCCCCACATACACAGATGAAGCGGTAATGTGCACATTCTGTCATCCCCAAAGGTATCCTTTACTTAATGGAATAGATCATATATTTTTCTGGACGTTGTATAAATTTCAAAAGAAAATATTGCTCTGCAGTTATCATTGTGCGCATGCATGTGTGTGTGTATTACATGATATTTTTTTGATGCTTCAATCTGGTCTAGATGGGACCCCAAAGCACCATTGAAAATCAATACAGTACTTAGAACTGCTAAACTTCTTTATCCTGGCAGTTACTGGTTTCTCATTTGTTTATTTGTAATTCAAAGAGTGTTGTTTAAAAATAAACCTTGCTAAACATGAAGCATGGGAGGAGTTTCTGGACACAGTACTGTTCATGGTGCCATGCTGGGGACTGAGAATCTAGCATCTGGCAGTGCACTAAATTTCCTGTGCAATGACAGGCCAAGGTGAACAAAACTAGGAGATATGAAAGACAGTTCTGCTGCAAGTTGTGGAATGAAATGAGATTGCTCAAATTCAATGGGAAATTGTTGGAAATCTCTAAGGTTCATGGATTCTGAATTTAAGAGACATTCTGAGCAGTTTATTCTGTCAGAAAAAAAACATGTTCATTTGGAGATATTTACAAATAGCAACAGCACATAGATTTATATACCGCTTCACAGTGCTTTACAGCCCTCTCTAAGCGGTCAGCATATTGCCCCCAATATTCTGGGTCCTCACTTTACTGATTTTGGAAGGATGGAAGTCTGAGTCAACCTTGAGCTGGTCAGGATCGAACTGCTGGCAGTTGACAGAATTAGCCTGCAATGCTGCATTCTAACCACTGCGCCGCCACGGCTCTTTGAATACAATCTGAATACAATCACTGGAGTGTTTTTCTTTCCCAGGTCAATGCTATCACACCTCTTGAATCCTCAATTAGTTGTTCCCCAAAAGTTTGAATTTAATGATACCCAGACATCTTTGATTATTATGGATCTTTGGAGAACATCATATTTATATTGTATTAATATTTGAGTTAGAACTTTAATTAGTGCAATTCTGAGAATTAAAAAAAATGCTTAAAGTACAAAGTACATTTGAAAATGTTTGAATGTCATCCCCTCTGTGTGATTACATTTCAGAAATAGTTCTCAAGCAGACAGGTCTCTATTTTCTCATTCATTTGCTCAGGGATGTCAGATTAAGGTAAGAAAATATGGGAAGAGAGGGTTGTTGTTCCTTGCTTCTCAAACCAGGTAAACGAAGAGCACCTGAAGCATATAAACAACAGAAAGAAATTCAAAAGAAGCTAGAAAGTCTGCTTCTAAGCAACATGAGTCCTAAATCTAATAGTATTGAGCAACTGACCTCTTTTGAAATGTTCCCTGGCTTAACACTAAAATACTCCTGAACAACATCAAAGGAAGAATTGTGTGTTCTTTGCCATGTTCTCTAATCCAAGGTCATCCATTTAAAATGAATCTCAAATCAAAGAATGCAATGAAGGAAAGATAGCCTGCCACTGTAGTTGAGTTTAACATTTTTTTAATCATGTCATGGTTTATGGCTAGCACGATTTGGCAAATGAAGCACTAACCCTAATCCAGTGGTGGGATTCAAAAAATTTTACTACCGGTTCTTTGGGCATGGCTTGGTGATCATGGCATGGTTTGGTGGGCATAGCTTGGTGGGCATGGCAGGGGAAGGATACTGCAAAATCCCCATTCCCTCCTGATCAGCTGGGACTCAGGAGGCAGAGAATAGATGGGGGCGGAGCCAGCCAGAGGTGGTATTTACCAGTTCTCCAAACTACTCAAAATTTCTGCTACCGGTTCTCCAGAACTGGTCAGAACCTGCTGAATACCACCTCTGCCCTAATCCTATCTGTAGTTTAATTTTCATGGGCAATAGGATTTTCCTGTGTATTTTCCTTTGGTACAGAAACAAGTTTGAACAAAAGGCTGTCACCTGCATTTTCCTTAGAAAACCTCTAAAAATCTATCCCCAAGATCAGTTTTTGGCCCTGACTCCAAAGAGACGTAACTGAAACCCTAACCTTAATCCTGACACTAACCTTAGTTTAATTTTTATGAGATTCTCTATGTATTTTTACTGTATTCAATAGTACAGTTTTTGACCTGTTTCCAAAGACACCTAACCATAATCTTAAAAAGCTGTGGTGGCGCAGTGGTTAGAATGCAGTATTGCACACTAACTCACTGCTCACTCCAGGAGTTCAATTCTTACCGGCTCAAGGTTGACTTAGCCTTCCATCCTTTCAAATTGGTAAAATGAGGACCAATTGTTAAGGACAATATGCTGGCTCTGTAAACTGCTTAGAGAAGGCTGTAAAGCACTGTGAAGCAGTATACAAGTCTTAAGTGCTATTACTATTAAACCTAATCCTAATTAAAATTAAACCTAGTTTAATTTTCATGGGCAATGGGATTTTCCCATGTATTTTGATATGGTGCAGAAACAAGTTTGAATGAAAAGCTATCACCTGTGTTTCCTTAGACCCTGTTCGTTATGTACTTGCACCAACATCACAAACTCATTTATATAATCCTCGACTTACAATCACAATGGAGACCAGACTTTCCATTAAGTAAGTTGTGTCTAAATACATGATTTTTGTTACGGTTGTTAAGTGAATCACACAGTCATTAAACAAATCTAGTTCCCCCCCCATTGACTTTGCTTGTTGGAAGTCCGCTGAGAAGGTCACAAATGATGATCACATGACCCCAGGGTGGTTGCAAGCATCAGAAATACATGCTGATTGCCAAGAGACAAAATCTTGGTCTTGTGGTCATGGGGATGCTATGATAGTTATAAATGCAAAGAGCAGTTATAAGTCACTTTTTTCAATGCTATTTCAATGCCTTGGTGGTGCAGCAGACTAAAATGCTGTTAAGTAGCACTTAGCTGCCAACTGCCTGCAATTACTGCGAGTTCAATTTTCACCAGGCTCAAGGTCGACTGAGCCTTCCATCCTTCCGAGGTAGGTAAAATGAGGACCTGGATTGTGGGGGCAATAAGCTGACTTTGTATAAAAAAGAACACCGCTTAGGGGCGGCCAAAAGCCCTACTAAGCAGGTATATGCAAAAGTATCAAGACTATTGCTTAACGCATTGTAAGCCGTCCTGAGTCTCCGGAGAAGGGCGGCATATAAATCGAACCAATAAATTTATTTATTTATTTATTTATTTATTTATTTATTTATTTATTTATGTAATTTATATGCTGCCCTTCTCCCGAAGGACTCAGGGTGGCTTACATAAAACATTAAACATTACATAAACATTAAAATCAGTTTAAAATTAATTAAAATAAATTCAAATTCAATTTTTTTTAAAATCATCCCTACGGAGTTAGCCCATTTAGTAAAAAAGCCAGGTCTTCAATTCACGGCGGAAGGAGAGGAGGTCAGAGGCTGTCCTGAGGCCGGTGGGCAGCCCATTCCAGAGGGTCGGCACTCCCACAGAGAATGCTCTCCCCCTGGGGGCCGCCAGCCGACATTGTCTGGCTGATGGCACCCTGAGGAAGCCCGCTCTGTGTGAGCGCACCGGACGATGGGAGGATGGCAGGAGATGATCCTGCAGGTAAAAATCATAAATATCATAATTTCAAAGTGGCTCAACAAATGATTGCAAGTTGCAGGACTACCTGGAGAAAGGGTGGGGCTTCAATCACACTGACATCCTGGTCTAAAGTTGGTCTGTATAATAGACCAAGATGTCTATTATATGTTTTCAGGATGTTTGGGAGTTATAGTCCAAATCTCTACCACTCTTTTTCAATCTGATGCCTGTCAGCTGCATTGGACTTCAAAACTCCTCAAATTTAGAGGAAGTTGAAGAAGAACAGAGAACAGACATGGGGAAACTACTGAATTCACTACCTTTTCTTGAAATTATCTACGTCCTAGTGACTACAGACAATATATTACTCACACAGGATCTTGCTTTCTTTCCCTACTACTGTATGTCCTTTGGTATCTTAGGCAAGACCAAAAGTAAGATGTGGATGTGTAAAACACATTGTTCAAAGCAGCTTTCAGAAGCAAATTATGAAAGGTTATCCAGAAGGATATTGCCTAATATTTTTTCAGCTCCCCTGTGCCCATTATATAGTGTGGAATGTATAAAACCTTGATTTAGTTTCCTCCAAGGTTGCACAAATGCTGTTTTTGCTTTGAAAGCGCCTCTTAAATTTCAGCTTGTGGATCTCTTGTGGGTGATGTGTTCATTAAGCATTAAGAGCCCTGAAAGAGTCTGAAGAGGCTACCGGCCACCTCACAAGCACCATCTATTCTCTGTAGGTATCTCAGGATGAGCTAAACTCCAGGCAAACAATGAATGCGCCTGTTACTTTACCCAGCCACCTCTTTAAAAGGAGTTGCTTTTCAGTTTGAACTCAAAAGAGTGAAGTGCATCTTCAGATAACGACAGTAAAATAACACACGGCCCAGTATTCTGTTTTTTTACCCGCTCATTTCCGCTTGAAAAAAAATTCCAAGAGGTATCATTCACCCACCCACACACCTCCATTTTCTTCTCTTTAGTTCAGTAAGATGCCTTCTCTGAGCTGTGCCTTCGGGCTTCTGATAGAAAGAATTCATTAATTGAATACTGTTTATGGAAAAATTATCCCTCAAAGTAATTTCTTTGTATTTCTGGAGCTTTAAGGGTGATAATAGAAGGAAGAGCATTTTTTTTTCTCTGAATCTGTTCCAGCACTATCTGGTGTGTGTATGAGAGAGGGGGGGAAGGAAGAAGTGGGAGGGAGGGAGGGAGAGAGACAGAGACAGAGACAGAGATAGACAGAGACAGAGAGAGAAAAGAAAAAGGACATGCAGTCCATTCCCTTTTCTATGAATCACCAGAGCAAGGACATTACATGTAAAGAAGGCTCAGGGTTTGATCACAGGTGCCATTTTAATTTTTAGGTCATCTCTTCTTTCCATGAGCTGTTCTGTTGCTCTCTTTCCTGAGGCCATTTTTCATTACCCAAATTCCCTGCTTCTCCACTTAGTTAACACTCTTCATTCTCACCTCCCTTTGGCACTGACTAGACTTTGGTCTAATCAATCTCAGGATGTACTGGATTCACATCACCTCTCACTTGACCTATGCAAGGGTCATCATCAGGGTGAAATGCTCCGAATTCTGTTACCTGTTCGCTTCACTGGTTCACTTTGCACGCACATGTGAAACGCATGCCGAACGCTCGCTTCATGCGCATGTGCACCGTAAGTGCAGCACTGAAAAAGGAGGGTTAAGAAGCCTTTTCTGAGAACAGTGAGGGAGGGAACAGCTGTGCCGGACTATTTAGATTTGCTAGAAAGCAGGATTTCCTGCTTTCTAGAAAATATAAATCATGCAGCACAGCTGATTGTCGGAAATACCGGTTCGCCCGAACCAGTAGCATTTATTACTACTGGTTCCGGCAAACCGGTCCGAACCAGTAGCATTTCACCCCTGGTCATCATGCAGACCAGGGAATTACAGGCACCAAAATCCAATAGTATTTTCAAGGCTTGCGATCTATTTGGAAAGATATCTTGGGAGGGAGGGGAAGGAACCATAGCCAGGAGAATGGTCAGATAAGAGGAAGCTTAGCCCAGAGAAGAAATGTGGATGTGTCAAACATCTCCAAAGGGAGCATAGCTAAATGTCTATGGAGATGCTCAGTTATCCAGGTCATGGTTGTCCCAAAGGTGCTCTTTCAAGAGGCAACTGGACTTTCTTGTTTTTCTTTGAAGATATTTCACTCCTCATCCAAGAAGCTTCTTCAAACTCTCTCTAGTTTCCTAGGCTGTAAAGGGGGCGTGGGAGAAATGTATTTTCATTGAAAAATTCTGTCAATGTAACCTTACAATAAAGTAGAATTAATCTTACTTGGGTTTGCTTTTTATCTGGGCTACCTCGCAAAGCTGATGGGGTCCCAGTAAACTACAGTCCTTTTACTCCCTAGACAGTTGCAGGTAGTCCTCAACTTATGACAACAATGGAGTCCAAAATTTCCATTGCTAAGCAGGACAGTTAAGTGAATTGTGCCCCATGTTATGACCTAGTCTAGGCAAGAAGGCAGGCAGGCAGAAAGAGTTGCTCATCGATGAGCTTGATTGCAGGCAGGGAGATTCAGTTGCTTGCTGATGCATGGATTGCGATCGTCATGCAATCAGCAGCTAAGGTAAGCAAGCTGGAGGCTGGGGGGAGAGAAAAAAAGAAACTTTTTTTCTTTTACATGGCTCTGGCGATCCAAGCTGAGTTGCCTGATTAGCAGGCAACTCAACTGGGATCGTCAGAGCTTGGCTGGTCAGAGCCATTTAAAAGAAAAAAAAGGCTCTGATGATCACGGGGCTCAGCTGGGCATGGGGGGCGGGGGCAGGGATTTTTGTTACCGGTTCTCCAAACTGCCCGCCGCCATCGCTACCTACTCGCCCGAGCCAGTCCAAACTGGGAGCATTTCACCCCTCCTTTGAACAATCATTAAATGAATGATTATAAGTCAAGGACTACCTGTAATTGCTTTCTTGCAATCTGGTTAGCATCATTTGTCTGTACCGGCCTTAGCATCCCTCCTTTTCTTTGCTTTGATTTTCTCTTGTTTTTCTCCTCAGAACTGGCCTGGGGTCTTTTTATCTGCTCCTGTTGCCAATGCCACAGCTTCTGCCAGAGTTTGCTTTGCCAACTCTAGCAAGCATAACGAAGTGCCTCACCTGCTTTCTAGCTTTCCTCTTGTTCTACCTGCAGGACCTGGCAGAGATAAACACCAACTTGGTCCCAAAGGCAGAGGGGGAATGAGATTCTCTGAACTGCTGCACTGCTAATAATGCGGCCAAATGCAAAGGCTGGAGCTGAGAGGGGAGTACAGAAAGCCCATGGTACACAACAGAAGGGAGAGAAGGCATTGAGAAAAACAGGCAAGAATAGACCTTGCAGGTATGAGCAGAGATAGAGGCCAAAAATGAACATGGCCATTTTTCCAAATCCCAAATTGAAAAAGCATTGTGGCTATTGCTTGATCAACATGGAACAAGTTTTCTCTCCACTTCTCAGAATTTTGAAATTCCACTCATTCCCTGCCTTTATTGTTTTTACAAATAACTCAAGCCAGTAAAACACACCTTCCTCCTCCCATTTTCCCCACAACGACAACTCTGTGACATAGGCTGAGCCGAGAGAAAGTGACTGGCCCAAGGACACCCACTTGGCTTTCATGCCTAAGGTGGGACTTGAACTCAGAGTCCCTTGTTTTCTAGCCTGAGTGCCTTAACTAGACCAAATTGACCATTTCCTATCCAGGATATCTGCTCTATTATTTTCCCCTGGCATCCTTACCCTTCCTTGCCTGTTCTTGATTTTGTCTTTTGTTTTTTGTTTTTTTAAGGAAAGGGTTGCCAGCAAAATGCAATCACAATGCATTTGCAATTGCTAGCTTTGCATCCCATTTTTTAAAGTGATAATTCTGCCCAGCTTTCTAGTCAGGAACTATATTTTTATCTATATGCAGATCCACCTATAGAAGGCACTGGAGCATATGACACAATGATTAACCAGCTCATCAGTCTAGCTGCAGTGCTTGAATGAAGTTGAAACAAGGGGGGGGGGAACTCTTCTCATTCTCTTGATGATTCAGTCTGCCTTTGTTGCTGGCAGGAAATGAAAAAAAGGACAGACTACTTTGTGTGAATGAAGACTTTCTTCCTTCACCATACTAGGATGGGAATATTTTTTTTTTCCTCACATGAATAAGAGTTCTCGATGGGTTATTGCTAATGTTCTCCATTAATATGCCATGCAAGTTTCTACGCTGAACTAGGGCCTCCAGTCAACTCTTACAGGGCAGGTGCATTTAGCAAATCCAAAAATGAAATTATCATCAATCATCATTATCATATAATCAATACAATTTATTAAATAATGTTTGGGCTAATGAAAGACTAGGCAATTAAATAATCACATGGAATTCAACAGCTACTATTAACAGTTTGCAAGCTAATTCAGAGTTGGCCATGGAAAGGGGAGATCTGAATTTATTTAACCTACCTTCTAAGGCAGGGTCCATTTACTAGTCACCTAGACCTTCCAACCAGCCTCCTAATGGTGCCAGCTTCATTTTGGTGGGAGGGAGGGAGGTTCTTCTTGCTTTCCAATAATGTTTTGGCCTTATTTTTTCCACCAGATTTGTCAAACTGATAAAGAAGAGCAAATCAACCATCTATCTGTTATCCAAATAGATAAGTGTTACCATCTCATACCAAGATCTTGCAGGCTGGTGCCCAGGCTGGAAGTGTGATAATTTGATTTCTAGCTAAAGGCAGATAAATGAAAGGAAAATTCCATAGTGTTCCTATTCTGATCCTGAACTTCATTACCAGCAAGTGGGGGTTGCTGTCACTTGCCTTCCACTGATTTTTAAAAAAAAAAATAGTAACAGAATGGGGTAATTGTCCAGGATGAGAATCAGGTAAACAGCAGTAAAGGTTGGTATGGTAAGGACCAAATTAAATCCAATAGCAATAGATTTAATTGTTTCAACCAGGGTCTGGGCTACTACATTTAAAATAGGAGTGAAGAGCTTTTTTAGAGGAGGTTTGATGTAAGCAATCTCACTCCTCACCTTCTCCTATCCAGGGTTTGCCCACTTTCCTAGCTCCATCCCATCACAACCCAACTCAACCGATCCCCTTTTCCTGCCAACTCACATTTATATTAGAGTGAAACCCAGTTAAAATCATTCAGGAACAGTATCCAAAAACAAAAGAAACATGAACAATTGATGTCTTTCACACATTATCGAAGCTCAACTATTTTTCCATTATTTCTTCTCCCACAGCTCCGAAGGCCAAAGTTATGCTATTTTGCTTCCTCTGTTTCCTTTCAGTTTAGGCCTGTTACAGGGCAAAGCTTCAGTCCATCTGGCTGGTTCTGCTCTTCAGAGGCTACTTAGGGAAAGGAAGAAAAGGAGGCAGTGATGACAGGAGAGAACTTTGGCAGATGTCCTTTTTCAAAAAGAAAAAGAAAAAAAAAAGCATAGAGTTGAGCACAGATTGTCTTACAAAATTATGATCCACCAAATTTCTCGAGAATAAGATTCCCTTTCAGTAGTAACAGTACTTACTGGGGGGAAGGGAGACAGGCAGGCAGGCAGGCAGAGACGGAGAAGAAAATTGGGAAGGGATAAATAAACTGAGAGACAGTAATGACAAACAAAGGTGACAACATATTGCCAGTACCTCCCCCAATCTGGCAACTCCCCTGGTTATGATTTATAATGTTAGAACAGATACCTAAATTTGGAGATGGGAGAGGTTTCATTTATTACCTTTTTCCTTGAACTGCATTGTTTTATTAATTTATTTTAATGAAATATGAAGAGCCCTGGTGACATACAGGTGAGAATGCAGTATTGCAGGCTAATAGCAATAGCACTTAGACTTATATACCGCTTCATAGTGCTTTACAGCCCTCTCTAAGTGGTTTACCGAGTCAGCACATTGCTCCCAACAATCTGGGTCCCCATTTTACTGACCTCAGAAGGATGGAAGGCTGAGTCAACCTTGAGCCGTGAGATTCGATCTGCCATACTGCTGGCAGCTAGTGATCAGCAGAAGTAGCCTGCAGTACTACACTCTAACCACTGCACCACCACCGACTGCCAACTGCCAACAGTTCGATCCTGACCGGTTCGAAGTTGTCTCAGCCTTCCATCCTTCCGAGGTCGGTAAAATGAGGACCCAGATTGTTGGGGGCAACATGCTGACTCTGTAAACCGCTTAGAGAGAGCTGGAAAGCACTGTGAAGTGGTATATAAGTCTAAGTGCTAGTGCCCATTTATCAACTGATCAAATTTATATAGCCTGTGTTTACCTCAGTAGTCCCCCCCCCAAAGATAAACAAGACCACCTCATTAGCACTTGGATAAGAGATTATCAAGAAATCTCAAGGCCGTGGATTTGGGAAGGAAGTTGGAAAATCATCCCAGAAGAAGGAATGGCACCACAATTTCCAGGTTGCTCTCCAAAAAACATGGTCATGGATGTGTCATGATTAGGAGATACAGAAGATTCTGAAGCATTCTAAAGGCATCCTGGTGCGCAATATACAATTGTTTTAAACAAAGGAAACTAAGATGTATGTAAAAGGAGTTCTAACTCCTACATTAAAGAGGTCATTTGGAGAAAGATATAGGAGCTTATTAGTTCCCCATTTCTTCTGCTTCATGGCTTCCGTTGATGGCATTCAGAGCCAATGATTGCCAGATTTCTACTTATAAGGCCAGCTCTGCTTAGCTGTTAAATCCTCAGATATTGCCTGTATATTTCACAGGCATCCCTTCTGGCTCCAAGTGGATTGTTTGTTGTTTAGCTGACTCCTTGTTGAAGCACAGAGAAAAAATGACACTTCAGAGACATGTCTATGATAAGGAAACCCTTGCTTGACCAATACTGAAACTTCACCATTTACAGGTATCTAAAAGAAGTTCCATGCACACATTTTTCTTTTTGTTCAATATCTAACTAAAATACTACTGTGCATGAATTTTTAAAATCAATATCCACCTTAAAGGGAAAAATACTAATGAAAAAAATAATCCATTTCTCTTTCAAAATTACCACCAGGCATGCTGATCCTTTGCCAGACATTCAAAGCAGTAAATATTGTTGACATACTTTACTCTGACTTAAAAAATGCAGGAGAATAAAACCAGGACACAGATTATTGCCTTGAAATTCACCAGGTAGGAGAGAGCAGAAAATAAGCAAGTCTCAAACTTCCCTGCTGAACATCTAGATCTGTGAAAGAAGAAATGATTGAAATTGCAGTAAATCATTTTAAAATCGGGAAGAGATTGCCACCTCCCAGATGGGGTTGGATGCAGAACAGAAGGGTATGAGAGGAAAGGCTGTTTCTCCTGTGACTAAGACATATATAAATACTGATTACACGCCACAAAAATGCCTGACGATAAAACTATTTCAAAATTAGACCTCTCCATTAATGTGTCAAGCAATCAGAAGGCAGCCCGCCACATCTCAGCCCCAGAAAATGGAACACAATTGCTGCTCTAAGAGTCATTGCAGGCAGTCTCTTTTGCAACCTTGGTCAACCTTGTCTCTGGAGATTCTCAATCATCCAGGTCACGGTTGTCCCAAAGGTGCTTTCAGTGGTGAAATCCAACTTTTTTTACCATTCTATGGGCGTGGCTTGGTAGGCGTGGTGTGGCTTGGTGGGCGTGGCAGGGGAAGGATATTGCAAAATTCTCATTCCCTCACCACTCCAGGGGAAGGATATTGCAAAATCTCCATTCCCTCACCACTCCTGGGGTCAGCCAGAGATGGTATTTGACGGTTCTCTGAACTACTCAAAATTTCCACTGCCGGTTCTCTGAACTGCTCAAAATTTCCGCTACCAGTTCTCCAGAATCTGTCAGAACCTGCTGGATTTCACTCCTGGGTGCTTTCCCAAAAGACAGCTGGAGATTTTGGTTTTAGCTGGAGTTAAAAATAAAGAATCTTCTTGGATGAGAAGTGAAATGTTTTCAAGGAACGAAACCAAGAAAAGTCCACTTGCTTTTGGAAAAGCACCTTAGGGACTTGGTCAACCATAGTAAAAGAGAAAGCAAGACCAAGTGTTGTCCCTTGATATTGCCCTAAATCTCTCTGCCAGCCTTTCTAATGATCCCTGTATTCCCATAATTCATTTCTTCCCCCAAAAAGCTTGGGAGATGACCAGCTGATACGTTTCTTTAGCTGAGCCATCTTCTACTGCTGTTTTGATTATCTGGTATTTGGAGGTTTCGATCTTTCATTATTCTTTCATTACTTTTTAGCTGATTTCTCTGATATAATTAGAAGGCCAGGTGGTAAAACTGGGGAGACTTTTAGGCTATCAAACCTGTGCTGTTTTCTTCAGACAGTATGATTTTTAAAAAAATAATGTTTTTTTGTATGTTCATCTCTCCTTATTGTTCTTTTTGGATATCTGTTCTTGTGTGGCAAGGTAGAATTGGTTGCCAGTGTGCTTCTCAGTTCAATTCAAGGTGCTGGTAATGACTTATAAAGCCTTCTACAGCATAGGACTGGCTTATTTAAGGGACCACTGTCCCATCTATCTATACCATCAAGACCCACAAAAAAGACATGTAATAGATCCTGTCTACAAAAGAATGTCATTTTTTGGGGACCCAGAAAGAGAGCCTTTTCTGCCATGGCATCCACTATAACAAAGTGTACATTTTTGGAGATCTGAAGCTTTGCAATATCTCAGTGCTCTGGTCTAGTCAATAGCTGAGGTAATCAGAATACAGAAGCTCTTTAGCAGGTGTGTCAAATTCATGTCGTCATGGTGGTGTCACGTGATGTATCTGGACTTTTTTTTCCTCCTTCACTAAACCAGGCGTGGGCATGGCCAGCGTGTGATGCATCTGGCCCTCAGGCTGGGAGTTTGACAGTCCTGCTCTATAGAAAGTCCCTTTGCTTCGCCAAAACGAATGACTAAGAGGGGGAAACTGGAAGTTTTTGATGTGATTGTCCTGTGGTTCTTCAGCTGTCTCATTCCCTCCCTCTCTTCTTCTGGAATCTTCTCATATTCAGGGACAGGTGACCTGGGTGTGCTATCTCTATCACTTAGGTCTCTCTAGGACACCTGCCCCTGAATATAACAAGCCATGACAACTAGCTTAAGTCCCTATCTTTGCAGTCTCTCTGTATGACTGTGGATCTGAACCCTCTGTGTGGAGAGAAACTGTATTTTCTCTGTGAATAAAAGACTTGGAAAAAGTCTTTTATGGTATTTTTCCTTTCTTTCCAGAGGTTGCTAAGCCTGCTGTTCTGGTTCTCTGGCATTATGGTTCTCTATTTCATTGGGGCCTCTTCCACACTGATTTGTCTGACTGATTTATTAACCTCAGCTACTGAAGCCATCTGCAAATGCCTGCCAATATAAATAATTGGAGTAGTGGACATTTAGAATACAGTATTATCAACAGTTATCCCATAGCTGTGAAATTTCTAAGGAATGAGATATGGTCCATTCAATAGGGGATCTCAAATGAGGTTTAAAGACTCATTTGTTCTTCAAAACCTCACTGTAACCATATTATTATTCTAACATTTTAAACCATATGCTTTCTTGTTAAACTATTTTTTTTTCTAATAACAATCACGCAAAATAGGAATTGATCTCCAGACATTGTGACCTACTTCAGTGACTGTAATATTCTAAAGCAGAGGTAGGAATAGATGGCCCCTTTATCACCTGGAGACTTTAACTCCCAGAATTCCTGAGCCAGCATGACTCTCAAACTCAAACTCAAACTCATAATATCCAATAGTCTCTCATTGCAA
Source organism: Pantherophis guttatus (assembly GCF_059756535.1). Taxonomy (NCBI): domain Eukaryota; kingdom Metazoa; phylum Chordata; class Lepidosauria; order Squamata; family Colubridae; genus Pantherophis; species Pantherophis guttatus. Next base: position 134,100,927 of record NC_142063.1, on the reverse strand, counting down.
ACTCACCACCCCTAGAACTTTTTACTTCTCAGAGCAAGGAACACTCTAACAGTCTTCTTCAGCTAATGAAATAAGGAACCATATGTTATAATCCATCCATCCATCAATCAATCAATCAATCAGAATAGAGCTGAAAAGGACATTCCAGGTCTTCTAGTCTAACCACCTGCTCAAGCAGGAGACTCTATACCATTTCAGACAAGTGACTGTCCAGGCTCTTCTTAAAAAACCCCAGTGATGAAGCACCCACAACTTCTGAAGGCAAGCTGTTCCATTGGTTAATTGTTCTCACTGTTAGGAAATTTCTCCTTAATTCCAGGTTGCTTCTTTCCTTGATTAGTTTCCATCCATTGTTTCTCATCCTGCCCTCTGGACTCTATGGCTATTCTATTGACAGTGTATATAATGGTAAACTCAGTAATGTAAGCAATACAAAGGTTTTAAAGAACAATTTGCAGGAGGCTAATGATACTGAGGTTTAAAATATGAAGTCAAATCATAGCACATATCATATACAATTCCTTCCTCCTTTTCTTTCCTTTCCTTTCCTTTCCTTTCCTTTCCTTTCCTTTCCTTTCCTTTCCTTTCCTTTCCTTTCCTTTCCTTTCCTTTCCTTTCCTTTCCTTTCCTTTCCTTTCCTTTCCTTCTTTCCATTGTTTATGAATCAGGAGGCCAACTTCCCATGTTCATTTCCAATCAATTTGAGCATCTGTTCATGGCACATTTCAGGGGCAGGCAAAAGATCTGTTTCATGATCATCATCCAAAAATGCTGCTTAGGCTTTATTCCACTTTCGTCCTCTTACTGATTGCTCTGAGCGATAATACATTCTTAAAACTTTTGCTCATAGTTTCAGTTTGGTGATTGTGGTGTCAGTAGCAAGGAATTAAGGGCTGCTTCTGTGATTATAGATGGGAAATCAAACGACTAAAAGAGGAAGAGAATCTGCTGGTTTCAATTATATCAAAGGGGGAATTTTGCCCGTTGCCACTTCTTACGTCAGGCTGAAAAAGGGTGCATTTCTTGCAGCTCTTACTCTGCTGTGGTGATGGGACTCTTCAGATGATGCTAAGTGTTACTACCAGCAGTCTGAATAATGAGACAAACTACTGGAACTGTAGCTTACAACAACTGAAAGCTCACCAGCTGCCACCTAAGTATTAAAGGTGCAAAAATATTCACTGCAAAACCATTCCATCATTCAGGCTAGAGTTTCAGACTACTTTGGGCTAAATACAAATTCATCTGCCAAAGGACTTATGCTAAACTAGTAGTTCAGGAGTAATTTCAGTGGTTATATGCCATAAAAGATTGATAAATAAAATTCCCTCTCAAGTATTACTAATGAATCCAGATTCCTACTTTATAAATGTCCCAAGATTCAAATTCAACATAACCTGTCATGGCTGGTTACCCCTTCTCTGTCCATCACCACATAGTGGTGAAGCACAATCATTACATTGCATAGACGGCAAAGTCCATCAACATCTCAAGTAATGCCTAAATAACCCCTTGTTTCATATTTTAGTTTATTTATTTATTAAATTTATTTGCTGCCCATCTCATATCAAAACAACTCCTCTAGGCGGCATATGTTAGAACCTAGGTCTTCAAACATCTGCAGACATGAAATAAATTGCACTTTTTATAGTAATGATTTAACCACAGAATGTAGATCCTTCATGTCTCTTTCGGGTGTTTTGTAAACCTTGATTTATTTGTTATTGCTATGTTCAATGCATGTGTCTGCCTTGTTTTCCTCGCCAACCTGTTTCCAGCATCACCATCCAAATGAATAACACAGCAAATCAAACCAGATTTGCCCTTGCGGATTGCTGTGCATGGAGCCGAGAAGGTAACTACAGATTAGAATATTAATGCTTGTTTATCTCAGGCTTCACTTATTAGAGTGAATATAGGAATGAATTCAACCAGCACTTGCAGTCATTAATCACAGGTGATTTTATGCTGTCTTGAATCTTCTAGAATAATTTACTCTGAGGTGAAGAAGAAAAAAAAACAGTGATTTTAAGAACTGTTGAGACCTCCTTGTACCTGAAATAGATTAGTGGTATTTTCATGTAAATCAGGAGTGGGAAACTATGGGCTCTTTATGACCTGTGGACTTCAACTCCCAGAATTCCTTGTTCAGGAATTCTGGGAGTTGAAGTCCACAGGTCATAAAGGGGCCATAGTCCCCACCCCTGATTCTAAATTTCAGAAAAGTATTGCTTTTCTAAAGAGTTACATGGAAAACCACCTCTCAGCAATTGGCCATTCTGGTCAAATAACTGGTTGGAGAGAAATGAGGTACACGTGGAAAGTGGGTAGGTTGGAGCACCATGGTAGCAAGAGGGACTAGCTACGTACAAGGATGAGAGAATACAAAGAATACAAAGAGAGACAGGGCCTTCATTCTTGAACAGAGGAAAGGATGTCATGGAGATATGAACATCTGCAGCAGTTAGACTTTTAGGAGAGAATTTGTGTAGCTCAGAGTTGAATTGTGGGGTCCTTGGTGCTCTCTGAGCTTGGTTGTTTGTTTGAAGACAATTCATTGCCCAAATAGGTAACAGGTTCCATAATGAAACATCTGCAAGAAAACAATCAAGCTCAGATAGCACCAAGGAGTCCAGTCATCAAACCTTTTCTTCCCAGTGGCACCAGTTCACTTTATTCATGTGTAAGATTTCTTTGGTATCAAGGAACCCTTTTGAAGACATAATTTTCTGGAAAAGTTCTGGTAATTTGAGGACTCCATCCTTATACCAGAGTAAAGACTCTTTGTCACCCAATTGTAATTAGCGGTTACAGTAAGAATTCTTCAGTGTTTAGAAATGGTGTATGTGTGTACCTAAAGTGGGAGGTGATGGATTTCTCTGTCCATATGGAGACAGCTGTCGAGTGTCAACTACAAGTGAGGCACAATCTTTAACTGTGCCTGGTCCAATGTGAGATGCATCAACCCAAAATGCAACCTGTTTGCCTTCCTTCAAAAGCAAAAAAAAAAAAAAAGGATGTTCACATTTCTTGTGCTTGGATTTATGTAATTCTGCAAGGAGATTGAGTCTTTTATTGATCACCTTCACATGGTTATTGTTGAACCAAGGACTATCCTTGCTGGGACTACAGCAGAGTGGTATTCAGCAGGTTCTGACCAGTTCTGGAAAACCAGTAGTGGAAATTTTGAGTAGTTCGGAGAACTGGTAAATACCACCTCTGACTGGCCCTGCCCCCATCTATTCTCTACCTCCAGAGTCCCAGATGATGGGGCTTTTGCAGTAACCTTCCCCTGGAGTGGGGAGGGAATGCAGATTTTACAGTATCCTTGCCCTGCCACACCAACCAAGCCACGCCCACAAAACCGATAGTAAAAAAAATTGAATCCCACCACTGGACTACAGGGTATGCTGATCCAACCACATCTAGAAGGTTCTTGTTTCTGAGTTAAGCCAAAAAAAACCAAACAAACCCCAAGAAGGTTTCTGAGTTAGGTAAAATCAGCTGAATCTAAGAGTCATATCTATTCCTAGAAGATTGCATGGCAATCACAGTTATTTGGCAATGCTTAGATGTTGCCAAACAAATAATGTGTTTTGATTAGCTGTTAGAATGAACCTCTAATTAGCATCCCAACTACCTTTTATTCTCCCATAGCAGCCAAGCTATGACAATATGCTACCTTTCAATGAGAATGGAGAATGTTTACAAATACGTCTAGAATTGATGCAGGACTGGTATTAGTCAAGAACTGACTCATCGACCACACATATAATTTGCATAGCCAAGAGGTGGCAGCACTCAATCAGGCTTAAATACCATATAATGAAAGGCTGTGGGTTTTTCCTGCAGAGAGACAATAACACTGGGAAACAGAATAAAAGAACAATTGTGGATTAGTAGGGTTTGTTTTTCCTCTGTTGTTATAAAAAAATGCCGTCAACAGTAATTATTTGTTATGCTGTAAGGCACAAAAAACTAGAGAGGTTTTCATTCCCTCTATCATAGTTCTCCATTTCTTGCTAAATTGACTGTCTAATATCATCCTTAGATAAGTAATTCTCTTCCGTTTTTGAATTAAGTTAGAATTTTTGTTCTTTGTGACAAGATAACTTGGTGCTCTCTTCTGCAAGAACACACTGCAACAATTCGTGTCATAATATATCTTCCTTTCTTTGTCTTTGCATGTGGTTTTTTTCAAGTGCTCCACACTTGGGTTTTACAAAACAGTGAAGTCTGCACTGCCTAGCTAAATGAGCATGATCAGCAAATATAAATTCACTCACCATCAATCTGAGAATTACAAAAAAAAGTTACCCAAAGGGAGAAGATGTAAGAGACCTTTATAGGTGAATAGCAAGTGACACATTGAAAGAAAAAACAGGGGAATAGATAATGGTAGGAGTGGCTGACAACTAAGGAGAAGGACAGACTCGTAGCTTAAGCCCATAGGAAATAGGATCAGAAAGATTTAAAGCTCAGAACGAGACGGGATGGATGAGGAATGCAAAACACGGTTAGGGATTTATAGTATCTTCTAATAGCACCCAGTCATCATTGAGGAGATATGGAACCTGCCCTCATTACTATTGTACAAGTCCAGCTAAGCCTGAGAATTCTAGAAGTCATGAGTGAAGATCCTGTCTATAATAAGGAGGGAGGTGTTGAGTATGTTTGAAATAAAAGTCAAGGAAAATGATTTGTCTGTCACGTGATGGAATGATATGTGGGAATGACCTTGGGAGACAGGAGGAAGATCTACAGACTAGGTGACAGTCTGTACAACAGGAAGCTGAGCCCACAAAAGGAATGGGGCTGCAGCAAATATCTAAGCAGGAATCTTCCCTAGTTTTTTGGCCTGTAAAGGTGAGGGGAAAGAGAGGTCCTTTTAAGACTTGCAAAATTCTGTTAATGTAAACTTACAATAAGATAAAAGTGATTCCTCCCTGGATAGGCTTCTAGGCTGGACTACCCTCAATTTTAGAGGACTTTTGTGCAAATCCATGTTAAGCCCCAGCTGCACCAAGTCTTTATATTTGGAGTGCTTCAAGGTGTTGGTTACCACCTTTAAAGCGCTCCATGGCTTAGGACCTGGTTATCTACAAGACTGCATTCTGCTACCGATTGCCTCCCACCGACCGGTACACTCACACAGAGAGGGCCTCCTCAGGGTGCCGTCAGCCAAACAATGTAGACTGGCGACCCCCAGGGGGAGAGCCTTCTCTGTGGGGGCCCCTGCCCTCTGGAATGAATTACCCCCGGACATACAAAGGATCCCCGACCTCCGCACCTTCAGTCGTGCAGTGAAGGCCCTGTTATTCCAGCAAGCCGCTCTGATGGGATAAATGATTTTAATTTGGTTTTAATGGGGTTTTAAAAATTGGTTTTAAAATGAGTTTTAAATTCGGCCTATGATTTAATTATTTTAATCTGCTTTTAAATTCTATTTTTGTACATTGTTTTTATTATGGCTGTTCACCACCCTGAGTCCTTCGGGAGAAGAGCGGTATATAAATTAAATAAAATAAATAAAATAAATAAATAAATATTATCTGGAGGTCCTGTACTTTTTTTAAAGATACTGCAAATTTTGAATGCAAGTATCTCAGTCAAATATAGATGGTCTCAGGCAAATGGGGAAAAGGCTGACTAATTATATGTGTGGGGGGAATGTACCATGGAATTTAGAGAAATAAATCCATAATGAAGAAGGGAGATTTCTATTACATTTTTAATTTGAATTTTCAAAAATAATAATTCTTTCATTTATGCCCCAAATGATAGCAAAGTTCTACGCATTTTTCCCAATTTTTTTATTCATTCTGATTCACAAAGATGTGAATGAATCTTTGTCTCAAAAACATAAGAAAAACTGCTTTATCTAAAAGGAATTCAGTTAAACTCCCCTTAAAGTGTCTTAGATTATACAACACTACTAGCTGTTTTTGATGCATGGAGATACAAATACCCTGAAGAGAACAAATATACCTACTAGCGTTCAGTTCATAAAACTTACATAAGAAGAGACATGTGTTGGATGTCTAACTCATTGTTAACTAATCTCAGGCAATCAAAGTTACAGTTCCTCCATGTGTAGATTATAACCCAATAATTGTACTATTAAACAGAGGAACCTCTAGATCAAAGAACTGTTATTCTTGGAAGAGGACATCAAATTAAATTGCCAACAGGAATTCAAGAGCTTCTTCCAAGTCAATTTAACTTCTGAAGCTTCTTTATCTACAATAGAGGACTCCAGCAAAGCATTTTATGAAAGAATTGTTTATCTCCCTAGCATCAAATAGAAGTAAGGATGTGCAAAAACAGAAAGACATACTGGTAAACAAACTGAAGCGATTAGAATTAAGGCACAAACATCACACAGTTTTGGATTTAGAACAAAAGATTAAAGTGATTTGTCATCAAATAGATTTCACGGAAGCAAATGAGAAATTGGATTTTGTCAAACAAAAGTATTTTGAAACAAGTCATTTAAACTGCTATTTTCCCAATTGCCTAAGAACAAAAGAACTGTTATTTTATTTGGGTTGAAACCAGGTTCATTTTCACAATGAAGGAGTTGACGAAGCAATAGATTTAAACTTTATTCATGATTTTATGGAAAACAGACATCTGATCTGGAAAAAATGGGAAAGTATTTGAATACGTTATTATCTATGAAATTTATGGATCAACAAAAGGGAGGTCTTAATAAATCCATAACAGAAGACAAAACTAAAACAGCAGTTTAAAAAAATAAAACTTCAAACTGAACAAAGCTCCAGGACCTGATGGTATCTCTGCAATATACCACATGAATTTTGAACCTTGGCTAAACCATTAACTCAAGTAGTGTATGAATGTGGACAAAAATCTAGACAAAAATCAGGAAAGAAACTTTCTTATCAGATTCTGGATTAAAAAAGGAGCAAAAGGGTGGGTAAATTATTATCCTTTTCTGAGAGCTTTGCTGAAAAGTTCATTGTGTTCATGTCACAACTGAGACCGTATCAGCAGGCCATCCATCTCTTGTGAAGTCACCATAAAAACCCAAGGTGGACTTTAGTCACTGACCCCTATGACTCACAGGCTCCCCCTCTCCCACTGAATATGGTCTGAGAAAAATTATTATGATCAGAAGTAAACAAGGCACTTTTTCCAGAAGGGAATATTTTGTACAAAGTCATTGGTAGCCTTTTTCTCATGACTTTACTTATGGGGGGTGTCGGGGGAGGAGGCACTCATTTTGACATTTGTCTTGTTATATCAAAGTTTTGAAGTGGTCTAATGCTGAAGTCGGTATCTCCTCTCCGAGAAGCAGATCAGTCATCAGATCCATTGGACTGAAGATCATGGTTAATGCCATGGGATGGCTTTTGCCTTATTTATTTATTTGTTTAAATTTCTATACCGCCCTTCTCCAAATAGGACTCAGGGCGGTGCACAGCCTAAGTAAAAACAAAACATACAAAATTTAAAAAAAAACAGTATTAAAATAATTAAATATTCTGGCCGTAAATTAAAACAACCCAATTTAAAATCAATTTAAAATTTAGCTCAAGCCAGCCCAGCTAGTTGAAATAAATAGGTTTTCATGGCCCGACGAAAAATCCAGAGGTCTGTTATTATACGTAACTCTGGGGGAAGGTTATTCCAGAGGGTGGGCGCCGTCACAGAGAAGGCTCTCCCCCTGGGGGTCACCAGCCGACATTGTCTGGCGGACGGCACCCTGAGGAGGCACACTCTGTGCGAGCGTACTGGCCGGTGGGAGGCTATTGGTGGCAGAAGGCGGTCTCGTAAGTACCCCGGCCCTAAGCCATGGAGCGCTTTAAAGGTGGTCACCAACACCTTGAAGCACACCCGGAAGACCACCGGGAGCCAGTGCAGCTCGCGCAGGAGAGGTGTCACATGGGAGCACCTCGTCGCCCCCATAATCCCCTGCGCGGCCGCGTTCTGGACCAGCTGGAGCCTCCGGGTGCACCCCAGGGGGAGCCCCATGTAGAGAGCGTTGCAGTAGTCCAGGCGGGAAGTGACGAGTGCCTGAGTGACTGTGCGTAGAGAGTCCCGATCTAGAAAGCGGCGCAACTGGCGTATCAGGCGAACCTGATAAAAAGCCCCCCTGGGCACGGCCGTCAGATGGTCTTCTAGAGACACCCGTGCGTCCAGGAGGACGCCCAAGTTGCGAGCCCTCTCCGTGGGGGCGAGTGATTCGCCCCCAATAGCCAGCGATGGCGTCAGCTGGCTATATCGGGATGCTGGAAGCCACAGCCACTCGGTCTTGGAGGGGTTGAGTCGGAGCCTGTTTCTCCCCATCCAGGCCCGCACGGCCTCCAGGCACTGGGACATCACTTCAAGGGCATCGTTGGGGTGGCCTGGGGTGGAGATGTACAGCTGGGTGTCATCAGCGTACTGATGGAACTCCACCCCGAAGCCACGGATGATCTCACCCAGCGGCTTTACATAAATGTTGAACAGAAGGGGCGAGAGAACCGACCCTTGTGGCACCCCACAAGCAAGGTGCCTCGGGGTCGACCGCTGCCCCCCCCGTCAACACAGATTGCGACCGGTCAGAGAGGTAGGAGGAGAACCACCGCAGAATGGTGCCCCCCACCCCCAACCCCGCCAACCGGTGCAACATGATACCATGGTCGATGGTATCAAAAGCCGCTGAGAGGTCTAACAGGACCAGGATAGAGGAGCAACCCCTATCCCGAGCCCTCCAGAGATCATCCACCAACGCAACCAATGCCATTTCCGTGCTGTGCCCAGGCCGGAAGCCGGACTGGAGCGGGTCTAGATAGACAGTTTCATCCAGGTACCGGGGAAGCTGTTGCGCTACCACACTCTCAACAACCTTCGCAACGAAGCGAAGGTTGGAGACTGGACGATAGTTAGCCAAAACAGCCGGATCCAGAGAGGGCTTCTTGAGGAGGGGCCTCACAACCGCTTCTTTCAAAGCGGCCGGCAGGACCCCCTCACTCAAAGAAGCGTTAACAATCTTCTAGAGCCAGCCTCGTGTCACCTCCCGGGAATCCAGTACCAACCAGGAGGGACACGGGTCCAATAAACATGTGGTCGCGTTCAGCCGTCCCAGGACCCTGTCCATGTCCTCGGGAGCCACAGGATCGAACTCCCCCCAGATAACACTCTCAAGACCTGCCTCAGTCATCCCGTCCGGACATACCCAGTCAGAGGCCAGCCCTTCCCAAATCTGAGCGATTTTGTCATACAGATACTGCACAAAGTCCTCAGCTCGGCCCTGCAAGGGGTCATCCCGCGCTTCCAGATGGAGGAGGGAGCGGGTCACCCTAAACAGGGCGGCCGGGCGATTATCTGATGACGCGATAAGAGCGGCAAAATAGCTAGATTTCGCCGCTTTTATTGCCACTAGGTAGGTCTTAATATGAGACCTCACCAGTGTTCGGTCGGATTCGGAGCGGCTGGTCCTCCAACTACTCTCCAGGCGTCTTTTCCGGCGCTTCATCTCCCTAAGCTCCTCGGAGAACCAAGGAGCTAGGTGAGTTCGGTGCCGGGTCAGAGGCCGCAAAGGCACGACACGGTCCAAGGCCCTGGCAGCCGCACTATCCCAGGCGGCCACCAGGTCCTCAGCCGAGTCATGAGCCAGAGTCTTGTCTGTGGAATCTTGGTTTTGGCTCTTAATCATCCAATTTTCCTACAATACTTCCTTAACTTTGTATTGGGCAAAAGTATAGTATGCTATTTTCATATAAGATGACTATTCTGCGTTACAAAACCAGAACTGTGATGAGTTTCTCATCAGCTAGAGCTACTGTATAAGGTTAACATGGTTTGCTGAAAAACCTTGTTGATCTTTAGCTAGTCCGGTCTCAAATAAACCAATCTGGTAAAGCTGAAGAAAAGCAATCATTTTTTAAAAAAAAAATTCTATGATGCTCATAGGAATGGGTAAATTCAAACTGAGAGTAAAATATGAGAACCATGTAGAGTAAAACTAAAACAAATTGTTGATGATCTAATCCTAAAACAAGACAGCCATTAGCCATACCCATGACAACGAGATCATGAACGTTGCCTGGTATCATATCCCCATTCTATGTTACTTCGGAAATGAGAAATATTCCTCTGACTGTGTGAAGAAAGTTCCTGGAAGGCATCCAACTTCATAATTAATTTTCAAGCAATGACATTTAACTGCCTTCTCTGCTTTTTGGCATCAGTGCTCAGCTGGCTATGGGCTATAAATCTGCCTTTGAGTCTGGCAAAATAGGCTGTTCCATGAATGCTGCATTATGTTCACCCATAATATTTGTCTTCACTTCCACGGGTTTATTCCATTGTAGTCTGTCTTATTATGATCTTTTATAGACTTTATTGCCAAGCCAAATTAAGCACTTCCTTAAAGCATCCCCACATAAAATCATGGCATATGGTTTTCTTTTTCATATCTCTACTTTTCTCCCAAAGAAGACATCTGTAGGGTAGTGTTTGCATGTATGTGTGTATGTTTGCACTTGTGTACATAAATATATATTAATAATATTCAATAACAAATGAGGGTAAGCAGTGCCTATTATCATATACAATGTACCTGCACATATTGAGGGAAATTACACAGAGGGTAAGGTAAGGTTCTAACAAAGCAGTATTAGAGAAAGAAAGTGGTTCTGTTTGTTTATAACTTTGTCTCCCCCATTCTGCATTTCACTGATTCATAACAAAGATTATTAAAACCATTTTCAAGGCTTCAGTATAGTTAACAGGCATCCTGAACTCCCTAACTTCTAAACTTCTGTTTAGAACCAGGCTGATGTAACACAGTTTTAAGTTTGCAAAAGGTACTGAGAACTTGAGAAGCTAAAAATAGGTCCTTATGAAAGGCAAGATCTTCAGGAGAGAAAGACAGAGGTCTTCCAAAATAGATGTATGCACATGCCTGGATGCACACCAGTGGTGGGATTCAATTTTTTTTTCTACCGGTTCTGTAGGCGTGGCTTGGTGAGTGTGGCAGGGGAAGGATACTGTAAAATCTCCATTCCCACCCCACTCCAGAGAAAGGATACTATAAAATCTCCATTCCCTCCCGATCAGCTGGGACTCTGGAGGTAGAGAATAGATGGGGCCAGGGCCAGGCAGAGGTGGTATTTACCGGTTTTCCAAACTACTCAAAATTTCCGCTACCGGTTCTCCAAAACTGGTCAGAACCTGCTGAAACCCACCTCTGATGCACACGCACACTGATGCCTGCTATGGTTGACAAGGCAACAGAGACCATCACCATCTTAGACCTCAACTTACATCTCCCTAATGTATAGTGGGAGGATATTGTGAACTACTTCTCTGTCTGTCTGTTATTTCTCACAGTAAACACATATATACCCTACATAAATAAATAAACAAACAAACATATAAACAAATTGAGCCCTTTGAACTATGGCACTGGAGAAGAGTCCTGTGAGTCCCTTGGACTGCAAGACGATCAAACCGGTCAGTCCTAGAGGACTGACTGCTCTTTAGAAGGCCAGATCCTGAAGACAAAACTGAAATACTTTGGCTACCTAATGAGAAGGAAGGATTCACTAGAGAAGAGCCTAATGCTGGGAACAATTGAGGGAAAAAGAAGAAGGGGATGACAGAGAATGAGGTGGCTGGATGGAGTCACTGAAGCAGTCAGCGTGAGCTTAAATGGTCTCCGGAGGATGGTAGAGGACAGGAAGGCCTGGAGAAACATTGACCATGGGGTCGCGATGGGTCGGACACAACTTTGCAACTAACAACAACAAAACAAACACACTGGCCTATGTGTGATATTTATTGGCTTGGAGTTCCCCAGATAAATTAAGTCTCTATCATGACTCTTGAGAGGTGACTTGGTTCTTGTAGTTGTCTCAGTTACATCTTGCTTAGCACACTGCCTGGTGTTTCAGAGGAGACAAAAGGAATGGCCTTTTTTCTGTTCGCTGTGGATTTTTTTTCTCCTAATGAGCAAATTAAACTTTAACCAATCCTCTATTTTTCTTTACTTGCATAAACCAATTGAGCTACAGGGAGTCGATTAATAAAACATCTCTTGAAAGCGTGCAGAATGAGAGAACCCATCCTCCCAAGCATTGCCAGTCAGTCTTCCAGGCAAGTTTTAATCTCCCAGGGAAATCAATGTTACTTTAAATAAAATACCCCAGGACAGAGATTACTTAAGGGAATCGGGCAACAAAGTATGATTGCAAAATATAGATTTCCCTCCACCATTGCATTGCAACAATGCTCTGCTGCAGTGTGCATAAACGTGTGGTATAATAATTATCTGAACATATAAAGTAAGTCCAGGGGCAAGTTCCCAAAGGTTTTTTTTCCCCCGATACAAGTGTTTGGAAGGAAGGGAGAACTACCAAAGGAAGACGTTGGGCCATCAGTTTGGGAATCAAAACAGAGAGCATTAATATCTAACTAAGCTTTGCACTCAAGTATCTTGAACACATAGGGACGTGGTGGCTCAGTGGCTAAAACGCTAAGCTTGTCAATCAGGTTGGCAGTTCAGCGGTTCAAATCCCTAGCGCCGCGTAATAGACTGAGCTCCTGTTACTTGTCCCAGCTTCTGCCAACCTAGCAGTTCGAAAGCATGTAAAAAATGCAACAGCGCTCTGTGCACATTCAGCATTTAATCATGCCGGCCACATGACCACGGAGACATCTTCGGACAGCGCTGGCTCTTTGGCTTAGAAATGGAGATCAGCACTGCCCCTAGAGCCAGAAATGACTAGCACGCATGTGCAGGGGAACCTTTACCTTTATCTATCTTGAACACAAAGTTTTTCCTGTTCAGGTTAGCCTGTTTTATACACCAAAATTGTCATTAAAGAAACCTTTGTTCAGGTGAGATTTTTACTTTTTTGATGCAAAACTGGCCCTTATTACCAGAAAAAAATGGGATGAAGACTCAGATAAATGACTAGAAAGTCTAGAGTACAGATAGTCCCCGACTTAGGACCACAACTGAGTCCGAAATTTTGGTTGCTAAGTGAGTAATTTCTTAAGAGAATTTTGGCCCATTTTACGACCTTTCCTCCCACAATTGTTAAATGAATCACTATAGTTGTTAAGTTAGTGACACAATTGTTAAGTGACTCTGGCTTTCCCATTGACTTTGCTTGTTAGAAGGTCGCAAAAGCTGATCACATGATTGCAACCGTCATAAATATGAACCAGTTACCAAGCGCTGAATTTTGATCACGAGGGCTAGCAAAAAAAACTAAAAACAAAGCAAAAGGAGAAATGTTTCCCCTTTTGCATTTGAGCATGCAAGAAGGGATAGGAAAGGAGGAAGGGAAAGAGGAAAGACAAAGAAAAAGAAAAAGATGGGAAGAAAGGAGAATGAAGGGGGAAGGAAAAAGAAAAGGAGGGAAGGGAAGGGAAGGGAAGGGAAGGGAAGGGAAGGGAAGGGAAGGGAGGAAGGAAGGAAGGAAGGAAGGAAGGAAGGAAGGAAGGAAGGAAGGAAGGAAGATTATAATGAGAGTGGGGGAAGGTCTCAGAGAAGTCCTGCCACAGGTGCCCCGACATGAGTGAGCTGGCCAAGATCACCCACAACCACGGCCCCCTCCAGCCCTCCAAGGTCAAACACAACCCTGATGTGGCCTTCACTGAAATTGACTTTGATACCTCTACCCTAGACCAAACTGATTCTAAAGTTTATCTATTATTGTGACTTACATCCTCTGAATATTATCCCTGTATTATTATTTTTTTCACAAAGAGAGAGATATTCCAGTTGGCAGGAAAAGTGACATTTATTGCTGTTCTTCAGGTAGCAAAATATCTTGAGCTAACTGATGAGTTTTATACATTTATACAATATAAGATTATACAGTAGAGGTTGAGAACCTGAGAACTCCAGAAAACCTTGGATACAGTCTTGACGCCTCCTTCAAAAGTTGTCATGAATTTCTCATAGTTGATCGTGGAAATAAATACGTACATAGGTGAATGAAGAATAATTGTTCAATTTAATTTTAATGAAATTGAAATGTGATCTTTTGTCTTCACGCCCTCTGTTACTTTTCAGATTGGGACTTGAAGCAGCCCAGTCAGATCTAATTGTGGCTTTCAGCTCACAATGCAGAGGATGTGTTATAGCATCCTGTGCATTTTAAGAGAATGAATCCTGCCATGGAGTGGATAGCTTAGCATTAATTGACAAAGCACTTGACATTAAGAAGCTTTAACATTGTGTTTTCAGTAAATAAAGCTCCACTGAATTTTTATTTATTTTTAGAATCAGTGTATTGTAGCAGAACAAAACATTGAAGGTGTGATGTTACTGATGAATCAAAATGTATGGGATAGCAATGTAAATCTCTGATATATTGGCAAGGCAATCCTAAGTATTTATTTGTCACACTTGCTGGTGCATCGGGCTCATATTCTCAAATTAGGGAAGGATTGCAGCCAGTTAATTGTCTAGTGCAGTGGTCTTCAAACTTGGCAGCTTTAAGACTTGTGGACTTTAACTCCCAGAATTCTCCAGCCAGCTATGCTGGTTTAGTGAGAATAAATCATCAGATCAGAACCGCAAAGGTTTAGGGCTCTTCCAGCAGAGCCCTAAAGGCCAGCAAATTGTTACAGAAAATGTTATCCTCTGATTAAGATTTTGTCCTCTTATCTGAGGATGTCACAGAAGTCCTCATTTTACAACTATTTGTTTCGTGACCATTTGAAGTTACAACCGCACTGAAAAAAAGTGACTTATGACCATTTTTCACATTTACAATGGTTGCAATATTCCCTTGGTCATGTGATCAAAATTCAAGCACTTGGAAACTGACATGTATTTGTGACAGTTGCACTGTCCCAGGGTCATGTGATCACCATTTGTAACCACCTTAGCTGGTCTCTTACAAGCAAAGTCAACCGGGGAAGTCAGATTGGCTTAATTCACTTAACAACTGAGGCAATAAGATCATAAAATGGGGCAAAACTCACTTAACAACAGCCTTGCTTAGCAACGGAAAGTCTGGCCCCAATTGTGGTTGTAAGTCAAGGACTACCTGTTGTAGAACCGAGTACAGAGATGAACTGCTATATGCTGGACAACTTGAGGAAAGGGACTGATAGATCTTCTGGATTTATTTCCTCCCCTTCCATTAAATATCATCACCCAGCAGGAAAACAGCTAGCAATCATTCTTCAAATGTACAGTGAAGTTGGGCCTGACAGAAAGATCTGCAGGCTCCACGAGCAAAGCAGTGTCACACCACAATGGTGCAAGCTCCACCCCTTTTGTACATGGGTATGATGTCATGATGTACATACAATTGCGCTTTCACTGTTTGTCCTCATCTTGACACACACACTCCCTGAGACATCTCTGGGGGCTGAAGTAGGAGAGAGTGGATGGATAGACGGACGGACGGATGGGCTGACCCATGGATTTTGCCTTTGTTACCATGACAGCTGAATTGCAGCTGTGTGGGTGCTTCTGCTTCACTGGCAGTCAGTATGACTCCAGAAACTGCCTCCCTCTTCCTACCCCACTCCACCCCAGTTCCAGAACTGTTCCTCAGGCTACCAGTGATGTCAGGTAACAGGGGAAGAGTGAAGCTGGTCTGATGGCACCTGTTAGTCAACCTCAAAAAGAGATGCTGGAGGGAGAAGAGCAGAAGTAGTGCTGACAGGTTGCTGGAGGATTCATACAATGAAGCAGGAGAGCTCCCAGTTCTTCATACAGTTCTTCCAGCTTTTGTCAGGATTTTCAAGCTATTATAAATACATGTTCTTCTCAAAGAGAGGCCAACCTATGTTTGGGCTGCTCTGCTCTTTGAGAAATAGCACTAGGCTAACAGTCCCTGACAGCTAGATAGGTGGTCACACAACCCAACGGGATGCTTCTCTCCTACTTCACCTTGTCACAACTGCATACCACGCCTGTCAGCTATTGTTTCATTCACCTTTAAATATCAGCTTAGAACTCTTCTGAAGGAACAATTAACCCTTGTTCAAAAGCATCCCAAATAAGAACTGAATGCATAGAGTGGCAGGCGAATGTTTTGAAGCAACTGTAATATAAAAAATTCTAATTCTAAATTCTAATTCTAACTGGGAAAAAGAAATCTGTTTCTTGCTTCATTATGCAGACCATCATGCTGACAAGGCTACTAGGCAGCTGCTGCTCACAATAGAGAATAACAGAATTGGAAAGGACCTTGGAGGTCTTCTAGTCCAACCCCCTGTTCAAGCAGGAACCCCTATACTGGGGCTGTCAAACTCGCAGCCCATAGGCCAGATGCGTCACGTGCTGGCCATGCCCAGGTCCAGTTTAGAATGGGTGGGGGAAGCCATGATACGTCACGTGATGCTGCTGTGACAACACAAGTTTGACACCCCTGTCCCATACCATTTCAGACAAATGGCTGTCCAATCTCTTCTTAAAAACCTCCAGTGTTGGAGCATGCACCTGGGGACAAGCCATTCCAGTGATTAATTGTTCTTACCATCATGAAATTTCTCCTTAATTCTAGGTTGGTTCTTTCTGTAATAATTTTCCATGTGTTACCTCTTGTTCTATCCTCAGGGGTCCCCAACCCCCCCCCCTCCAGTGGTGGGATTCAAGTAATTTAACAACCGGTTCTCTGCCCTAATGATTTCTTCCAACAACCAGTTTGCCAAACTGCTTCGAAAGTTAACAACTGGTTCTCCCAAAGTGGTGTGAACTGGCTGAATCCCACCACTGCTCCCCTCCCCCGGTCCGCAGACTGATGTTGGGCTGTGGCCCATTCAGAACCAGGCTGTGGAAGTGATGGGTGAGTGTGCGTGTGCAGCTGCATTTGTGAAAGTGGTGAGTGCGTGCATGTAAAACCGTTCCCTCTCACCTCTCTGTCACTACCATCTCCCTGGTCCACCGAGCTGGAAAGGTTGGAGAACACTGTTTTGGAGAATAGGTCGACCCGGCCTTCTCTGTGACAGCCCCTCAGATATTGGAAGACTGCTGTCAAGTCATCCTTAATCCTTCTCTTCATTAGACTAGACATACCCAGTTCCTGCAACAATTCATCAGGTAAATCCAGGTCTCCAAGCTGCAGACCATCTCAATACCTGGCAGGTTCAGGTTTGAAAGATCAGGACTCTTCTACTGGCCAAAACAGGGTGGCCTGGAAGACAGTCCAGATGAACTGAAGTTAATGGGGCTAATAGGTGCTAAGCACATCTCATCCCTAGGAGTTGCCTGACTGTGATACCAACCAAATGGTACCCTGAAGAACATCCTCCTGCTCCCACAGCAAAACTGCCATGGCATGCTGCCTGTTTATTGTAATATTGGAGCAGCTAAGGATGACTCTGGACTGAATTGTGGAAGAGATAAAGGTAATGTCACAAGAACATGTCAGAAAAAAGAGATAGAGCATATTCAGGAAATAGCTGAAAGAAAAGAAAAAAGGCCCTTGGATTTACCCATTGTGCATAAACCTTACACCACAAAAGTACCATCTGTCTCTACCAACCTTTTTTCTAAAGAAACACTCTCCTGATTAAACACTAGTATACCGGAAATTTAAATGCTGGCAGAGTTGCATGCAAATCGCAAGAGAAACAATTTAATGCAGCAGCTAAAAAGGAGCCAGGTAGTGTCTAGGCAGATTCTGGGTGTGAGAGGTCAATTATACTCCTTGCCTAATTCTCCTGATGCATTATGGAGGAGTAAATGGTTCAGCGCATGTGTTGGACCTCTATAATTCGATAGTGCTCTAGCAGAGTGGCTATAAGTATAATCTCTGACCCCAGTCCCGAATTCATTATGTAATTTTTTTTTTTTAAAAAAAGCTGCCGTTTTCTCAGTCTGGACGCCCGACTCTGCAGCTTGAAGATAATGCTGCTAGCCTATTTATGCAGCCGTCCAAAGGTACAACGCTAATACACATTGAAATGCTTTAAGTGCCAATAATAAAACTTGATTTTTTAAACAAGTGGAATTTTGGAATGGAAGATATTTGCATTGGAGGAGTGGGTAATTGCATTTTAATAGAACTGAGTGGTACTTCAAATTGAGCCCAAAGTTCTTTGCCACGATGCCACATCCTTACAACCAGTTCAGCTCTCTTCCCTTTTTTTTTACAGCCATGGCATTGTGCTGCAAGAAACAATCAGTAAAACAGCCACTTTGTCTCTGCTGCTTCTCAGCAAATATTCCATGCTCACATCTGCTATGATCGAAATGAAAAGATGCACAGCCTCTTCAAATGCAAATCCTGGGTGTAGATTTGCCCTTTGGCCAAAAAAAAAAAAAAAAGGACAAATAAATAAGTAAGTAAATAAGGTCATGGATGCATTTAGCACAATAGTTTGGTCCTTGCATTTTTAATAGAATTCATATGTAAGCATATCTACTTTATCTATTCAGCTAGATTTATATCTTGCCTTCCCTCCGGAAGCTCAGGTGATATACATAAAACACTTCTTGCTCTCATTTTTTTTTTCTTTATAACAACCACTAATAGGTAGATATGATGTTTTATGTGAAAATGTATTAAATATTTAGTAGCAGAATAATAAAATAGAACATTAATAATATTTATTCTTGTTAAACTCCAAAGAGACCATGCAATACACAAAGTGCAGCTTCTAACAGAAATCTAGCCAAATGAAAAGATGTTTCCATAAATCAAGCAATGTACTCTGGTGTCCAGCAGCAACAGCCATTGATCTGGTTTCCAGCCACCACAGGGATTAAAGCTTTACATATAATTTGATTCAGTTTCAATCCCCAATGACTGTGGCCTGAAATTACTGCCAGTCGGTGTCAAGAATACTGAGACAACTGGACCAATGACATAATTCATTATAAGGAACCATTCATTCACTCGTTCATTTATCAAATATGTTTGCTGCCCATCTCACCACAGGGATATTTTTTGAGTTCCAATTTCCAATAAGATTTGGATTGTATTTTATCCATAATTGGAGAGAAAAATAAATTTCCTGTGCGGATCTGATCCTCAAGACAGTTCTTATAGTCATTTGCAAATCATATGAGCTCTAACTTCCACATAAAGTCCAATATATATCAAGCCTCCATCATCCAGCATGACAACAGCAAAAACAACACAGCTGATTACAAGTGGGAGACGGCTGAAAGGGCCTATTACACGCGCAAGGGCTAAATTGATTAATGGCATATAAAGGCAGAGATCTCTGTGATGGTAGTTTAATACTCTGATGATGTCAGCAGATGGCTGACGAAAGCTTAGTAGAATAAAATTTTAATTCTTTTACAATTTTAAAATCACACACACACACACACATTACTCCCTTGTTATTGATCCTGACTCTATGTCTTATAATTCAAGACTTTCCCAGGATAAGCACAAACCTGAAGATGAAGCTTGGCCAAAGATCAACACGACACAGCTATTGCTAAATTTTTATTGTAAGGTATGAACCCTTTACAAACAGTGACAGTCTGTGACAGGTAAGGCTGATTCTCAAACCTGTGTTTTCCTTGGATTCCAATCTAATAATCTCTCTCTCTCTCTCTCTCCATGTTCCCTCTCTGTGAAGATACACCGTCTTTCTTTTTCCATTATTGTTTATAGGCAGCAGTTGCCTGATTACATTCTCTACGGTGAACATCTAGCTACTGACAAAACCTTTATCCCATCACCTGCTGCTCTCGGTGTGTTCATTAAAGTCTTCCCTGTGACTTTGTTTATAAAATCCCACCTAGATGACCGTTGCTTGAAATTCCTGCCTACTAAAAATATCTCTGTGTCTGGACCTAGGTTTAAGCTCCAAACAGATGTTTACTCGTATCGATATTAAAAATAGCTTTTTAGAACGGAGAGCTGAAAATCTCAGCAAAGCGAAATGCAGGAAAAGTGGCACATTATTCTGACACTGCTCGAAAGGGTTCATAAAGAAAATCCAGTGGTGGATCACACAGGACTCTGTAATTGGTTCAGCTCATGGTTCTTTGCTGGAGGTTTATGTTTTTATTGCAACAGCTGTCTTTTTCTAGCTAAATCATTTCCCTCTTTTGAAAAAACTTTGTTTTCATCACTTATGGAAAATTGCTTACAGTGCTTTTGTGGTTCAAAAAGTATGAGCCATTTAATAAAGAAATATTTACTCCTTTGGACAATTTTTCCAGTAAAGACGAGAAATCCAAGATGAAGAAGATAGCTTGAAGTCAGATTCATTCCCCATCATCTCCCGGTTTAGATGGATACTTCTCTTTCAGGAAAGTAAAACTAGGATCAGAGTGCTTGGAGTTTGTTGAGGTGTAACTAATTACTCTTTTCATCACACTTACTAGTAAACAGAACAGATCTAAGGTCTTAGCAATTTCCTTGCCAAATGGCTAGGTGGAAAGGAAAAATGCCTGTCATAAAAAAAAAAAGCTGGAAACTTTTTCACTTAATTTTGACAGCTGAATCTAATTGTCTGGAGTCAGGGAGAAATGCAGAATAATGTTCCCCATTACAGATGGCATTGATCGAAAACGTCATTTTGTTTCAATGGAGTTGATAACTGATATGATCCTAATGGCTTCCTCAAAAGAACCCAATCAACTTCCTATTGAAATCATCAGCGCAAACAGCAGTCACTGAATGAAACGCCATTAGCCAAAAACTTGCCTTCTGTGTACAGAGTCATCCAACCATACTTTTGACTGCCTGTGAGATTGTTCATCAGGAATAATCAAAACTGGTTGCGGAACAAAATGAAACCTTTGATTTATCGCAGCCATTTCATATCCCGCTTGGAAATTTGCTTCTGTGAAGTAACCTCAGGGAAACTTTAGGTGCCACAACAAAATTTGGATTTTAAGCATAACTTGCATCGAGAAGAGAAGAGCCCATTTAAATCAGTTCAAAGACCATAATTCAATATGATCCCTGTACTGACCACCAAACCTCCTTCCTCAGCTTAGTTTTTCCTTTACTGTTGATGTCTCATTGCTTATAAGGTATAGGTTTCTCTATCAGTCGTGTCTGACTCTAGGGCACAGTGCTCATCTCCATTTCTTGGCTGAGGGAGCCAGCCTTGTCCAAAGACTCTTCCATGTACCTTCGGCTATAGGCCGAAGGTACATGGAACGCTGTTACCTTCCCACCAAAGTAGTACCTATTTATCTACTCGCATTTGCATGCTTTTGAATTGCAAGGTGGGCAGGAGCTGAGGCAAGTAACAAGAGCTCATCCCATTGTGTGGAGTTAGGGTCTCGAACCAGGGCTATCAGCTCTTCAGCTGACAAGCTCGGCGTCTTTAACTGCTAAGCCACCACACCACCTAAAGCACTAAATATGTATAAATGTATATACAGTATACCGTATAAATGGTAAAAATGGCCTGAACCTCAGGAGAAAGATCAAAGAAAGGGAACGGGGGAAAGTGGAGTGGAGATTCGTCAAGTTAGAGTTGGGCTTTCTAAAGCATCTTTTCTAAGAAACCACCCTCCCCCAAAATCTGGACCAGGATTGTGTTCTGGAAACACCTGCCTGTGCTCCAATATATTGCACGGTTGAAATTCTGCTTAAAGGCTAATACATCCAAATTAGAATTACCATAAAGCTTCAAGAGAATGTATATGAAGGTGGATTAATCTTATGTTGATGCTCAGATTCAATTTTAAAAAATCTAAAAGAAAGCAAAGTCTATGAAGTTTTATTGCATTAATTTAAATCAGTCTTCCCCAACCAAACACCACTAAATGACATGAATGCAGACTATAACTCCCAGCTACCTCAGCTAATATGGTCTTCAGTCCTGTTGGTTGAGAATTCTAGGAACTGCAGTCCCAGTTCCAAGGAGAGCACCCACTTGGAAAAGACCTACTGGAAATATGTCTGCAAACTGAAACCCCAAGATTTGCATGCAAAACAATCCCACCCACATGAAAATCAACTCTACTTGTTTACATGACACATTTTGCCGTCATTTCTCTGTCTTGTGATTTTGTGCGTGTTTGCCACAGACAGCCTCTAGTAACCTCAGACATTCTTGTTTTCAGACACTCACTTTACACCAGCTTCTTCTTTTTTCTGGTATTTTATTTTTGAACCTTGAAGATGCTAACTTTCCAGAACTTCAGATCAATCAATATTCATGGGGTTTTTTTTAAAAAAAAATTGTGCTTCAGTTAGTTACAGTTGTCTTTGGCGTCTGCTGAGAAATCCAGAAATGTAGGAATGGGTTTTTTAATACGTTACTGTCTCTGCGTAGAGCTTCTTCTTGCTGATTTTTTTCCTAGTCTTATTGAACAGAAATACTTTATTTGCTTCAAAAGTGAAAAATTACAAATGAGGATGATTCTTCTTGTTTCTTTTTTGGGTTTTGAAATTTATCTTTAAAAAAAAAAAAAAAAGCCAATTGTGTTAAAGCTATAGAGACACAACTCCATAAATGTGATTTAGTGCTTTTAGTACTGAAATGCTCACATTTCTTTTGAGCAGGTCCATCCCACATATAAATAAAAGCTCAGATGGACATGGGAATCAAGGAAGGGCCAGCTTTAGAACAGGGCTATCAAACTCGCGACCTGTGGGCCGGATGCATCATATGCTGGCCACGCCCACGCCCAGTTTAGCAAAGTGGGGGAGTCATGAAACATCACGTGACACCACCACGACTACGTGAGTTTGACACCCCTGATCTAGAAGTTCTCCGAAGACCAAAACAAAACAGATCACCTGTCAAATTTCAACAACTGAAGGAGATGTAGAAAGAATGCTGGATGTCTACTTTGCTCCATTTGTTTTCCAAATAGTACTGTTATAATCACAACAGCTAAAGCAGCTCCATAGAGCTGGTCTACTTGATGCATAACACAACATGGAAAACTTTTTGTAAAAACTAGAACTGCAACTCGTGTCTGGGCAGAAAATCTGAAGTAGGTCTGCCATGTGGAAGGTGGCTGTTTCTGGGCTGTGAGAACATACAACTTTGAAAGGAGGCCGCTAGCAACACTTTTCTTTGCACTTTGATTATGTCTATGCTCTTCTTCCATTCTCCTCTTGTTTTCTCTCAGGTGGTGGCACTGCCTCACTTCACCTATCCTTCTTTTTGGAAGACTCCTTTCATATGACACCAAAGAGTCCTTTCTTAACTATCAAAATCACTTTCATCATTCCCATGGCCAGCTTCTGCCTTCCACTAATAGGCATGGATTGTTACTTTTCCACCAATTGGTTGTCATAGTGTCCTTCTTTCAAATGGAGAGATCAAAATGCATGAGAGATGTTTAATTCTATTTTCTTATAGTTGAAATATAAGGTGAAATGCTCCTCCCCATGTTTTTATCTGGCCACAATAGAATTTCTTGGCTATCCCATTATTTAATATTTATTAATTTAATAATCACAGACATTGTCAAACCCTAACTAGCTCTAAAATATGTCTCAAAAGGCAATATAAGAACAGAAAACTATAAAAAACTAAAAAGTCTGTGGGGAAAAGATATTGCTTTAAGTCCTCTCCTAAATTTTAAGCAGGAGGGTTAATCTCTTCACTTCCTCCACTTACAAATAACAGTACTTCTATTAAGAGTGGGACAGCAAAACACAAGACTTTAATTTCAGGAATTTGTGTATTGTGTTCACATACTTTCTTTACTGGATTTGTCAGTTGCCTCCCAGTCTTTTGAATCTGGGCAGTGTACTATTTATTTATATATATATGTTTATTTATGTATTTGTCTTTATTTTTATTTGCTTTATGTGCCCCCCATCTCATGCAATGAAACGAAGTAGAAATAAATCTAAAATAATAATCAATTTAAAACATCCATGCAGGGAAACTGTCTGTACATCCATCAGCTGAAGCTGAGTAGGTTTAGGGGTAGAGTTCATATCATACAGGAAAAACTGATAGGAAAAAATTGACAAGACAGCTGGACAAGACAAAAAAGCAGACAAAAAATTGGGATAACTAGGGCTACTCTATGGGCCATGAGCTCACAAATACCTTCTCACTGGTGCTAAAAGGTTCAGAAAAATCCTTGCTGTGTCTGAAAACCTAGGTTTTTTTCAGCATAGATAGGGTAGCCTTAGTTTCATGCTGGGGGGAATCCCTTACTCAAAGGAGCCATCACAGAGTCCATCACAGGATGGACTTATTAAAATATGAGTGACATGTACCTCATGTTAATGTAAAACAAACTTACCCGTCACTATGAGTACTTGTTTATTTTTTAAAAAAATTATTCACTGTCTAGTATTCAACAGGTTGATTGGGAAAAAAAAACCCAAACCAGATGGTCTCGGTAAAATATTAGGAAGGAGCGTGTTGACTTTGCCATCATTTCTTTTGATGCTAATGTATCTCCTTGTAAATTAATGTACTACTATATTGAAAGCATTAACTAATATAACAAGAAGTGTCTCTTGGGGTTCCCCGTATATGTAACCAAAGACAAGAAGTACTAATTATTCTCCTACAGAGAGTAACTCTACAGAGATGAAGGATGCCTTTGAAGTGTAGAGCAATAGATGCCACCTAATATCAGAATGGATGCGGTGGCTCAGTGGCTAAGACCCTGAGCTTGTCGATCGAAAGGTCAGCAGTTCAGCGGTTTGAATCCCTAGTGCTGCATAACAGGGTGAGCTCCCGTTACTTGTCCCAGCTTCTGCCAACCTAGCAGTTCGAAAGCACATAAAAAATGCAAGTAGAAAAATAGGGGACCACCTTTGGTGGGAAGGTAACAGTGTTCTGTGCACCTTTGGCATTTAGTCATGCTGGCTACATGACATGAGCGCTGTCAGCGCTGGCTCTTTGGCTTTGAAACGGAGATGAGCACCGCCTCCTAGAGTCGAGACCGACTAGCACATATGTGTGAGGGGAACCTTTACCTTTATCTTTAATATCAGAATAAGCTAACCAAAATAGTTGTAGAATCTCCTTCTGTGGAAGCTTTTGATTAAATCGATGGTGGTCACCAACTTATGTTTGAAGCTTTAGCTTAAGCACGTGATATTTTTCATCCATGTGAATTGCAGAACTAAATGGCTTTTCGTTTTGCCTCTTTTATTCGATTGAACGGTCGATAATGACTCTAAAACCCCAAGGGGCAGGAGAGGAGGAGTAAACATGAATAAACATGGCAAAGCGATGTACCTGTCTGGGGACAGGGTCCAACTGAGGAGACCTGGTTGTGGCCTCAGGTATTGTGAGCCTCTTTTTTTTCTGAACATCACAATATTAGCATTTTAGGCTTGAAGCTCGGCAAGTAGACACGAAGATGAATATTTCTGTCTTCTTAATGCAATCAAGTACCGGATGCCAATTTCTGAAGAAATACCGGTAGATGAGATTTGCACAATTACAGTATCTTGGGTTTTGGTGCAAGTACACGACCGCAGCCAACCATGGGAAAAAGGCAACCTAGTTGTTTCAAGAGTAGGTTTTTTTAAAAGAAATCTAGAAATTACACGTACAACTGTGTGAAATTATGCTATTGTACTAGAGTTTCAGGAGAATTAGAAGTTATGCTGTCACGTCAGTTTTTTTGTAAAGGGCAGAGATTGCAAAGTCAGACTGCAGATTTAAAAAACAAGGATTGGTGGTTAGTCATAATTACACAGCAATGGAGAAAAATTGTGGGAAGAAACTTCAAGAAACGAAGTAGAAGGTTCTGCCTCTACAAACCCCCGTGATGAAAAATTCACCTAAAGAAATGCCAAGACCTAGAGTGGATCTGAACGGTTATTTTATGACTTCCAGCACTAACAGGTTACACTACCTGATGGTCTTGTACCTGTTAGTGCATAGGTAGCTCATGTTACATTGTAAATTTTGCTCGTGGTTATCTGGGTAAAAGACAAACCACGAGCAAAATTTACAAGATTACATGAGCTACCTGTGCACTAACAGAAGATCTCAATAGTGGGAGAACTGCTTTACAACTGACATGGGAACTGTAGGAAGTTAGCACTCACCCCTCTCCTAGAAGAATGAAATATTTTAGGAAATATTTAAAACGGCAGAATATTATATGAGAAATGGAGAAACATGTTTTAAAGGCAAAGCAGCTTCCTGCCTCCCCCCCCCCCGCACACACACACAAACACACACCTTTGTCAATGAGCCATTAAGGCCTCAGCCAAGCTCACTCATTTCCCCCCACTTTTGTCAATGGGCCATCATCTGCAACACAATAGGCCCCATCTAACAACAGAAACTCACTACATGGCAAGACTCAAGCGAGCTTGAGAGACAACCTATAAAGTTAGCTGAGACCCCTAGACCACCTGGGAGTTTGACAACCAATCAGGATACATTTCTTATACAAGAACAAGAAACTCAGAGGTGGGGCCCAACAGAGGGCATAAAACCAAGGCACTCCCAGCTTTTGGGGCTTCTTTGTTTTCTACTCAGGAACTCAAGCCATGTGATTCCTGTCCACCATTAAACCATCTTTCCAAGCAGTCTCCATGTTTCCAGTGTCTTTTTCCCCACTTGGAACTGAACCCAGATGGACATTTCTTCCAACAGAACAAGGAAAGGAGACATGGATACTATGTGTGATGTAAAAATACAGGTAGCCCTCAACTTACAATCACTGCTTCAAAGTTAGAAAAGCACTTAAAAACAGTGACTTACAACTGGTCCTCACATTACAACTGTTATGGCATCCCCATAGCCACTTGATCAAAATTCAAGCACTTGGCAATTGGCATGGATTTATGACTGGTGCAGCATCCCAGGGTCACATGACCAGCCACCTTCCCAGCTGGCCTCCAACAAGCAAAGTCAATGGGAGAAGCCGGATTTGCTTAACCACCGCACGATTCATTTAATGACTGCAGTTATTCGCTTAACATCGTGACCAAAAAAAGGGGCCATACAATGGGGCCCAACTCACTTAATAACCACTTGGGTTAACAATGGAAATTCCGATCCTATGTGTGATCATAAGTCGAGGAGGAGCTATATTGCAGAAACGTTCTTTGGAATGCAACAGAGCTGTTTTGATATACAAGACATGTCAAGGCCCCAATTGTTATTCAAAGAAGCTGACCCAGTATTTTACGGCAGAAGGAGGGAGAGAGAGATTAAGGAAGCACAGCGATGTGTATCCTTGAATCTATTGTTTTTAATCTAGGCATAAATTCTATAGGCATTTAATAACAATTGGCATCATAAAAAGAATTCCATGCTTAAAGGAGCCCTCGGAGAAATACAACTGAAAGGCATACATGCTGTAAAGCAGAAATAACTCTACAATGGTATAAATTCTTATTTCCCCTCAAGTCCTTCTGGATTGCTTCTTCCTGGTGATGATGGTGGGGGAGTTTGTGGAAGGGATGAACGAAGAATATCAGGAGGGTATGCCAAGATGAAGCTAGGAAGTATTTGATAAAGTCTAGTTTATTCTATTCTATTCTATTCTATTCTATTCTATTCTATTCTATTCTATTCTATTCTATTCTACTCTACTCTACTCTACTCTACTCTACTCTACTCTACTCTACTCTACTCTATTCTTTAGCCCAGTCCAGTCCAGTCAAGTCCATTCTATGTTGTATCAAGCTATATATTATAGTATATTGCATGTTGTGGGGTCATCAGGATATGAAAATCATCTCAGCCACCCAGCTAAAGCAAACAGGCACCAGACTGAGTAGTAGCTACATAGGGAGATGCTAAAGCAAATGGACAATTTAGTCACAGTGGCAAGGGAAGCTATGAATACAGCATTGTCTTCAAGCTGACACAATAAATACAATTAATATAGCATTGTACAGCAAGAAGACAATGGTAAATAGTTTCCATATTTCACTTAAAAAACCACATGGATTGATGAGAGAAAGTGATTGGTGATGGAAGGCTGGATGATGGTCTTCTCCTACTAAGCAGGAAGAGGATTGAAAGGATTGGAAGATGAGCATAATTTTAAAAGAAATATCAAGAACCTGTGCCTTGCTGGTGATGTACTCTGGTAGATGCAAATATAAATGATTTAGAAACCCTTGAAATGGATGTCAAGGTACCCAGTTTGGGGGGGGGAGGGATGAGATTAAGGTTAAATATAAAGAACCCCAACTAGCCCACATAGTGACAATAAAGATGTTGAAATGGTGAGTAGCTTCTGCCTTTTTGGATGAACCGTCAATGGTAAAGGAACCACATGCTACAATGCAACGCAACGCAACACAATACAACACAGTATATCAAATAACGCCTATCTCAGTAGACCTGGGGATGAGAGGGAGAAATGTTTTAGGAAAACAAACAAAGCACATACATAGATAAGTAGAAAAAAGAGGGAGATGCAGACATAAATATTCACCGGTAGGAAGAGCCGCCCTAAAGCTTCTATGGCTGAAAAGCCTTTAAACTCCATTTTCTCCCCCACCAACTCCCCACCAAAATAAGCACACCTTTACAAATGGAACTACACACAGCAGAGTATTGACTAAACAACCTCCTCCCATTCTCCTCCTCCTCCTCCTCCTCCTCCTCCTCCTCCTCCTCCTCCTCCTTCTTCTTCTTCTTTTTTTATTTTTTTTGTTGAGTACATATTAGGTAATATATATAAGTATAAGCATGAATTGAATACATATAATGATTTATTTTATCTTCTTTTATCTTCTCCTTCTCCTCCTCCTCCTCCTCTTCCTCCTCCTTCATATTTTCCCACATCATTGAAGTATTGATCCATAGGCAGTGACAGGAATTGACCGAGCCTGGGTTGAGAGAGAATGACTGGCCCAAAGTCACCCAGCGGGCTTTCATGCCTAAAGCAGGACTACAACTCACTGCCTCCTGATTTCAAGCCTGATGCCTTCACTACCACACCAGACTCTTTATTGACTAAAGTCCTATTACTGCTAATATCCCACATTTGCATAACATCGCTATCCTTTGAAAGAGCTATGCTGATATTGCTTAATTGATCCAGTCTGCAGAACAAGCCCTAGCCATCTAATCTCACGCCTGGATGTAAAAAAAAGGAGAAATCATTAACTAAAAGGGGTCCATTCGTTGAAGCCCTTATTACCATAAATGTCACACAGCTTGCCTTCCTCTTTTGCCCCCACCCCCAGTTATTCCCCTAGCCATCTGATTAATGGGTGGATGGAAGCAGATTAATTTACTTGTGATTTCTAAAAACTTAATCGGTGGAAGTGCAAGAAATATCTGATAGAACTGTCAAAGATAATACATGCTTTAAAGGACATAAAATCAGAAAAAAGCATCCAATCAAGATGGAACCACTATGAACTTTTTTTTTAACCTGAATAGATAAGCTCCTTTCACACACACATTTATTCTCTCTCTGATTTTTAAATGACTTTAAAATTATCTCTACATAAGCAAATTCACATTTGCTTCACTCTGAAGTCAAGGTTCAGTACAGTAAGGATTGTTCCCTTCATGCTAGCATTTTTTTTTTAAAAAAAAAACTTTCTATATTCGAAAAATGTATAATATTAAGAATTATTTTATCATGCGACAATTCATTATAATGGATGATAAAAAGTCCTTCCTCATTCATTATTTCTTCCTCCCTGCTGTATTCTGCCAAGAGGAAGGCATGCACAATATGTAGGATCTAATAATAGGTTCTAGAACTTTAAGATTGCCAATCCCTCAAATGGTAAGTGATTTTTTGTTAGCCCCATGAATAAAATTAATGATTTCATTTGGACTAGGCTTTGATCAGCAACAGGTTTAATCATTACATTTTAAGGTTTAACACCTTTGTCAAACCTTGGACATTGTAAATACCTTCTGTGATCTTATGGAGGAAAAGAATGGTCTATATTCACCCTTGCAACACTTGAACAAACTTGCTTATGACTCATGCTTATGGGTCATCATGATACATAGCTTGAGAAGCACATGTGGAACATATAGATCTGGCTCTACTCTCAATTGTATGGAATATTGGGCAAGTGTTCTGCCTTCCACTAGACAGCTGCAGAATCACACAAAATTCGCTCAATGAGAATAACACAAATTATCATTGATTTGGAATGTAATGTTATGAACATCTCTTCAGTAAAGGCAAAAGTCACAGTTATCCAAGCATGAGTGATGAAACCTTTTTTTAGGAAGCATAGTTTTGACAGAAATATTTTACTAGAAGAGTACTCAAATCCTCTGCTCGAAATAAAATTCCCTATACCACCAGGCTTGAAATTTTAGGCCTCGATAGCCTCAAACTACACTGTCTACGTTCCGACCTAAGCTTAGTTCATAAGATTATTTACCAAATGTCCTACCTATAAATGAGTACTTTAATTTCAGCCTCAATAACACAAGGGCTATCAATAGATTCAAACTCAATGTAATTCTCTCTAATCTTGATAGTAGGAAATATGACTTCTGCAATAGAGTAGTAAATGTCTGGAACACTACCTCAGTGATGGCTAACCTTTTTGCCGTCGCGTGCCAAAAGCAGGGGGAGCGTGGGGGGTGACGGCTGCGTGTGCCCACATTCATAATTCAATGCGCCCCGCCCTTCCACGCATGCGCACATGACCCCCCCCACTTCCCCCTGCTTTTGGCACGTGATGGCACGGTGGGCCCGGTAGGCCCGTTTTTCCCTCTCCCCAGGCTCCAGAGGCTTTCTAGGAGCCTGGAGAGGGCAAAAACAGCCTTCCCCATTCCCCCTGGAGGCCTCCCGGAGGCCGGAAACAGCTGGTTTCCCAACTTCCAGTGGGACTGGAAGGCCTGAAAATCAGTTGGCTAGTGCACACATGAGCGCTGGAGCTGAGCTAGGGCAACACTTGCGTGCCCACCAATAGGACTCCGCGTGCCACCTGTGGCACCCGTGCCATAGGTTCGCCATCACGGCTCTACCTTATCCTGTTGTTAGTCTCTCTAATCCCCATACCTTTTACCTTAAACTGTCTACCATGGACCTTTCATGTTTTTTAAGAGGTCCCTAAGGGGACGTGCATAAGTGCACCAGTGTGCCTACCGTCCCTGTCCTACTGTTCCCATTTATATGTAACCATTCTATGTGTTCATGGCTATGTTTTGCCTATTTATATCCTTTTATATGTGTCCATCTCTATGTCTATACTGTTATTGGTTTCCTTGTACTTGTTGACAAATAAATCAATATTGATTTAAGCCAATATTGGCTTAAGATTTTAATTGATTAATTTTATGGGTAAGGGTTTTAAAATTGGGAAGCCAAAATGATTTAATTATTTTTTAAATTATTTTAATTTTCATACTGTATGTATTTTAACCCTGGCTGTTCACCGCCCTGAGTCCTTCGGGAGAAGGGCGGTATAAAAATTTAATTAATAATAATAATAATAATAATAATAATAATAATAATAATAATAATAATAATAAATCTGACGAGCTGTTCTCTCACAGCTCTATGACTTGATCAACTGCTATAGTTAATAGATTCACTTTTTCTGCCAAAGTCCAGGTAGATAGGAAGAAGCCTTTTTAAAGGCACATTAATATGGAAGACTGATTTCCTTTTGGAAAATATGTATTGATTTGTTAGATTCATATCCCATCTTCCCTCTGGGAGCTCAAGGCAGCATACATACTGTTCGCTGCTCAACACCCATCTTTGGATTAAGAGAGCGACCAATTGGCAGCTACAGTGAGCAACCATAATGGAGGATGGGCTTGAACTGGGCACCACTCCAACACCACCCTGGTTCTATGGCAGGGGTGTCAAACTGGATTTTTTCGAGGGCCGGATCAGCACTGTAGTTCTCCTCCATGGGCTGGCGGGGGAGAGGAGACGGGATGGATGCCTCCTGCAGCACTTTTCCGGCCAAAACGGGGTGCGGGGGGGCCCATGCCCCATTTTGGCAATGAGCTGGTCCTTTGCTATTTCCAGGCCGGCCCTGCAGGCCGGATTTAAGCACCCCGCAGGTTGGATCCGGCCCGCGGGTCTTGAGTTTGATACCCCTGCTCTATGGTTTTATTCTTAAGGCTAGCAGCTCCAAAAAGAAGGAAGGATTTAGAATATTTCAGTTCTAGGCATAATCATAATATGGATGCCTCATGCTATTGCTTTGTTTACAGAGCGGAGCTCCAGATCTAAAGGCCAATTCCCAGAACTATGGATCATCTTATTTTCATTCATTCCAAGTGATGCTAATATTTATCTAGGGATTTATATCTCATTTTTTATCAAAGCCTCAAAGAGACCAGTAGAAAATATTAAAATCGGATCATAACAGCGATGTAGGAATGCTTTTTCAAAAACGCCTAGAAGTGTCCAGAGTTTTGATTTGTTATTGTGTACATGTACATTTACACAAACACGTGTCTTCTTTTTTCTGTTGTGCATTCTCATTCCATTTGCGAAAATGACTGCAGTTCAGTGGCAAAGAAAAAAGAAAAAAAAAAGAACCATGCACAGCTCCCAAACTGGGCTTTTTCTGTAAGAAAATGGTCCCATCTAAATCACCTCTTTATGGCTCCAGAGCAGACTGAGAGAGTGGATGGAAGCAGTACGTGTGAATAATAACCTTTGGCTAAGACAGACCTCATCTTTGTCTGCACTAACACTTCCTGGCCAAACATGTTTCCTTAAAGCATCCAATCTGCTCTCCATCATTGCTGTCTCTTAATACCATGGAGATCTGGCTGCAGAACTCCCTTCCCTTGCCCATCTCCACAGTAACTGTTCTCCGAGCCAAATAATAAAAAGCCATTGTAGACCTGTCTGGCTTCTAAATGCATTGAACAATGATGGCATGCTTGAGTTTGCCAGCCAGCCAGCTATGGTGATTACGGAGAATAGAAGAAGCTGGGTTTTGCGCTCTGCTTATTGTGCCTATTGTTATGCAAGGCAGGGCCATTCATCAAAATATGTGGAGTTATTCCTCAAATGTTTGCAAAGGTCAGTCACTTGTGCAGACCCAAGACGGGAGAAACCTTGGAAGGCCACACCTAGCAACCTGTGGAATTCTCCTCCTCTTCTCCTAATATCTTTGCTTCACAGATTCTTCAGAGCAAGAGATTACCATGAGAATGTTGGGCAATAATGGAGTTTGATTGGTTGATTGGGTTTAGCATCTTGTGTGAATCCAGCCAACGTGGCTCATTGTGATGGTGCATGAATTTGACTCCTTTTAGCTTATTAGACAAACTAAGCATAGCTCAGTGTATGAATCCGGTCCTAGCACTGACTTAATTTTGTGAAAGCGAACGGTCACAAGAGTTGGCATATGTCAAGGCTCTTTAATGAGTGGAGTAGGTAAACCATGAAATGCATTCCTTTCTTCTCCATTGCAACTGGTTCCCACTTTTGCTCTGCTTTTAAAGAGAGTATTGACTTATCTTTTAACATTGGCTTTTTCACTTGCTGCTGTGCATTTTAACATCATCTCAGTGAGTATAATTAATGTGATCAATTGTTGGATTGTTTTTTAAAATTCTGACGCAGCTCCTTGATTGGTCTCAAGGAGAGCAATACTAATTTAGTCTGAGAGAATCCTATGGCTCAGTTTAAGCACCCTGATGCCAAAGCACTCGAGTAAACCCAGGACAAAAGGTGCTGTTGACAAAAGTGCTTGAAGGACCTTTGGTTTTCTTAATCCACCATGCTGTAAGCAATGGGAAGAGCTGTGGTGGCGCAGTGGTTAGAATGCAATATTGCAGGCTAATTCTGCTCGACTACCAGCAGTTCGATTCTGACTGGCTCAAGGTCAACTCAGCCTTTCATCCTTCCGAGGTCGGTGAAATGAGGACCCATATTGTTGGGGGCAATATGCTGACTCTGTAAACCACTTAGAGAGCGCTGTAAAGCACTGTGAAGCAGTATATAAGTCTAAGTGCTAAGAGCTATTGCTAAGGGGGATTATTTAAGATTTCCCTTTCTGAGATCATCTGAAATCAAACTTGCATCATTTTGGGAATAGAGGGCTTGCAAGGTAAGTGTAGAGAAAGGCATACCTCTCTTTGATAAAGTACAGGGAAATTTAGGATAGCAGTAGCAGTAGCGCTTACACTTATATACCTCTTCACAGAGCTTTACAGCCCTCTCTAAGAGGTTTACAGAGTCAGTATATTGCCCCCAACAATCTGGGTCCCCATTTAACCATCCTTGGAAGAATAGAAGGCTGAGTCAGCCTTGAGCCGGTCAGAATCGAATGGCTGGCAGTCAGCAGAATTAGCCTGAAATAGGTCAGGGATCATAGGACTGTAGTTAAATCAACGAAACAAATTAGTCCAACAATTCATCTTATTATTACTATTAATATTCCTTTCCATGCCTCATTAAATGGTTCATATACAGCATCCTCTCCAAGATGTATCCATGGTGCATTTTCCACAATGCTAAATGAGCATAAGCAGGAGTTTTAGAAGCAGAACCACGAAAGTCTTAAAAACCTATTTAATTATTGCTTTTCCCTATTTGCTATTTCATATCTAGCTATTCATCTTCGATATTGTGTAGTGCTGTACCTATCCAGGTAAGAAAAAACATGAGCGATGGTTAGATTAACAGCTGCAAGAATAGCATTTGCTCAGAAATGGAAGAGTAAAGAAACACATTCAGAAGAAGTGTTATGTAAAATCTTCAATTGTGCAGAAATGGACAGACTCACTTTGGAACTCAAAAATAAAAGTGAATCAACATAGTATGAAATCTGGACTAAATTTTATGAATGGTTAGACAAGAGAAAGAATGCCAAGAAGAAGGTGTAGTGAATGTCTAGAAATATATACGTCAATGTATACTGAACTTGTGTGTGTGATATATGTTTATTGGATATAGATATCCAATAAACATATAGGATAGGAGGAATTATGTAGTATGCTTGACATGTAATGAAGTAAGATATATGTAAATCTGTGTATAGATTAAGGAATATATTTTTTATTCATTTGAATTAGATGGAAATGTTGGAAACCGGAGATGGCAAACCATGTCCATTGTTTTTTAAATTTGAATTATTAATAAAAAACTTTTTAAAAAAACACCACCGATGGGCAATGACCAAGGAATAGGTGCAGGTAATCTCGACCTCGACCTTAATTTAGCAACCATTTGAAGTTACAAAGGCACTGATAAAAGTGACTTACAATTATCTTCCAACCTATGACTGTCACAGCATCGCCACAGTCATGTGATCAAAATTCTGGTGCTAGACAACCAGCATGTATTTACAACAGCCGCAACGTTCAATGATTAACAGTGATTAACCAGTGAAATAACTTGTCTTCAGAAGTTGTAGGTGCCCCATCACTGGAGGTTTTTAAGAAAAGACTTGACACCCACCTGCCTGAAATGGTATAGGGTCTCCTGCTTGAGCAGGAAGTTGGACTAGAAGACCTTCGAGGTCCCTTCCAACTCTATTCTGATTGATTGATTGATTCCAGAGTCATGTGAGCATCATTCCCAGCTAGCTTCTAACAAGAAAAGTTAATAGAGGAAGACAGATTCAATTAACGACCATATGATTCGCTTACCAATTACAATGATTCACTTAACAACCACGACAAAAATGTCATAAAATCAAGTGTGATTCATTTAACAACCACTTTGCTTAATAACAGGAATTCTGGAGCCAATTGTGGACATAATTTGATAACTATCTGTAACAAGTTGAAATGCACATCAAAATCCAAGATGTATGGATAGCATGTGTTTTGGAATTAGAGCCTTCAAACCTGAGTACAATTTTAACATTTAAATAGCAGCACATCCCTCTCATCTGGCTGTCTGGCTAAAAGTCAAGACTGTTCCTACTGATTGGTAGCTACGCGCTACTTGTACATTTGTGTAAATGGGATCACTGTAATAATTTTTAGTAAATTTAGCACATCACATTTGGTTAAAGTGATTTCACAGGCCATAAATTTCATTGGCGTGCCTAATTCATTCGCAAAATCGCTATTGATCATACAGGTACCAAGTAAATCAGAGGGAAAGAAATGGAAATTACTTGGTTAAGTAATTATGATGTAAAGAGATAGTTCTGTCACCCGTATTAGGAGCAACACGTTTGTTCGTGCACTGATAGGGATATCAACTCTGGAAGGCAACTGCCTGGTACACTAGAAATCTGAAATTTGGCATATGCAGCAGAGGTGGTATTCAGCAGGTTCTGACCAGTTCTGGAGAACAGGTAGCGGAAATTTTGAGTAGTTCGGAGAACTGGTAAATACCACCTCTGACTGGCCCTGCCCCCATCTATTCTTTGCCTCCCGAATCCCAGCTGATTGGGAAGAAATGGGGATTTTGCAGTAACCTTCCCCTGGAGTGGGGAGGGAATGGAGATTTTACAGTATCCTTTCCCTGCCACGCCCACCAAGCCATGCCCACAGAACCAGTAGTAAAGAAATTTGAATCCCACTACTGATATGCAGTCCAAGATACCTCAGATCGTCTGTGAAAAGATCCTGACAGGAGAACTTTCTCTTACTTTTTCTCAACTAGTGCAGAAGGTATTACTCCAAACATTTATTTAAAAATGGTAAAATGATCAGTGGAATAGAACAATGTTCCTCAACCTTGGCTGCTTTAAGATGTATAGATTTCAATTCCCAGAATTCCCCAGTGGGGCTAGCTGTGGAATGCTGGGAGTTGAAGTCCACACATCTTAATATGGCCAAGGTTGAGAAACACTGGCATAGAATGTTGTGTTAATTGCTCCAAAAATTAAAAAAAAAAATCTGTAAATGAGAAAGTAACTCAGGATAGAAGCCACCTATCTGAGTACAGAGGTTTAGTGGAATTTACAAAGCCAGCTTTTCACCCCAAATCTTGTTTGGTTTCACACGTTATTGGAGTCTGAGAAAGCATAGTGAGGTAAGAGAGAAAATGCTGCACAGAAAAATCCAATTATATTCTAGGCATAAAGATGTTTCCAATAAATTCCTAGATCTGTGAAATCAGTGTGGCTCTAACTGTGGACTGTCATGATACATATCCATTAGAATTTGTTTTTATGGTACCTCTATCTGCCACTGTCATACTGTTAACAATCCTAGTGACCTTGTAATTGTTGGAAAGACTCAGGACAATGTATAATTTTATATTTGCACTAAACAAATGAGTAAGAGTGTTACATTTTCACTGAATATTTTGTTTTCCAAGAGTTATAAAATACATGTCCTGGAAATGCCATCTTGACACTGCCAGCTTGAAAGGCCACAATGTTTGACTCTTGTTTGGGTTCAATTTATAAGGTAAAAATAACTGTGTTAATTCTCACAGAGAAATATCTTGTTCTTTTTTTCCCTCTCAGATTAATGGAATCTATCTATCTATCCATCCATCCATCCATCCATCCATCCATCCATCCATCCATCCAAGGCACCTGAAGGCTGGATGGAAGCTGAACAAGGAGAGATTTAACCTGGAAACAAGGAGAACTTTTCTGACAGTGAGAACAATCAACCAACAGAACAGCTTGCCATCGGAAGTTGTGGGAGCTTCATCACTTGAGATTTTCAAAAAGAGATTGGACTGCCATTTGTCAGAAATGGTGTAGGGTCTCCTGCTTGGGTGGGGGGTTGGACTAGATGACTTACAAGGTACCTTCCAACTCTATTAATCTGTTAAATCTATTTATCTACAGTATCTATCTATCACTCTATCTATCACTCTATCTATCTATCTATCTATCTATCTATCTATCTATCTATCTACAGTATCTATCTATCACTCTATCTATCACTCTGTCTATCACTCTATCTATCATCTATCTATCTATCTATCATCTATCTATCTATCTATCTACATATCTATCTATCATTCTATCTATCACTCTATCTATCATCTATCTATCTATCTATCATCTATCTATCTATCTATCTACATATCTATCTATCATTCTATCTATCACTCTATCTATCATCTATCTATCTATCTATCTATCTATCTACAATATCTATCTATCATTCTATCTATCACTCTATCTATCTATCATCTATCTATCTATCTATCTATCTATCTATCTATCTATCTATCTATCTACAGTATCTATCTATCACTCTATCTATCACTCTATCTATCACTCTATCTATCTATCATCTATCTATCTATCTATCTACAGTATCTATCACTCTATCTATCACTCTATCTATCACTCTATCTATCACTCTATCTATCTATCTATCTATCATCTATCTATCTATCTACAGTATCTATCTATCACTCTATCTATCACTCTATCTATGATCTATCTATCTATCTATCTATCTATCATTTATCTATCTATCTACAGTATCTATCTATCTATCTATCTATCTATCACTCTATCTATCACTCTATCTATCTATCATCTATCTATCTATCTACAGTATCTATCACTCTATCTATCACTCTATCTATCACTCTATCTATCACTCTATCTATCTATCTATCTATCTATCATCTATCTATCTATCTACAGTATCTATCTATCACTCTATCTATCACTCTATCTATGATCTATCTATCTATCTATCTATCATTTATCTATCTATCTACAGTATCTATCTATCTATCTATCTATCTATCTATCTATCTATCTATCTATCTTATATGCCATCCATGTTGCCTGGAAGCGATCCTAGGCAGTTTACAATCATGAATGAGGATTGAAAATATCTCATAGATACCGAACATAATTGTTTAGGTTTTGTTGTCATTGAGCGATGAAGTTCATGACTCTTTCTGAAAATAATGGGTAGTGTTTGAAATAAATCTTGGTTTGCCACAAATCCACTTCTGTTTTCCTTAATGGTAGACTTGGTTCACCTGATAAGGGTGCAAGGCAAAACACAGCAGGCATGATCATCAATTAAAAAATAAATAAATACTGAAAGTGCTTTTGCTCCTCACCCTAAACAAAAATGTTTTTTTAAAAAGGCTTATCCAGGACATTATCTGATGAATTTTCCTTGATCTAATCAGGCAAGCAACATACAGTGACTTTCTATACTGCCCCCTTGGGAAGGGGTGTATCCTTCTTATAAAGAAGACCAGCATGGCAACTATCAAGACAAATACAGTTTCAAAGAAGAGCTGTCCATCACTTTCCACAGCTGTTCCTTTTATTCCTCCCCGTTTCCCCTCCCTTGGCACATCAGGACATTGGTTGCCATGGCAGGACACCAAATTGTTTTGCTTCTAAAGGGTATGGCTCCATTAAAGAAAAACATTGTGTGCAGGGTCTGTCATGGTGCTTGGGCTTCTTTATATTGCTGGGGCAAACAGCAGTTCTCTTGGCCCTTTCTTTCAGCAGCTGCTTAGCCAAAAAATGAAGTCTATATATCACAGTCATATCCTTCCATTTTTTCTCAACATCTCAAAAAATAGATGTTTTATTTCTTGCACAGAATAGAGCTGGAATGGATATTGGAGGTGTCCTAGTCCAACTGCCTGCTCAGGCAGGAAACCCTATACCATTTCAGACACGTGGCTGCCCAGTCTTTCCTTAGAAACCTCCAGTAATGAAGCACCCACAACTTCTGAAGGCAAGCTGTTTCACTGGTTAATTGTTCTCACTGTTAGGGAGTTTCTCCTTGGTTCCAGGTTGCTTCTCTCCTTGATTAGTTTC
The DNA here is from genome assembly GCF_059756535.1 of Pantherophis guttatus. Lineage (NCBI taxonomy): Eukaryota > Metazoa > Chordata > Lepidosauria > Squamata > Colubridae > Pantherophis > Pantherophis guttatus. The sequence goes on along the minus strand of NC_142063.1, from coordinate 134,061,475 downwards.
CATACATTGTTGGAATACTTTCCTATAGCCCAAACCTTCCATGGCAATTTTTTTTCTGTCATGTCATGCTTCCAGAGGTTGTGGGTGCTCCATCACTGGAGGTTTTTAAGAAGAGACTGGACAGCCACTTGTCTGGAATGGTATAGGGTTTTCTGCTTAAGCAGGGGGTTGGACTAGAAGACCTCCAAGGTCCCTTCCAACTCTGTTATTCTGTTAATCTCATGACGTTGCCTTTCTCTCCCCCATAGCCTTTGATCAAGATAGACTTCAATCAACCTTAGCCATAGCCATATTTTCGATGCTGTCCCCATCCCAAGGCAGCCTGAAGGTGTACAGAATCTTTTAAGCTCTGTCACCCATTACATTGGAAAGAAGTTGGGTGACTGCACTTCCTTGAGAAAGTGGCAACAGAGACAGAATAGGGGTTGACTCTGGGATCAACAGATTTGATGCTATTACAATTTTGGGCCAACTCAAAGATGGGCGGAGAACAATTCAGCTATTCAGCAGTGAAGAAAGGTCCATGGCAAACTGGATGAGGTTTGAGATGACAGCTTTGTTTTTATTTTTGAGTAACAGCTTACTTTTCTATTTCATAAAAGAAATTGGGGGAAAAAAGAATCAATTTCTTTTTACCCATGCCTGTTAAAGAAGCAAAGCACAAATATAAATCTCTGTGCAGCTCCAGCTAAGTCATAAACAGTTTTGTAATGGTAGAGAAGGACACACTGTAGGTTCTTGTAAGTCTGGCCTTTTTAAAAATAGTTGTGCTTAAAGTTCGATCCATACTGCCAATAATAATAGAGCTAGAAAAGTTGAATATTTGGAACTGGTATGGATTTTGATTGATTGATTGATTGATTTTGCATAATATTAAAATGTAGAAGCAATAGTTCCTTTCAGGACTTGGAGCTTTAGTGAGATCCTGATGTCACTGGGCTTATTCAGCTTAATGAGGAACGACTGCAAAGATTTACAGTTCCATTTTAATACTTGTTGATAGGTCAAGGGCAAATCTGAATTCATTACAGAACAAATGATTGTTGGGTCAAAAGGCAAAATTCCCTCCAGATCTGTGACTGAAAACCATTTGCCACCCGAGTCCAGGGAGCTATCTTACCAAAATTAGGCTAGTAGGAAGCACCTAGAACAACTGTTCTAGCCTTCATATTCTACCAGCATAATTTCAGTCAGAGTTGCAATATAGAACACAAGAAGAAACCTGAAGAAAACCTATTGTGAAGAGATTTATCACTTAAGGTGGGGAGGTAAGACAGGGCAGATAAGAAGCACAGCACTGAAAGCCTCTGTTATCTCTCATTATGCAAGGAAAGATTTATTTATGACTGAGGACCTGTATACTGCACAAGTCAAAAAGAGAGGTGTGAAAATATTTACAGACCCCTCGCATCCTGGACCTAAACTGTTTCAACTCCTACCCTCAAAATGACGCTATAGAGCACTGCACACTAGAACAACTAGACACAAGAATAGTTTTTTCCCGAACGCCATCACTCTGCTAAACAAATAATTCCCTCAACACTATCAAACTAGTTACTAAGTCTGCATTGCTATTAATCTTCTCATCGTTGCTATCACCCGTCTCCTCCCACTTATGACTGTATGGCTGTAACTTTGTTGCTGGTATCCTTAAGATTTATATTGACTGTTTCCCTATGACTATCATTAAGTGATGTACCTTATGATTCTTGACGAATGTATCTTTTCTTTTATGTACATCGAGAGCATATGCACCAAGACAAATTCCTTGTGTGTCCAATCACACTTGGCCAATAAAGAATTCTATTCTATTCTATTCTATTCTATTCTATTCTATTCTATTCTATTCTACTCTACTCTACTCTACTCTACTCTACTCTACTCTACTCTACTCTACTCTACTCTACTCTATTCTACTCTAATGAATCTGCTTTAATCAAGCTGAGCAGGGCTGGCCCAAAGCACTATGCTTTCCGAAGCTAGAACAAACTGATCTTATATTAATCTTATGTGGATTAATAGCTGAGTCTCTTTTTTAAAAAAGATATTTGCAATGGGGTTGCAACCAGGTAAATTGGTGAAAAAGGTCAAGCCAAAAGGTCAAGGCTCTGTTTCCGGGTCTGTTTAGCCCTGTAGATGCAGTGTGGCAAGATCCAGTCCCTGGAAGTCTTACATTGAGCATGTAAGCATTGAGCATTCAATCCATGAGATTGAAATGAGCAAATGAAGAAGGAGGAATTAGACAGGATATGGAAGGAAAAGGCCAAATTGGCTCAGAGTGGTGGTAGGAGCAGTTGGGGCAGTGACTCCTAAGCTGGGAGAGTGGCTCCAACAGAGCCCAGGAACCACAACTCTCTATCTGGAAGACTGCAGTGCTAGGAACAGCTACGTTCCTGCACAGAACCCTCAGCCTCCCAGAGCTCTGGTAGAGGACCCAAGATTAAGGAAGAACGGACCACCCAAAGAGGTGAGGAGGATTTAAATAACAAGTTAATATTTTATCCACATGGCAAATACAGATCAAAATCTTGAATGCACAAAACTCTATGGCTCCGAACAGCTTTCTCGGTGTCCTTTAAGCAGATGAATCTTGTCCAAGGCAGAAGATGAGTTCAACCAACAAGTTAAGCAAAAAATGTGATTGGTTGCTTTATAGCTCCATTCCTGTATTCATAGAAACACATTTTACTAGATTGGATGAAGACTAACAAATATATTCAAATAACATACTAAATCTGGCTAATGTTAGGGTTCTTGGGAGTTAATGTGCTACACAAAGTACCATTAAACCCTTTTTGTTCTGGAAGGAATTTGACAACACTTCACACTTTCAAAAATGGTTTAGAGTCTTTGTATTTTGGAGAACTCAGCATATCAGTAAGGGATGCTGATTTCCATACTTTTCAGAGTATAAGATGCACTTCCTCCCAAAAAAAAATGGGTGAAAATTGTGGTATGTCTTATACACCGAATATTGCTGAAGCCCCACTCGCCCATCAGCCCCCCAGCCTTCGGCCATTTTTTTACCTCCGTGCATCACGTTTTTGGCCTCTGCACACCCCGTTTTAGACCTATTCCAGGCTATGGGGATCACCACAGCACATCGCCGCTGATCACCACCTTTGTGCAATGCGTTTTCAGCCTCCATGCATCACGTTTTTAGCCTCCACATGCTCCATTTCATACCTGTTCCAGGCTGCGGGGATCGCCACAGCACATCGCTGCCGATTGCCGCCTGTGTGTCTCTGTGCCTCTGTGCATCATGTTTTTGGCCTCTGCACATGACGTCTTTGGCCTCCGCACACCATGTTTTTGGCCAGTTTGACGACTGCTGCCAATCCCCACCGCCTGGAACCGGCTGAAAATGCAATGCACAGAGGCCAAAAACGGGGTGTGCGGAAGCTGAAAAGTGACATGCAGAGGCCAAAAATGCAACGCACGGAGGCGGCGATAGGCTCTGGCAATCTCCACAGCCTGGAACAGTTGATTGGCAGTATTCTGGAAGCTGATCCAACCACCAATCAGCTCTGAAGTTGAAGTTGACCAGGCTGTTTGCTTTTTGCTGCAAGGATGCTAGCCAAATGAATACCGATGGATGCTGGTAAGCAGAGGCAGAATTGTTTTTTTCTTGTTTTCCTCCCCCAAAAAGGTAGGTGCATCTTATAGTCTGGAGCATCTTATACTCTGAAAAATATGGTAAGTTATGAAAAAAGGTGTGCACCTGCCATCATAATCACTATAATTCCCTTTTCATACATAACCGCATATGGTTCAAAAGGCAACTTTGAGTCCCACATCAAGTTGACACTGAAAGCAGCGGGTTGCCATCTTCCACTTCTGACAGCTCTCAATTTTCTTTTTATTCCAAATTGGTTTATGACCCTTCTTTCTTCTCCTTTTAAACACAGTACATGGATGTCTTTCTTTTAAAGTTTTATTCTATTTATTTTGTTTTTATCAAATAAAATCCGTAAGGTCTTTCCATTTCTAAAAATTCAGTACCAATTTTTTTAAGAACAATCAGGGGAAACAGACATGTGCTTTAAAAGAGTTACAGTATTTTTTTAAGGAATAAACTCTAAAGTGCTGCCCTGTCCTAGGATACAATCCTCTTGACTTGCCGCGCTTCCATTAAATCCACCAAGACAGCTCTCAGCCAGAACGGTATAATAAAAGGAACGCGTATCTAATTTTACATATGTTAACAACAGCAAGAATAGCTTTTGCACAACAATGGAAAAATGAAGAGATCCCTTCAGATGAATGTGTTATTTAAAGAAATATTAGAATGCGCAGAGATGGACAGATTAATACTAAAAATAAAGGAGAAGGAAGAAACAGAATACTTTTTAATGTGGGACTTGTTTTACCAATGGCTATCTAACAGAAACAGAGGTTAGAAACTAAAAAGATTAAAAGAACAATCAATTATATAATGAAAGTTTTGTAGTATGGGAAAGCGAATGCCATTATTACTATGAGGTTATTATTAATGTTATGTATTTTATGATTACCACTATACTTATTGTTTCTTTTTGTTGTTGTTCAAAACTATTTGTACTCAGACAACATGCTGTTCATATAGACATTGAGTGTTTATGTTTATTAAAGAAAAATGTGTCAAATATATATATATATATATGTAGGTCTTTGGTTATTCGGGTTTTCTCCCAGGTAGAATTAGAAGTGTCTTGGTGATGTTTTGACGAATGAGACTTCGTCATATATATATATAAAGACATCTCTCAGCAAGTTTTCAGTAAAGGGGAAATTTGTTCTTTAGAAATAACTAGATATTTTCCCTTCTCCTTGGATAAATTTAGCAAGATCAGCTTACTGATATATGACTTCTTAATTAATACAGAAGCATTATTTTCTGGGTATAGTTCATCACATTCAAAGAAAAAGAAGAACGTCATATAAGATCAAATCCTATATATTTTCTACACAGAAGCTTCCATATGATTTAAAACACTGGGAAATTTGTGGTTTGTTTTTGTTTTGTTTTTTAAACAGGAGGAGCCTAGCTGGAAAGAAAAGGCTCTCAGATATGGCAAAGAGACAACAATGCTAGCACACTTCTTCATTACTGCTTAAATAGAACAAGTGAATGAGTGAAAATAGGGCAATGGATATGCATTAATTCAATCTCCTATGAATTATACATGGGCCATATTCTGCTGAACGAGCCAGGCCTACCATCTCTGCAAGTAACCCAACCTTAACTCTCATGCCATCTCTCACTCTGAAGTCAGTTTTTGGGCCTGACTTTAAGGAAGCCTAACCTTGTTGAAGCTGTACGACTGCCTGAAGCAAAGCACAAGATATTTCCCACATTTCATGACAATCTCTTAAGAGTTATTACAAATGCTGGACTGAACAGGTCCTCTAACACAGGACTCTCCAAAATTGGCAACTTTAAGACAATTTTTAAACTTTAGCAGTGTTGTAGTAACTGAGGGGCTGCCACAAAGATGAGGGCGTCAAACTATTTTCCAATGCACCAGAAGGCAAGACAAGAAACAATGGATGGAAACAAATCAAAGAGAGAAGCAATCTAGAACGAAGGAGAAATTTCCTAATGGTGAGAACTATCAACCAATGGAATGGTTTGCCTTCAGAAGTTGTGAGTGCTCCCTCACTAGAGGCTTTTAAGAAGACTCTGGAGAGCCATTTGTCTGAAATAGTATAAGGTGTCCTGCATGGAAAGGGGGTATTGCTAGAAGATGTCCAAGATCCCTTCCAACTCTGTTATTCTATGTCTAAGAATTGTGGTCTTCAACTCCCAGAATTCCTCAGCCAGCCACGCTGGCTAAGAAATTCTAGGAGTTGAAGTCCACAAGACTTAAAGTTGCCAAGTTTGGAGATCCCTGCTCTAACACATCTGTAGGCACCAGACAAGCCTAGAGAGACATAACAGAAGCCTGACTTCCAACAGCCCTTCCCTATGTCAGAGTTCTGATAGATGGCCTCTCATTAACAGTAGTCCTGGCAAAGGATACCATTTAGATGGGACAAGTCAGACAGCTGTACGTTTGAAACGCTTCACATGACACCAAGCTATTTCTGTGAACTACATGATGACGAAGAAAAAAACACTAAGAATTGTCCATCTCAAGTTAATTATAGGAAAAAGGAGGGTTGCTTTAGGGTTTTCCCAATCAGGGACTTTTCTGCTCTGCGGCCTTTAGCTGCTTGACTCCCGTGTGAAAAACCAGCTGTAAATGAAGCTGGATGGAGGTTTCTTTTCCAACTTTCAGCTCCTTCTTCCACTTCAGCTACAATGATGGGCAGGGATTCTGTCTGGCAAGTAAACTTGGACTCCGATCGGTGGATTCCCCTGCTTCCTTCCTCTTCTCATCTCTGCCAGATTTTTTTTAAAAAAAACCAAACCAGAGATGTCTCTTCCCTGGGCATTCTTGTTGAGGATGGGTGGGGAAAAAAACAACAAGTTTTGCAGTTCTTCTTGCCACTTGAGCTAAAAAGAGAAACCTGACAGCTCTCTTGTCTATTAAAAGAGGGGGGAGGAATGGCCTGCGTTTCATTCTTCATTCTGCTGAATTTTATTGTTATTTTATTTATTTATTTGTTGTGGCCCATCAGCGGCCTGTGCAGCTGGTAGCTGATTCTGACAGGGAGGAGGCTGGTGTGGTGCTGCGCCAGCAGCCTGTGAAGCTGGCACTCAAGTCAGACAATGAGGAGGCTGGAGAAGATCTGGTGCCAGAGGCAGGGATTCAGCCAGGGCCTTCAGAACCTCCAGAAGCTCCCATAAGTGAAGAGGAAGAAAACGAGGAGCTTCTTCTGATGCACGGGCGCGCAGAGCTCCCAAAAGGCAGGAGTGACTCCTCAGGAGGAGGTTTCCTCGAGAGTAAGGCTTGGGGCTAATTGGCCACTCCCTTAGCCTATTTAAGGAAGGACGACGACTGAGGCAATTTGCAGGGAACAACTTCGTTCACTCTCCTTCATGTCCTGATCTTAGTTCTCTTCTCAGTTTCCTGCAAATTGCTTCTGGGCTTTCTGCTAACCATAGTAAGATTACGATTATTTATTCTTTGGATTCTTGTAGGCTGTTAAGAAAGTTAATTAATAGCCTTTGTTTGAAAAAGACTGATTTAATTTAGTAAACTAAGGTTTGTACAGACTTTGTGTGTGCTGCGTTCTTTGGGGTCCATAGCTGGGGCTATTTAACTTTTATCCTACCATTATTTTTGCTTATAAATAATTAAAGGTGGCAAACATCTCAGATGCTTTCCTTCTTCTTTTTCCCACCCACAACAACTCTGTGAGGTGGGTTGGGTTGGGATGAGAGAATGACTGACCTAAATTCACCCAGCTGATTTTTCATGCCTAAAGTGGGACTATAATTCCCGGTCTCCTGGTTTCTAGTCTGGTGTCTTAGAAACAAACATACAAACAAAAATCTCCTATCAAGGCCCAGCCTTTTACTGCCATTCGGCCTAGTAGCCCAGTATGAAATGGCCATCAAAGGCAGAGAGCAGAGACTGAGAGTTATGCCTGCACCCACCAGCCAACTGGAAGGCAATTATCTGTCAAAATGAAGCCTAGTAAATGGATTGGACTGTCATGCTTGCATCAGCAGCAGTGGTGGGTTTCTACCAGTTCGCCCTGATTCAGGCAAACGGATAGTGGTGGCGGAAGGAGGCTCCGCCCCAGGGTTGGGTTCTAAATTTTTTTACTACCGGTTCTGTGGGCGTGGCTTATTTTGTGGGCATGGCTTGATGATCATGTGACAATTCTTTAGGATTTAGCAGAGGTACTGGTCTACCAGGCTTTTAACTGCTTGCAGAGCTGTATCGGTCTACTCATTTTGTTTTTGGAGGCACTGGTCTACCTATTTATTTTTTCAGGCACCGGTCTACTCATTTGTTTTCTTTTACCACTGATCAGCTGTAGGGCAGCCCTTTGAAGCCCCGGCAAGAGTTTAAACAGTTTTTTTTCCCTCTAGCCGATAGCTGGGACTCAGGAGGCAGCAATAGATTGGGGGTGGGGCCAAATAAAAAGTAAGAATAATGCAGGGGGGTGGGGGATGGGGGGGCGGGGGGGCAGAACCGGTTCAGTGACATCATATCTTCACCGCTACTGGATCGGCCGAACCGGACTGAACCGGGAGGAACCCACCACTGCTCTGCCCACCCGCCTGGACGTCATCACAGACACTCTGCGCATGCGCAGAAGGTTCTGCAAATGCACAGAAGCGCCACGCATGAGCGAAGCGGGCATGCATGCACACACGCTCACAGTTCTGAACCGGCAGCGAAGGCAAGTGGAACACACTACTGATCAACAGAGGGGAAGGCACTACTTTCATTATGAACTGGGAACATTTGCGTAGGAGTCATCCTTCTGGCAAGCTAGGGGAAGGCTGAGGGCGATGTCAATCATTCTTGCCTTCTGCAAATGACAGATGGTTCAATCTCGTGTTCAGGAAAGCAGGAAGGGCAGATCAAGGACTAGGGCTGATATGATAGCAGTGTTCCAGTACTTAAGGGACTCTCACAGAAAAGTGGGGGCTCAACCAGTGGTGAAATCTAAAATTTGTTACTACCGGTTCTGTGGGCATGGCTTGGTGGGGGGGGGGGTTAATGTGACTAGGTGGGCGTGGCCATTTTTTTTTTTTTTACTTTTAAAACCATTGTTTCTACAACCTCTTTGGCGAAGAGGTTGTAAAAAAATGCTTTCAAAAGACTCTGACGATCCCAGCTGAGTTGCCTGATCGTTAGAGGCATTTAAAAGAAAAAAAGGCTCTGCCGACAGGCAACTCAGCTTGGATCGTCAGAGGCATTTAAAAGAAAAAAAACCTTTGATGATCCCAGCTGAGCCGCGCGATCATCAGAGGCTTTTTTTTTTACTTTTAAAAACATTTTTTTGGCTGAAGAGGTTGTAGGAAAAATGCTTTTAAAAGTAAAAAAAAGCCTCTGATGATTGTGCGGCTCAGCTGGGCATGGGGGAGGGGAGGGATTTTTGCTACTGGTTCTCCAAACCACCTGCCTCCATCGCTACCGGATCGGGCGATCCAGTCCAAACCGGGAGCATTTCACCCCTGGGGTCAACCCAGTCTCCAAAGCATCTGAGGGCAGGACAAGAAGTAACAGGTGGAAGATCATTAAAGAGAGATCTTAGAAGTAAGTTCTAAGAAGTAAGAATAAATTCCTAGCACGGAGAACAATTAATCAGTGGAAGGGCTCACCTCTGGCAGGGGTGGGTGGATGCTCCATCACTGGAGGTTTTCAGAAAGAGCTTGGACAGCCATTTGTCTGGAATGATAAAGGATCTCCTGCTTAAGCAGGGGGTTGAACTAGGAGACTTCCAATCCTATTATTCTATGTTCAATGCGCTAACCCTAGGTGAAGTAAAGATTCAGGGTTCCTTCACAAATATAATAGATGAATCATGAAGAAATGGCTTCTTGTTTCTAAGGTCTGTGTAGGATTTCAACCACTACTCCACCCTAGTTTTCTATTTCAACTCCCTCCATTTACAGTTCTTTTATTTTTTCCCATTGCCATCCATCTCACCCAATACAGTTTGTTTCCTTGTGTGTGTGTGTGTTTCTCTGTATGTGTGCGCCAGGGGTGGGTTCTAAATTTTTTTACTACCGGTTCTGTGGGTGTGGCTTATTTTGTGGGTGTGGCTTGGAGGCCATGTGACTAGGTGGGCGTGGCTAGCTGGTCAGAGTCATTTCTGGAAGGTCCTCGCACTTACGAACAGTCCTCGCACTTACGACCCGACTCATTTGTTTGCTTTTAACACTGATCAGCTGTAGGACGGCCCTTTGAAGCCCCGCGGCAAGAGTTTAAACAGGTTTTTTCCCTCTAGTCATCAGCTGGGACTCAGGAGGCAGCAATAGATTGGGGGTGGGACCAAATAAAAGGTAAGAATAACGTGGGGAGGGGGGGTGGGAGGGTGGGGGGGAGAATCGGTTCGGTGATGTCATATCGTCACCGCTACCGGCTCGGCCGAACCGGACCGAACCAGGAGGAACCCACCACTGGTGTGCGCGCGTGCGTGCACGGGTGTATCTGTCTGTCTATGTATGTATATATATGAACCCAATATGAAGTTCTACAAATGAATAGTGCTAGGATTATTACAAAAGATGGCATTCATATTCTTGAAATAAAATTATCGTTGTCATTCTCATCATCATCATTCTTATGTAGTGATAGATCTTTTATTACAGAGATAAAAGATAATATCAGAAAGTGACTGACAATCTAAAGCGTGTGTTTTAAATCCTTCGTTTCTAGTGTCGAAAAAATCTTGCATCCTTTAACAAACAGAAAGGCTTATTTGCATTTTTTTTTATTTGATGGCCATCCACGGAAAAAAGCCTATAGTTTAGCAAGACTTAGACTGCAGAAAAAGATAATCTTTGAAGTGGAAAGTTCAAAGGCTTTTTTTTTTTTTTTGCAGATAATAAGATCTCTCATAGATTTTAGCCAAAACTGGCTTTTCTGTAGTAATGTTATCTTTAAAAACAAAAAAAGCAAAGCACAATGAAATCATCATACTTTTGTACAACAAAAAAATGCTCCACAAATCATTTATTTACGTCCAATAATATGGTACTTAACACATAACAAAAACTGTGAAATGTATCCCTGCAATAATCTTTGAAGGCATTTCATGTGATATCATCTTGAACAAACTATCTCAAATAAACTGTGACGGCACTCCATGTTAGTGATAAATTAGTAGCGCTCTAAAGAAACACAACTTTTGGATGTTGAGATAAAGTATGGTTTCATGGCCTTTTCCCTACCTTCTATCCTCCTTTCTTCTCTTCTCTTTTGGTGAAGCCTTGAAGCAAAAATAAAAAATAAAAAATGGATGCTTAAATTCCTTATTTGTTTGCTTTCTCCAAACTGTAGTTGTTTTTAACTATGTTTAATTTGAAAATAACCCATTTCAATCATGGATTATGAAATTATCTGGTGTCAAAAAACCACAGTCACATTAAGATGAGTGGAAGTTTCCACTTCAACTGCAATTTTAACCTGGTTGACCAAATTCAGAAGCAAAGGTTTTTATTATCATAATCATAAGTTTATTTGTCAAGCATATATAAGATAACAGGTAAAAGTATAAACATAATTTGAATACATGAAAAAGAGTAAGTAAAAAAGGAATATTAGGACAGGGACAGTAGGCACGCTGGTGCACCTATGCACACCCCTTATCTTCTTATCTTCTCCTGGCTGTTCTGGAGCAGAAACCAGGAAGGTAGCGCCAATACACTGATTGTGATAAACTGAGACCTGGATGTAATAACTATTTTTATGCCAAGAAAACAAATGTCTGTTTCTATTACAAAAGAGGTTTGGGTTGGTTTTTTTTTTTTTGTTGTTGTTGTTGTTGTTTCTTTTACAGTTCTATGGTGTCCACAGAGGGACGTGGTGGCTCAGTGACTAAAACGCTGAGCTTGTCGATCGAAAGGTCGGCAGTTCAGCGGTTCGAATCCCTAGTGTCATGTAATGGGGTGAGCTCCCATTATTTGTCCCAGCTTCTGCCAACCTAGTCGTTCGAAAGCAGATTTTTAAAAAATGCAAGTAGAAAAATAGGGATCACCTTTGATGGGAAGGTAACAGCGTTCAGTGCGCCTTTGGCGTTTAGTCATGCTGGTCACATGGCCATGGAGACGTCTTCAGACAGCGCTGGCTCTTCAGCTTTGAAACAGAGATGAGCACCACCCCCTAGAGTCAGGAACGACTAGCACGTATGTGCGAGGGGAACCTTTACCTTTACCTTATGGTGTCCACAATTATGAACAAAGGTACGCTTTAGTGTAAGGATAGGCCTTTTTTTTTTTTGTCTCATGATTGTCAAGTCAGAGGTCACAACTGGCATGCTTGAAACGCACACACACAGCTGTGCACACACAGATGCCCTCAGCTCCTCAGCAGAAAAGGAAAAGGGAAAGGTTCTCTTCCCCTCTCCCCACAATACTTCTGCAGATTTCTTCAGCCACATCCTGCCGCAGGATATCTGCAGAGAGGAGAACGAGGTTTCTGCACGTCTAGAGATACCAACACCAAAAGAAGTAGAGTATTTGCGCTTCCCACTAAAATAGGAATTATTTAGAAATAGCATTATTCCACGGGGTTTCTTCAATACAATAGTGTGCAGTTCCTGGCAGCCTTCAATTTGTTGATCAGTGGACTGCTGAGAAATGTGTGCTATTGTGCCGGGGAAGAGTGTTTTCCAGATTAACAGCGCTCCTTGGAAGTCCATCCATCAGCTTTGGACAGAAATGAGCAAAAGCAGTTATCAGCTGGGTAATCCAAGTCCTTGACAAGGGTTGTTGGACAGTAGCTTGCCCACTTCTGGCTCATGCATCAAAATTCTTCTTTTGTTGAAAGCCCAGTGAATTATTTATGCTGATTTGACATCACACATTCTTGTTTTATAACCAGAAGATGGTCTTTCTCTTGGCTATCTCTGCTCATGCTGGGTTTATGGCTGTTTTCTTGAACTTCTTCTCCCTCACTGATCGATGCTTATCTGTCTCATCTCATCTTCCAGGAACCCGACAATAAACAAACCAGCACAGAGTTCTTTGGCTACAGCTTTAATCCTCCTGTTTTTCAACAGCACCTTGAAGCTAGACTTCCAAGGCCTTTAAAGCTCCGAGAGATAAAGTCCCAGAGGGAGGTCCTGGTTGAACCCCAGGATTTTAATTGTAGACTCCTAAATAATTTCTGGAGAATGGCAGCCAAGAACATATGGTCCTCTAGCAGCTGAAGAGGCAGATTGTGGTGAGTTTTAGAGGCCCAGCTTTATAAGACATGGGCTGTGGCAGAGAAATCTTATTTTCCTCTAAGGCACAGATGCCTTGTTGCACGGCAGATAGCCTTGTTTCATTTTCGGCCTCCGCACATCCCATTTTTGGCCTCCACACCAGAGGTGGGTTTCAACAGGTTCTGACCAGTTCTGGAGAACCGGTAGCAGAAACTTTGAGTAGTTCGGAGAACCAGTAGTAAAAAATCTGACTGGCCCCACCCCCATCTGTTCTCCGCCTCCCAAGTCCCAGCTGATCAGGAGGAAATGGGAATTTTGCAGTATCCTTCTCCTGGAGTGGGCCACGCCCACCAAGCCACACCCACAGAATTGGTAGTAAAAAAATTTGAAACCCACCACTGCTCCGCATGCCCCATTTTTGGCCTCCGTGCGTCCCATTTTTGGGTAAGTGTTCAACTTCTCATGCTCATTTCCCTGTACTAGAATCACACAGTAGATTCATTTAGATCCAGATTTAAGTGAGAATTCTATCCAGTCAACAGATGATTGATCAGTCTCCAAACAGTGCTTTTGTTTCGTTATATACTTATGAGGTATAGAATGTTGACATATACAGTACTTTCATTTGAATGTGCCAATTTCAAAGGGTAAGGACCAGTTAATTAAAAACCCAAATTACAAGTTGCTAGTCCAAAAAAAACTAAGCCACTCTCAGGCCAGATCTAAACTTTCAAAATAATATAAGCAGAAATCAAAGCTTCAATCCATGAGCGATAAATATTCTTAGAAGATGCGGGTTTAAAATGACCCTCAGAATTTACATTACAATTTGTTGTTGTTATTCTTGTTGTTGTTGTTGTTAACAAAAGAAGTCAAAAGTGAGATAGCCATGAACGGCTAGTCCTCAGGCAGAAGGGCGGTATACAAATTTAAAAATAAATAAATAAATAAATAAATAAATAAATAAATAAATAAATAAATAAATAAACAAACAGTAAACCCAGGCCAGGAGATACCTAGAATGGGCGGAAAAATCTACGTGGAAAAATCCACGTAGTTAATATTAAATGCAAAACAGTTCCAAAAAACAAAAAAGAAACAAAACAGATTTTATTAAAACAGCTGAGAATTAACTCATTCTCAGCATACTCTAAATTAAATGAAAGCAAAATCCTCAAAACACCATTCTTCAGTTTATCTCTGACCTTAGGATAATTAGGCAAACTTTTCTTGGCAACAGTTCAGGAACAGAAGACACTGACAAGAAAGAAATCCATCCAAACACAAAGCAAATCTCTCAATGGTTGTTTTCCGGCAAAGAGGCCAAGAGCTGTTGCTGGTCTTTTAAGCCTTATGGGAGGGGCCAAACATCTCTTGGCCCTACTCCCGAGTCATCCTCTCTGCTTTAGCTGCTCCTGCCTTCTGGCAGCTCTTCTCATACGTGCACTAGGAACAGGCTCCTCCTGTTCCTCTGCCTCTCTACTGTCAGCCTCTGGAGGCTCCGAAGTCCATGCATCACTCCCCGATAGCCCTGGCCCTATCTCTGCCTCCGACTCAGAGCCTTCATCCGGGCCTTCCCCAGCCTCCAGGACTGGCCCATGTTCTTCCTCAGCCTCATCGCTGTCCGACTCCACTGCCAGCTCCGCAGGCTGCTGGCAGACCACAACATCTATAACTTATTTCTGTAGTATCCCACACAGGATGAAATCTGCAGGATGCCATTTTTCTCTCCCATAGAGACACATTTTAAGCTGTTGTTATTTATTATTACTCCAGTATAAATCTTGCAGAGAAAGATAAAGCCGTCCAATAGTAAAATCCTGAATATATCTTAATAATGGGGGATTTTGCGCTGAATGTAACAAGCATATCATATAATCCAATTGTCTGAAGGTGAAGGAAATGTATCTGTAAATGTATTGCTTAGTCATTATGCTAGGAAAAAAGAACAATACACAGGCATTTATTTCAAAGTTTTAATGATTTTATCAGCCTTTTGTCAGGGGTTGTGGTGAAGAGATTCACCAAATATTTTCATGTAAAAAGACAATAAAAGTGAAATATTAAAGACAACACGGTGGAAGCATATCTAATCATGCTCCTTTCCTCCTACCAGGCAAATAATAAATAAACAGCTAGTAAAGGTATCAGTGGGAAGAGATACAGAGATCTCCAGGACTTTCATAATTTATCAGAATTTCATTCAGAGGCTGCTTGAAGGAGAACACGGCACAAGCAGTTTCATTGGACTGAGAGAAGCACAGTATGAAAACCTCTATGGGCAAATGCTTGCCAGAGGTAAAAGCCCAGAAGCCACAGCCGCTTGCTCCCATCACGCTACCCCAGCAGTGCTTCATGTTTGATGAAAGCCAAGCAGGTTTGGGGCAGGTAGATTCATCATCAGCCAACACAGCTCCATATGGCCTTCAAGTAGATCACACCAATTAATTTTTTTTTTCAAGTAGGCTGGTCTGCCAATTGGATAATACTGCTGTCTATTGGCCAACAGATGGCTACAGCTGGGAAGATTTGTAGGGTTGGAAAATCCATTTACAGACTAACACAGCTTTGTAATAGCCATTGGGTAGATTAGGCCAAGAAAGTTTTTAAGAGGCCCAGGTAGGTGTACACATGGGCTAACAAAGTCACAATTGTTCTCACTGTCAATTGACAGTCAAGAATTAACCAGTGGAACTTGCCTTCAGAAGTTGTGGGTATGCCATCACTGGAGATTTTTAAGAAGAGATTGGACAACCATTTGTCTGATATGCCATAGGGCATATCCTTTTTTGGCGCCGAGTGCCAAAAGCACGCACACACACCCATAATGCAAAGCGCGCACGACTCCCTGCGCCCCACCCCTGCGCATCTGTGTGCAGCCCCCATGTGCGCCCTGCCCCCATGCATGCTCGCATGACCCCTGCATGCCCCCAACCCCCCGTGTGGGTCCCAACCTCCACTCATGCGCGCATGACCCCATGTGCCCTTGCATGTGCGTGCCCGCCTCGCACATGCATGCACGACCCCCGTGCATGATCCAGGCCCCCACGCATGCGTGCATGACCCCTGCGCATATGCACTCATCTCCCGCATGCCCCCCGCCCCCCGCGCATGCACGGCAGAGACCTGAAAACCAGCTGGCCAGCAGGATACATGCACACGTGCGTGTGCAGCAGAGCTGAGCTGGGGCAACTGCCCGGGTGCCCGCAAAGAGGGCTCTGCATGCCACTTGTGCCCTGCGTGCCATAGGTTCGCCATCATGGCCATAGGGTCTCCTGTTTGAGCAAGGGGTTGGATTGGAAGACCTCCATGGTCCCTTCCATTATTCTTCCCATCCTGTGCATATAGATAAAAATGGAGTTCTAGTTGCCTTCTCTTTCAAGGACTAATTAGCCATAATGGGCAGTTCATGTGCTCATTCCCCACTTCAGCAATATTACAACACTGTGTTTTATACCCTGGATCCACTGAATGAGTTCCTTAATCCACTTACATACCATCTATGTTCCAATATTTGAGGGGCTGCCACAGAGAGGAAGGGGTCAAGCTATTTTCCAAAGCATCTGAAGGCTAGACAAGGAATAATGGATGGAAACCGAACAAGGAGAGATTCAACCTGGAAATAAAGAGAAATCTTCTGACAGTGAGTGTAATCAACCAATGGAACAGCTTGCCTTCAGAAGTTGTGATAGCTTCATCACTGGAAGCTTTCAAGAAGAGACTGGATTGCCATCTGCCAGAAATGACGTAGAAATGCTTGGGCAGAGGGTTGGACTAGATGACCTACAAGGTCCCGTCTAACTCTGTTAATCTGTATCTATACCAATAAATCTTACCGTCCATTGAGTTTATATGTCACTGTATCTATTATTATCCATATTGTCATAATATCTAAATAGGTTTATGCACATTTATCCCAATGGTCAAGACTGCTCTTATTAACTAAGCAAGCAATATATTCATTTAATATATTCATTCAGAAAAGCTGAATTTAAAGTCTCCGATTTTCACCTGCTCTTGTGGGGAGGACTGGGGAGGAGGGGGGAAATGAGTGATTTATGGGGTGCTATACTGTGAGTCATTTGTCTCAACTGTTTAACCCAGAACTTCGCCTGGGTCCATTGTGGTCCTTTTCTGAGCTATGCCGAAATAAGCCTTTTAACTAAAATGATAGCCATTGGGCTGAAGAATCCCCCAAACTAACCAAGAGGTTCTCATTTTCCCTTTACAATTTCTGAAGCAGTGGTCAAACCGTACAGTCACTTGTTTCGTTTTCTGATATGGGAATGACAGAAGGAGGAAAAACCCTACTGCACCTGTCCATGAGTTTGCATAAAATGGCTCAGTGTGGGATGAGTCATGTACACTTTATAAACCCTAGGCAAATTCATGAACTGGATTCACATGGTATTGCTTATTAAGCCCTAACTTAGCCTATTGAACAAGCCAAACTGCATGAATTCATGGATAATGCTAAGGCATAAATAATGCTTTAAATATCCCAGTCATTGCATTATAGCAGCATTGTATTCCATGCTGCTATAAGGCTACCAGATTCGGGCTGCAAAAAGCTGCATGACCGATAGATTTTAATGGAGATACAGGATGTAAAAAAGCGGTGAAATGTAAAATTTGTTACTACCGGTTCTGTGGGCGTGGCTTGGTGGGGGGTAATGTGACTGGGTGGGCGTGGCCAACTTTTTTTTTTTTTTTACTTTTAAAACCATTTAAAATCGGCCGAAGAGGTTGCAGAAAAAATGCTTTTAAAAGCCTCTGACGATTCCAGCTGAGCCGCGCGATCATCAGATGCTTTGTTTTTTTTACTTTTAAAAGCGTTTTTTTGGCCGAAGAGGTTGTAGAAAAAATGCTTTTAAAAGTAAAAAAAAAAGTCTCTAATGATTGCGCACCTCAGCTGGGCATGGGGGAGGCAGGGATTTTTGCTACCGGTTTTCTGAATCACCCACCGCCATCGCTACTGGATCAGGCGATCCAGTCCGAACTGGGAGCATTTCACCCCTGATCTAAATACTTAAAACATATCTAACGTTTTGCTGCCATCTGGCAGCTGTCTGGATTTTGGTAGGCTAGAACTGGTAGCTCTACCTAAGATATAACAAAAACACGACAAGACAAATGCATGAATCCTCACCCTTAAGGTGTCCTCACATCTGAATATCTGAGAACATGTTGGGGGTGATGGAAAGACAGACATGGCTGCTGGAAGACAGATCATGGGAGGAATTATAGAATACAGGTAGTCCTCGATTAATGACAATTGAGCCCAAAATTTCTGTTGCTAAGGGAGATAGTTGTTAAGTGAGTTTTGCCCCAATTTACGATTTTTCTTGCCACAGTTGTTAAGTGAATCACTGCGGTTGTTAAATGAGTATAATTACTGTACATGCCAGTTGTGAAGCATCCAATTATTTATCACAAGACTGCGGGGATGCTGCAACTGTCGTAAGTATGAAAAATGGATATAGGTCATTTTTTTCAGTGCTGTTGTAACTTTGAATAGTCACTAAATGAACTGTTGTAAGTCGAGGACTACCTGTACTGATTTATCAAAATGCTATCAAAATCTCTTCTCTAGCAGTTTAGCAATAGCAATAGCACTTAGATTTATATACCCCTTTACAGTGCTTTACAGCCCACTCTAAGCAGTTTACAGAGTCAGCCTATTGCCCCCAACAATCTGGGTCCTCATTTTACCCACCTTGGAAGGATGGAAGGCTGAGTCAACTTTCAGCCTGGTGAGATTTGAACTGCCAAGTTGCAGGCAGCCAGCAGGCAGCAGAAGTAGCCTGCAGTACTGTACTCTAACCATTGCGCCACCTTGGCCCATGATCACTTCATAGGATGGTCCATAGTACTCCTCCTTGCCTTTTTTTTATTAAGCCAGATGTGAAATGCAGAGCACTGGATTGCAGCTGGATATCATTTTTATTTTCTAAGAAATCTTCCAGGGGCCACCCAGATTCAGAATGATTCTTGGAAAGTAAAATGGATGTGGAGGCTGGTGTTTTCTTTTGCAGCATGCCAACTTTATGGTTTTTTAATTTAACATTTTTTAAAAAAATATATAGTCAGAATATGCTAGTAGTTTGGGCAATATAGCAGCAGCCCCTTCTTACAAACTCATCATGTCTGATAGAAATCCCAGACATTATAAAATTATTCTTTTCAATTCAACCACAATTGAGTCCAAACTTTCTGTTGCTAAGGGAGACAGTTGTTAAGTGAGTTTTGCCCCATTTTACAACTTTTCTTGCCACCTTTGTTAAGTGAATCACTGCAGTTGTTAGTAACATGGTTGTTAAGTGAATCTGGCTTCATTGACTTTGCTTGTCAGCAGGTCGTAAAAGGTGATCGCATAACCCTGGGACACTGCCACCGTCATAAAAACGTGCCAGTTGCCAAATGTCCAAATTTTGATCACATGACAACAGAGATGCTCCCATGGCCATAAATGTGGAAAGCAGTCATAGGTCACTTTTTTCAGTGCCGGTGTAACTTCACGCGGTCACTTTGAGTCAAAGACCACCTGTGTGTAGCATAACAAAACAGAACAAATGATTGAATCAAAGACAAGATTCCCACTGGAGGAACTGAGGAATGGTTAGTTCTCAATGTCCCTAAATTTCAAACTTCTTTTGCTGAATGTCCTTCTTTGGATTATTAAGAGCATCACTATGCTCCAGCCTCAAGTCATAGATGGAGCTACCTTCCAGCCAACTTTGGCTGATTTCCAAAACCGAAGCCTGGTTGAACCTAGTTTCTGCATCACAATCTTGATTCAAAGAAAAGGGTGATTTGAAGCACCTGGAGGTATGCAGTCAGCAACAGGAAAAGGAGTGTTTGATTCAATATGGTTTCCAAGAAAAGTACCTAGAAACATCCAGGAAATGCAATCCCCCAAACCCTTGAGTTTTCTCTCTTACTTTATGCAGGCTTCTCAACTGCTGGGAACCAACACAGTCTGCTTCATCAGCACTTACTCACAGAAATTTAAAAGCTTTGTTGTCTTTTTAGCAATAGCACTTAAAACAGTATATACCGCTTCACAGTGCTTTACAGCCCTCTCTATGCAGTTTACAGAGTCAGCCTATTACCCTCCACAATCTGGGTCTTTGGAAGGATGGAAGGCTGAGTCAACTTTGAACCGATGAGAATCGAACTGCTGGCAGTCAGCAGAGTTAGCCTGCAATACCGCATTTTAACCACTGCGCCTCCACCGCTCTTTAGCTAGTTCTTGTTTTAATATTTCCATTCTCACATGTGTCCTGTTAAGAAGAAGTGTGCTTTAAGAAAAGAGTGAACAAGCTACACCCCAGGATACACATATTTCTCTTCCCTCCCAACCTGTTATTGCAGCCCCCCCACCCCCCACTCTCCTCAGGGATCCTGCTGCTAAAATTGCAATTGGTTGTGAGCCTAATTAGATGAGATGACAGAGATACATTGGCACGACTTTGGCCCTTGATCAAGCCCAAACCGAGGCTTGAAAATTTCTTAGTAATTTATTAAAGCCTACCTAAAATGTCTAGGGAAATGCAAAACTGACCTTTGAACATCTAAAACAACAATGGAATAATATTATACGGCAAAACAAAGGTCAGGAAATGTATAGCTCTTATTAATTTGGGATCACCATTAATTAGTTTTAATATATTGAGCCCGCAAAAACCTGCCAACCTCTTTGACCTAAAATCCAGTGTGTCAGCAGTAAATTCACCCGTCTTTATAATATTGCGATATTTGCGCCGGAGAAATAAATGTGAACGGCTAACAGAGAGTATATGAAACTATTCAAATGCAAAAACGAGCCTGCCCTACGATTAGGCTGTTCTCATTGTGGCCATCACACCACATTTCTTTCATAACCCAGGCTGTTATATATGGGAAACAGGGAATAAAGAAGGGGAGAAGGTCAGAGATTAGTAAAATCCTTGTGAATACTAGAGAGTAGTCATCATGATGCTTAGCAAATTAGCATGCCTTATTCAGTGTTTGGGATTTATTGAACGTCTGTCCACCTTTGCTTCTCTGTAAATGCCAGTTATCCCCCTGATACCCATAACGGGCCTGTAGTTAAAGGCTGTGTAACATTTTACTGACAATATTTGCATGCAAAGAAGGTCCTCCTGTGCCTAGAAATGTCATAAAGAAGCTCGTAAAATGGAGGGCCTCCTAGGGGCCATGCCATCTTCCCCAGTAACCCTAATCCTTAAACCTCATATACGGGTAAGAGCCAGTGGTGGGTTGGCCCCGGTTCGGACTGGTTCGCAAGAACTGGTAGTAAAACCGGCGGGAGGCTCCACCCACCGACACCGACATAATCAGGAAGCTTCTGCGCATGCGCAGAAGTGCACTTGCGCGGTCCCATTGCGAACCAGTAGTAAAGGTAAGTAGAACCCATCCCTGATAAGAGGTGACGTAATAGTCTGAACGGACTTGGTCTGGCCATCATTCATTTTATTTATTTTTGTATTATTTATGTATTAATGAAGCAAAGGTATAGGGCTGCCCCATGCAGGTGATCCCACAGGTCACGCAAGGCTTAAGTTCTATACGGGAAATAGAACAAGGGTAAAGAACCTGTGACACAAAAGATGTTGATGCAGTGTAATTTTCAACAGCAGCTGATGATACAGTAAAGGAGCTGTGGCTGGGAGTTGTGCTTTAATAACACCTGGAAAGCCACAGATGCTTCACCTGCGAGATAAAGGCGGGCTAGACTGTATGTTATTCCTGACAGATAATATTTGAATGCAAATCAGAGTAAGAATTGTGTTGCACCTTGTGGTTTTAGAGTGCTTTTGCAAATGTTGTGAATATCAGAAGCACGTTAGATTGTGAATGCATATTTATCATTACACTATTATGCATCTAGCCATAAACCAAACTGGTTCAGCTCAGAGAGGCACATAGATGAGGTAGGTAAGTTAGTGACAATATACTGCATATGCTCAAATCCATATATCAGATGCCTATATCAGATTGTACATACGCTCATTACTGTATATATGCTGTGGTTCAGCTCAGAGGGGGGACATAGATGAGATCAACTATATTTAAAGGTACATCTTTTTAAAGGAAGACCTGAAAACTCCATCTTCTCTTGCTTTAATATTGATATGCATTTATGAAAAGGTAAGATCATTGTATCTCATCGCTGCACAAAGCTCAGCTTTAGATCAATAAAGGAGCTACTGTGTCATTTTTTCCCCCTTCCCTCCAGAAACCAGCAGGAGATCATGCCACCCTAAATCTTTCTGCTCCCAGAACATGTACGCACAGAATGGCGATTGGCAATTCCTGGCACTGAAATGTCCCCATGTATCGTCCGCTATGTGAAAACTTATCTCCAATGAACATGCACAACCCTAAAGTTATTTTGTGCACTGCATTTTTTGTTTTCCCCTTCTAGTTGCAGCATGGAGGATTCCTTATCACTGAAAGATCAGCCATACAAACTTTCAACCACAAGATGGAAGCAAAGAAATGTTGGGTGGGTGGGTGGATGGATGGGTAACCAGAATTTAGTGGTTATCCATAGTTGCGCAGCCCAAATCCAGCCACTGGGTTCATTATGAAGTATTGAGAGCTAGAGTGCTTGAACTTCAGCACCAAGAGTTGTATGCTTTCTGAGATAGAGATTGTTGGGTTTATACCAGAGCTGGAAACTACCCTAAGAACACAAGGTGAGGAGAGGAAACAAGGAAGCAGGACTACTGAGACAACTGGGAAAGGAATTTTTGATCATGTAGAACAGGGGTCTCCAAACTTGGCAGCTTTAAGACTTGTGGACTTCAACTCCCAGAACTGAAGTGGGAGTTGAAGTCCACAAGTCTTAAAGCTGCCAGGTTTGAAGACCTCTGATGTAGAGTCAAGTCTTTGCAGCAACACTTTCAGTTATATGTATTAAGCCCAATGTAGGCTAATGAGCTTCAGACCAATAAAGGAGAATATTTATAGCTCAGGAATGAAATAAGTGTTCCTTAGTGCTCTCTGAATGAGTCCTTAGTTGTTTTCTTGCAGACGTTTCATTATCCAAACTAGGTAACATCAGCATCATCTGGGTAATGAAACATCTGCAAGAAAACAACCAAGCTCAGAAAGCACCAAGAACTCCTCATAATCAGCTTTAGTTACACAGTATCTAGGTCCGTGATGGTGAACCTATGGCACGCGTGCCACAGGTGGCACACGGAGCCATATCGGTGGGCACGCGAGCATTGCCCTAGCTCAGCTGCAGCGCACATGAGCGCGCAGGCCAACTGATTTTCGGGCCTTCCAGGCACACCGGAAGTTGGCAAACAGGCCGTTTCCAACCTCCAGAGGGCCTCCAGTGGGGTGGGGAAGGCCGTTTTCACTCCTAGAAAGCCTCTGGAGCCTGGGGAGGATGAAAAACGGGCCTACCGGGCCATCGTGTGCCAAAAACAGGGGGAGCACGGGGGGGGGTCACGCATGGGGGGTGGGGCGCATTGAATTTTGGGTGTTGGCATGCACACACACGAACTCCCGTGCTCCCCCCACTTTTGGCATGCGACGGCAAAAAGGTTAGCCATCACTGATCTAGGTCAACCAAGTCAAATTATGCATTTTTTTATAAAAGGGGGAAGGGATGACTGTAGATGCCATGGGTCCAATCTCTTTCATAGTCAAAACAGCTCTGCAAAATGGGTACTAAACCCAAAGACTGGACAGAAAGGGGCAATCTCCCAGAATACCTGCTATATCAAACAAATCACTGTCCCACATTGTATCCATTAAACCTCCTCTTCCAGAAGCCGTCAATCATTGGACCTGAAGGTCTTGAGCCTGGGTAAGAGGCAAAACATCACTTCCATAGCAGAGCATCTCAAGTCATTTTCAGGCTGTCTCAGTGTGGGCTGATGAGATACAGCATGGAGGTACATCCTGTGGAAACCATGAGTTCCCAAACACAGGGAACTTGCCACCTGTTAGGTTCAGCTTTCCCCAATTTATTGGCATGATGGTTTTATCCTTTCTTTACATGTTTTTCATCCTGTCTTCTTGCAAGAGCCAGTTCTTTGTCCTGCAATCCCATTCATGCTCGGAATCATTAATCTCACTGAAGACAACTGGATTTCAAGTTCTGAGTTCCACCAACAGGGCCAGAGCAATTGGCCATTTGCTTAGGTTAATTTTCCTTCCTTCTCCCTGTCACAGCATCCTGCTGTGCTCAGGAACTGTTTTACTGGTGAGGTGAGAGTATTTTGAGGGGAATTTCTCCCCATGTCTCTAAAGATAATTATAAATTTAAGTGATTGAATTGTATTTTATCAGCCCTGCATCAGCTTTGTTATCAATAACAACCAGTCAAATTAAACTCAAGAGATGTGGTGGTGAAGGGGAATAGAAGGAAAAAGAAATACCGTTATTTTATTAATATTTATTATTAATATTTACAGTATTAAATAATACTGCTACTATGTTAGTTTCCCCTATCCCAACATTATCACCCTTCCTTCATTCATGGTTTATAGAAAATCTAGAGGTTACTGCTGGCAGGTTACATGCCAGTGTTTTAAATATTATTCTCCAAGCTTTGATTTGTGGTTATTTTCCCCCCACTTTTTAATTGGAACTACACAATGCCTGCCTGCCCAGCATGGTATTAAGGCTATTCAAAACTACTTTGATTTTAATTTTATGCTGTTTCTTTTGAAAGAAATAATAATTTCCATTCCAATTTGCTAACTTTTCAATGCAATCCAGGGTCTACCACTCCTTTGGCATGGAAATGCTTTCATTCCACATTGTTGTTACTACTATGTTCGTTTGTGGAATCACAACTCTGTATCCTGAAATTGCTATGCACAGCCATCCCTTTCATTCAATTTAATTTCGGCAGACTGAGAACAAGTAATGCTGTAGACCAGTGGTTCTCAACCTTTTCTACAGTTTAAAACTTTTCTACAGTTTTAAACTTTTAAATAGCAATAGCACTTAGACTTATATACCGCTTCATAGTGCTTTTATAGCCCTCTCTAAGCAGTTTACAGAGTCAGCATATTGCCCCCAACAATCTGCGTCCTCATTTTACCCACCTCGGAAGGATGGAAGGCTGAGTCAACCTTGAGCCTGGTGAGATTTGAACTGCTGAACTGCAGCTAGCAGTCAGCTGAAGTAGCCTGCAGTACTGCACTCTAAGGACTGCACTACCACGGCTCTTCAAAAAATACCTTTTGTGACCACAGACTGTGGCCATGGACCACCAAGGCTTAACTCAAGATTTAAATCATAACATTTCTTATAGCCTTCACGGATCCCTTATGATGACATCGCAGTCCCCAAAAAGGTCTGCAGGCTACAGGTTGAGAACTGCTGTTATAGACCAGTATTGATGTATCGACCATCCAGAACCATTTCATCTTGGGCAGGGAGATGGGCAGCATAGACATTTAATTAATTAAATACAGCTCAGATGCTCTGAATCAAAGAGCCTTTCTCGGCATTCTGAGAATGTCCAGTACAAGCAAATCATTCTAGCACATTACTGAGATCACCACACCATTTTCACTTGCTTCCCTGAGCAAGATGACTCCCCTTTACACTCAATTGACTTAAGTTTATCTATAATTCAGTTTAAGCCAATACTGTCACCAAATGGTAGACTAACATTTGTATGCACAGCCTGGATTTCTCAAAATCAGTTGTAATGCTAGTCGCATCTTTTTTATTTATTTATTTATTTATTTATTTATTTATTTATTTATTTATTTATTTATTCATTCATTCATTCATTCATTCATTCATTCATTCATTCATTTATTGGTTCGATTTATATGCCGCCCTTCTCCGGAGACTCAGGGCGGCTTACAATGTGTTAAGCAATAGCCTTCATTCTTTTGTATATACCTGTTTAGTAGGGCTTTTGGCCCCTCCTAAGCGGTGTTCTTTTTTATACAAAGTCAGTTTATTGCCCCCACAATCCGGGTCCTCATTATTATTATTATACATTTTCCTTTATTATACATCATGTTTCCATTTGACAGCGTACAGTGTTAGTCACATCTCAATTGACAAAGTTAAAGGACTATAAAATAAGAATAGATACAACACACTATTTTCTGTTATCAAGCTAGACTTTCACCCAGCCTGAAACTCTGTTCCTTTGTGTTAACAATTTTTTTCTCTCCAATTTCTTTATTCTCTCTCTCTCCCTCCCTCCCTCCTTTGCTAACTGCCTTCTTTTTCTTTTTTATTTAGTATTTTTCTGTGTTTAAACTGTAACCCTCAACTACACTACATTTACCAAAAAGAGGCAATTAATTGGCTGAACGATGGGGAGGCCAGGACTTAAATATTAATTACAATCTATTAATTAAGATGAGTTTGGACTAAACTTTGACCTGAGACAAGGGAACTTAACATCTGCAAGGAACAAACCATTGTTCTTCATAACAAAGGCAGGTTCAGCTGGCATGTACCAACTTCCTCACATCTCTTGCTTTCTACATAAAATTATTAATTCATGCAACATTCAACACGATTCAAAGAATCTATCCAACTTCTTAAGTACATGTTACCCATGTTGCCCGGGGGTGAAATGTAAAATTTGTTATTACCGGTTCTGTGGGTGTGGCTTGGTGGTGGTGGTGGGGGTAATGTGACTGGGTGGGCGTGGCCAACTTTTTTTTTTTTTAACTTTTCAAAGCATTTTTTCTAATGCTTTGAAAAGCCTCTCTGGCGATCAGGCAACTCAGCTGGGATCGTCAGAGACTTTTCAAAGCATTTTTTTACCACCTCTTCAGCCAAGAAGTTGCAGAAAAAAATGCTTTGAGAAGGCTCTGATGATCCCAGCTGAGCAGCGCGATCATCAGAGGCTTTTTTTTTTAACTTTTAAAAGCATTTTTTCATCGGAAGAGGTTGTAGAAAAAATGCTTTTAAAAGTAAAAAAAAAAAGCCTCTGATGATCGTGCGGCTCAGCTGGGCATGGGGGGGGGGCAGGATTTTTGCTACCGGTTCTCCGAACCACCCGCCGCCATCGCTACCAGATTGGGCAATCTGGTCCGAACCAGGAGCATTTCACCCCTGATGTTGCCTATTTATAGCATTCGGATATCCTTGTCACTTGATGTCAGCTGTTCTGTGCTTTCTGCTGATGATATTTTATATTATTCAATGCCTTCACTCTGTTGTTAGTTTCTGGCCCATCTTTTGCCCTTCTCAATCGCTGGGAAGTCTTCCCATAAGTGGGATAAAACTGGGGGTTATAATGAACTCAATACAATAATATGGTGACTTCAGAAAAGTGCTTCTTTATATTCTGAAAACTCAAGACAAAAGAGATCAAAAGATGTTTACACACATTGTACACCAGAAGAAAAAGGAATCTGCAGATAATATTCTAACGTGGAGAGGTTCGTTTGGTAAATACCAACTCCCTCAAAAGTACACCATTTCAGGGAGAAGGTGAAGGATGACGTTAAAAATATATATAATGTTAAAAACTTTCTCTCTAACAGAAAATCAGCACAAGTGACAAAACATACAATGCACCAGAAGCTTCCCCCCCCCCAGCTCCTTCCTTTTCAGTTTGCCAAGGGGAATTTTACACGAGCAGATGGGTAGTATTATTACACTACTTAGGTGATATTCGATGCAATTGTAGCTGGATGAAGTCCAAGACTATCTGGATAGAGTTTTGTCTGTTTTTTGTTTCCCTGTGGCACATACCGGCAGCATTCAAAGGTGTGAGAGACTCCTTGTTTTCTATCAACAAACAACAAAAGTGCACAGCAACCAGCTAACTTGTAAATAAGAACTGGTGAAATAAATTGGATGCACGAGTCTGAGAAGACCTCTGGCAACCCCCATTAAGCCAACCTAATCTTCTGGCACCCTTTGGGGAAATCTGTTCTCTTACATCAGTTGCCTTTGAGCCTGACTCTTCCCCAGTCATATTAAGCTGGCAAGTGGGGAGAAAAGATGTATCTTTTTTTTTTTTACCGTTTCTTTCCATGCTTGACTGAAATTGACTTTCAAAACAGGAAGCTCTGGCTGTTACACCAAGTGACCCAGACGTCCACAAACAACCACTGAAGTGAAGGAAAGTTCACATCTGAAGCGCAAACAATGCAGTGGTCATACTGCCGGTCATATGACATATCAGCCTCTTCTTCAAAGGAACTTCTGAATAATCAGAAGTGCTGATTTGTTAAGTCACCAAAAGGTTATGACAAGAGCTTCTATGTTGGTTTTTATGCATGGAACAAGAAGAAAACCATTTGGGCTAACTAGATCAAATTAAAGGCGACGAAAGGTCAAAGTTGAAGTCGCTTTGAATTCCTCAGAATAATTTGGATGCATTGCTAGGTAGTACAGGTAGACCTTTGACTTACGACCACCATTGAGCCCAAAATTTCTGTTGCTTTTTTTTTATAAAAAGTTTTTTATTTTTATTTCTTATACACATATTGTAAATGTACATTCTCTTATCCATAATTGATCATATATATATACATAATTTTTCCTAATGAAAGCATAAAAACAAGACATTTTAATTACATTTGGGGTTGCTCTTCTACCCTCTCTTTTCCCTCTTTTCACAACAAACCTTCTTCCCCTTCTTCGTTTTTCCCCTCTCTCCTATCTTCTTCTACTTTCTTCATCCTATTCTCCTCCCCTACTTCCCCTTCCTCTCCCCCACTCCTCCCTTCTTTTCCCCCTTTCTCACCTTCTCTCCTGCTCTTGTCCCCTATCCTTTCTCCCTCTCCTTCCCCTTTCTTCCATTCCTCTCTCTCCCTCTCCTCCTTTATCCGTCTATTCCTCTTTCCTTTCTTTCTCCTTTGTTGTGCCAAAATTTCTGTTGCTAAGTGACACAGTTGTTAAGTGAGTTTTGTCCCATTTAACAATCTTTTTTGAATGAATCACTGCAGTTGTTAAGTTAGTTAACACGGTTGTGAAGTGAATCTGGCTTCCCCATTGATTTTGCTTGTCAGAAGATCGCAAAAGGAGATCACATGACCCTGGGACACTGCAACCATCATAAGTATGAATCAGTTGCCAACCGTCTGAATTTTGAGCACCTGTCTATGGGGATGCTGCAACAGCTGTAAATGTGAAAAATGGTCATAAGTCACTTTTTTCAGTGTAGTTTTAACTTTGAACAGTCACTAAATGAATTGTTGTAAATCGAGGACTATCTGTATTCAGGCAGGATTACAAATGTATACCAAGGCCATGAAAAAGTCCCAGAAACAGTAATGGTAAATGAGACTTTTTTATATACAGATCAGTCAAGAGTAACAGGCTGAATCCATGTTTTTTCTTTTTTTCTCCCCATATGTATAATTGTTTACTTAGGTATGGTACAGAGGTAGAATAAGAGCATGTATGATCAATTGGAAGCAAATTTTCCTAAATTCCTTTTTTTTATTATTATTAAAAAGTTTTAACAAGTATTATTTTCCTAAATTTTCCTAAATTCCAAATATGACAATGGGAAGAATCATGGAACACATTGATAAAATTCACCCCAATTAATGTTTTCAGAAAGCAATGTTATAAAATGGTTTATAGATGGTATAGAACTCAATAATTGCCAAAATCAGGGGTGGGCAACTGTGGCCCTTTTATAACCCGTGGACTTCAACTCCCAGAATTCCTGAGCCAGCTTGTCTGTCTCAGGAATTCTGGGAGTTGAAGTCCACGGGTTGTAAAAGGGCCACAGTTGCCCACCCCTGGCCAAAATAGTCAACTCATATAGTAATAAATGCTAGAAATGCCATGAGACAGAAGGAATATTTCTACTGTATGTGATGGACATGCAACACGCCTACCCCCCCCCCAATTGGAAAAACATAGACAGTGCCATTCAGAGAATCTTAAGGATCAAATTCAAAATGACAACAAAGGGTTAGTTTTTTTAACTAGGTACAATTCCAGAACATATCACTACATATTCACAACACTGGAAAAAAGACAATACCAACCATATCTGATTGGGAATCTAAATTGCAATGGCAATCTAGCAGCAATGGCAAAAGATCACAAAACGCATACATAACAGAAGTTCAACTACATTTAAGTAAGTATGGCTTCCATATATATTACAAATTACGTAGTAAGGTAAACATCAACGAAGTATGTTTCGCAACAGATACTACAAATTTGTTGGGAGAACAAAGATAAGGGAAGTGGGAAATCAAATATTTGCCTATATTATTCTGAGGGGTTTTTCTTTCCATTTCTCTCTTCTTCTTTTTAATCCATGGTATTTCCACATAGGGCTGGGAAAGAATTCAGTATCAAATGCTGGCAGTAATTGCAGAACATACTTTTTTTGTTTTATTTTTATCTTTTGAACTACTATGATAACATATTGGCATTTTTTTTGCTGGCTATTCTTCTCTGTTGGTCCCCAAGAAGCTTTTGGTTAGCCTACGAATACTGAAAAGAATACAGTTGAATAAAACACCCAAAGAAAAGAAAATCTTGATACTGTCTCCCACTTGATAATGCGGTTTTAAGACACCACTTTAGCCCTCAGCCTATCTATAAGTTTACCAGGTCCTTCATTAGGCATTATTTTTTTTGTCACAAACCCAGCAATTTGAAAGAGTTTTCTACAAATCTTCTTCCGAAATATGAAATTGTTGCATAATGTTTTCTTGCTATCTCACAGGCCAAGTTTATATGTGTGTGGTGTGCACCTGCAGTTTTGGCTGCATTTAGATAAAATACCAAACTGTAGCATAATATGACAAAGAAAACTTAAGTTTGTCTGCCTTCATTTTCCTCTCATTCTAGGGTGGTGGGATCATTTCTGTTGACATTTCAGATTTAACTGTATTTTATAATGTTAATCTTGGAGTTGTTGATCTTAATGATTGAAACTTAACAAACTTCAGTTATATAAACAATACTTTGAAGTTGTCCTATTTTCATAACCATATTTAAATGAAGCCATAGTTTAGTCTAGATCTGGATCCCAAAGCAAGCTATGCAAAACCAAAATGCAAGAGCAGTACTGGATGCTAAGTGAAGCATGAAGGAGCCCAGAAAGAAACTGAGCTCATTCTTGTGATACTTCCCCCGGGAGTCCTTGGTGCTCTCTGAACTTGGTAATTTTCTTGCAGACGTTTCATTACCAAACCAGGTAACATCATCAGTACTAGAAGGGAATGGGATTTGCTCTTTACCACTGATGATGTTACCTAGCTTGGTAATAAAAGGTCTGCAAGAAAATCATCAAGTTCAGAGAGCACCAAGGACTCCACAGTTCAACCCTGAGCTATAAATATTCCTTTCTATCGGTACTACCTCTGGATTTGCTGATTCACCAGAATTAGCTCATTTCACTTTAATAGGGTTAGTGACTGTAGCTGGATCCCATAACCCAATGATAGAAATTCATCATTTAACATTACTAGGACTCCTCATCCCAAATGGACCAAAGCAATGATACTTCATTTTTTGCTATTTTTTTAATTTATATCCTGCTTTTATTATTGTTATACATAGTTTAAGATGGCGAACACACCTTATATTCTTTCTTCCTCCTCTTTTCCCCACAACAACCTTAAGAGGTAGGTTGGTCTGACAGAGAGTGATTGGCCCAAGGTCACCCAGCTGACCTTCATAAGGTAGGATTAGAACTCACAATCTCCTAGCTTGGTGCTTTAACCACTAGACCAAACATGTCCACTACAAGAAGCACATGCCAAAGGCTTTCTGGATAAAAATTTGGTGGGTTATGCAAAATGTTCTGAAGAAAAAAATCCAATTTTCTCCTCAATTGTTTTTATTGGGTATAGTTAAGGGCTTTTCAGAGGGTGAAACAAAATTGATATTGTATATGGTGACAGCGGCTAGGTTATTGATCGGTCAATATTGGAAAAGGGATGTTATGCCTACAATTCAAGAATGGACTTTGAAGGTGGCCAGTTTTGCAGAAATGGTGAAGATATCAGCATACTTAAAAGACCGGACTCAAGAGACTTATGCAGGGGAGTGGAAGAAATGGATAGATTATGTGCAGAATAAATACCAAACTAGGAAGTACCAGATAGCTTTTAGCTGAATGTTGTGTAGAAATGTATAG
The DNA here is from genome assembly GCF_059756535.1 of Pantherophis guttatus. Taxonomy (NCBI): domain Eukaryota; kingdom Metazoa; phylum Chordata; class Lepidosauria; order Squamata; family Colubridae; genus Pantherophis; species Pantherophis guttatus. The sequence continues at coordinate 134,029,638 of NC_142063.1, read as the reverse complement.
TATGTAGGGGGTACAATAGCTTGATATTATGAATAAAATGTATAGTACACAGGGGGAGAATAGAAGGGTGGTAAAGTATGATATAATATATTGTGGACGGATTTCACCTTGGGGAAGTCATGGGAGGAGGGGAGGGTTGGGGAGGGTTAGGGGGGAAGGGGGGGTAAAAATGGGGGAAACATTTGTATTTGTAAAACTTTTTCAATTAAAAAAAAGAAGAAGAAGAAGAAGCACATGCCAGACACAAGTCATTACTTACTAAATGCAATCATCTTTTGGAATTTCTTCTTTCTTCATTATCTTGGAGAATGGAAATTTGTATCCTTCCTTGTAAACAAGCACCCTGGCATGTGGAATAAAAAAGCAGAAATAGCCAAAGTTAAGGAGGATACTGTTTCATCATTCCTGTTGTATCTTTTAAGCCCACAGCCCAAGTCAATTGCCTTGTCACATAGAAACAATTTGTGAATTAACCACAAATAATTGTGGCTATTTGATTAGTGGCTGCTCTGTGAAATTCCCTTCAATAAGTCTGGTGGAATCACTCTCAAGTTATTTGAGGGTAGGAAAGATTTTGCTCAAACAAAGTAAGTTTGGTATCATTTCAGTTTGGCTTCAAAAGAAAGTTGTGCAGAGTATACAGCAAGACCTGTTCCAGTGAAAGTCCTGATATCCAGAGAAAGGCAAAGGAAATAAAGAGCTTGAGGAAAACCCAAACATCTGAAGAAAGAGCAGCAGGTCATTTAATTGACTGGGGGGGCAGGGGGAATAAAGCTAGTCTCCTAAGTGGTCCATTACAAAAGCTATTTGCTTCTTCATAGAAACAAGAGTGTTGTGTGGTATTAGAAAAGATAGGCCTTGATTTCTGAAATTGCTGCCTTGTTGTCGAATGCTGAGGCTGGTCTTTCATGTGATGGATGACCCAATGCCACCTACCACCGTGCTCTCATTAAGGAAAACATTGTCAGCCTTGGTGGTTGGCAAGAGACTAAGAGAAGATGAGTAACAGCCACATTTCCAGTGCTGAGTGTTGGCTGTCTACATGTACGAGCAGCTTCCTTTGAAGAGAGTAACACTTCAACTGCTTCATCACTTCTTGTTCTTTGTTTGCAAGTGTGACGTTTGCAGGACCAAATGAACAGGTGCACATGCCTTGTGTGTTCCTTTGGTGCTGCGGTTTTCTGTAAAATTCAGACAGACCTCAATGTGCATCGAAGTGTGGTAGAAATGTGTTGTGCCACCACAAACTGCATCTAAATGTTCAGATTCATTTTGTTTTAACAGCTACAAAGAGCTGTCTAGCCTAACCTTTGTCTGCTGTGCTGGTAACACAACAACAAAATGGGACGCCTTCTGCACCAGTCTTCCCCAGCCTCAACATCTTCCAGGCCAAGGAACGTGAACTCCCAGAATTCTTAGCAATGGTCGTGCTGGCTTGGGCTGGTGGCCCTGGCAGTCTCTCCACCTGGAGGCCATCCAGGTTGAAATCTGTAATTAAATGTCAAACTAAACCCCGGTTCTAATTAAATTAATTAAATGTGAAGAATATGATAATTCTATGTGCTGGATAATTTTCACCTTAAATGTTAACAGTTGGCTGGAAGTGCTAGAAATTTCACCCAAGGATTCCGGGATCTGCATGTGGCCCTGGATTTTAGGAAGAAATGTACGTGATCCCTGTAAATTTCAAAGAAATGTTATGTACAGTAGGATCCTTTATGACATTCCTCATTTATAGCCTGAAATAGAGCTGGCTGTGATGATTACCGCTGATAACCAGAAATGAATGGGTTGCAGAGAAACCATCTTTTTGAAATGATGAGAAAATTGCATCCATGTGCTATAGGAGCCCTGGTGGCGCAGTGGTTAAAGTGCAGTACTGCAGGCAAACTCTGCCCACAGCCTGGAATTCAATCCTGACAGGGTTGAAGGTTGACTCAGCCTTCCATCTTTCTGAGGTTGATAATATGAGAATCCAGATGGTTGGGGCAATAAGTCTTCTACCTTGTAATCTGCCCAGAGAGTGCTGTAAAGCACATAGGGAAGAATATAAGCCTAAGTACTAGAAAAGTTTTAGAATAACAGAGTTGGAATGGAAGGGACCTTGGAGGTCTTCTAGGCCAACCCCCTGCTTAGGCAGGAAACTCTACACTACTTCAGACAAATGGTTATCCAATCTCTTCTTTAAAACTTCCAGTGTTGGAGCATTCACAACTTCTGGAGGCAAGTTGTTCCACTGATTAATTGTTCTAACTGTCAGGAAATTTCTCCTTAGTTCTAAGTTGCTTCTCTCCTTGATTAGTTTCCACCCATTGCTTCTTGTCCTACCCTCAGGTACTTTGGAGAATAGCTTGATTCCCTCCTCTTTGTGGCAGCCTCTGAGATATTGGAACACTGCTATCATGTCACCCCAGTCCTTCTTTTCATTAAGCTAGATATGCCCAGTTCCTGCAATCATTCTTCATATGTTTTAGTCTCCAGTCCCCTAATCATCTTTGTTGCTCTTCTCTGCACTTTAGAGAGTCTCAACATCTTAGATAGTGCTCAATGTTTATGTCTGCTGCACACTGCTGGCTCATATTCAAATGGTTGTCCACTATTTAAATGGTTGTCCTAGATTCCTCTCACAGTTACTACTATTGAGCAAGGTACCACATATACTGTACCTGTGCATTTTGTTTTTCTTGCCTAAATGTAGAACCTTACATTTTCGTCATTGAATTTCATTTTGTTAGATAGTGTCCAATGTTCAAATATGTCAAGATCCTTCTGTATCTTAAGCCTATCTTCTGGAGGGTTGGCTATTTCTGCCAGCTTGGTGTCATATGTAAATTTGATGAGTTCCCCATCTAACTAATGCTATTGCTTTAAGCATTCAGGACCTGAGTTTGTTTGTTGCTGGACTACAACACTCATCATCCCTTACCAGTGTTCAGATTCATAAAGGCAGATGAGAGCTGACATTTAATAATACCTGGAGGACTGTGTGAATCCCACCTCTACCTCCAGGAGCATGGACAGCATCAAATAATAGTTTTGCAGCTTTCTCAGCTGCCTACTCTTTAATTTCCAAATACAATCAACACTGACATTTGATATGTCTAGGCTGATGCCGTCCCAGCTGACTCCCTATTCTTTCAAATTCTGTGCAGGCAGTGTTCATTAAATTGCAGATGTATAGGCTTTATTCAGGACAATAGCTGGGGGGAATCTGGTTTCTCAAGCCTTCCACAAAAGCAAATAAAAAAAGCAATAATGAAAAGCAGTGTTCACAGAGTACAAGCCGCCATTCTTGGGTCCATTTGAAGCTCCATATATGCTTGTGAGACTGAGATGCTGTAGGGCAAATGAAATCTCATTTACATGGATTAACAACATCTAATAATGTTGTCAAATGTTTAATTGCATTTATATGTAGTTCCAATGCACGGCACTGCAATCTGCTCTGAAAATTCTGAGAAAATCATCTCAGATAAAGTGACAGAAAGAATTTGGGTTAAAAGGCTCATTCGAGTTTAGGCATATTCAGGACAGGGCCAGATTCACAAATTTATTTACTTTGTTAATACATGGAAAATATATCAGTCATATGAAGAGCATTTCTGCACATCAGCCTAAGCTGCTAGTTTCCATTGTTGTGCTTAGCTTTTTATAAACTGACTTCTGAAATTCCAGGCTGGATTGATGCAAGTTGGCAATTGAATTGGCCTGGGGCTCAGTCTGGACTCAGGCCAGTGCAGGATCAGATTGGTTGTTCTCCTGCTTCCCATCCCTCCCTTCTATGTAGGTGTTGTGGTCTGCCAGCAGCCTGTGGACCTGGCAGTGGAGTCAGACAGTGAGGAGGCTGGGGAGGACAATGGGCCAGTCCTAGAGTCAGGGGAAGACTCAGACGAGGGCTCTGTGTCAGAGGCAGAAATGGGACCAGGGCCATCTGGGAGTGATGCACGGACTCCGGAGCCTCCAGAGGCAGACAGCAGAGGGGCAGAGGAGCCTGTTCCTAGTGCACGCATGCGAAGAGCTGCCAGAAGGCAAGAGCAGCTGAAGCAAAAAGGACGACTCAGGAGTAAGGCCAGAAGATGATTGGCCACTCCCATAAGGCTTAAAAGAGCAGTTTTAAAAAGAGCCGTTGGGTTCTTTGTAGAAAAGCAACATTAATTCCAGTACTTCTTGTCAGTGTCCCTTGAACTTTGTGGGGGTTTTGCCAAGAAAAGCCTTTGGCAGGTTGCCAAAGACATCAAGGTTGGTGATAAGGCCATAGGACTGGTTATGAAGAATTTGTTTTGGAGTAAGCTGAGAATGAATTAATTCAGCTGTTTTAATAAAATAACTTTGTTCAGGACTGAATTGTGTTTGGTAAACACTAGGTGGGCCTCAGTCACAACAGTAGGGACATCAAGTGTTATTGGATGACTTTGGTGTAGACTGGTCTCCTGTGTCTTTTAATTTTAGGGATTAGTTCCACCTCCCTAGTCCTCCATATTTGCTTTCACTCATGGGTGCCCTCCTTCCAACTTCCTCTATTTGGTCATTTTAATTTTGCACAATTTCCTTATTCACTACATCCTTATTCTCCTTATTCCTTAGTCTCTCTAGCCGTATTTATCTTCTCTCTGTATTTCTCTATCTCTCTCTTCTATCTTTCTCTCTCTCCTTCCCCCACCCTCTCTCCCTCTCCCTCTCTCTCCCTTTCCCTCTCTGTCTCTCTCTCTCTCTCTCCATTGTACCAACACTGCCCCAATAAACTGGGCTAATCCATCATTCCTGCAAAGGAACTTGTCAGAGGCTCCTCTCTTTTCAGTGCCCTCACCACTGGGAGCTGTATGCTTAGAGGATGGGTGCAATGTTTCTAGCCAGAACTTTTTCATTTTAAGTCATAGAACTAAGGAGAAATTCTGTGTACCATGGACAGAGGGTGGGAGAGGAAGGGGAGAAACAGAAAGAGTGCTTACTGTATATGGAGCGTAAAAGCAAAAGCTTTTACAGAAGCTGACAAATCTCTATTGAGCACCCTGGAATCAGGCTTGGATTTTAATAAGTCTTCAGCTTACATTTTTGAAAGTGTTACTTTTAATAGAAATATAAAGAAGAAGGCATGGAGATCCTAGCAACCCAGGACAGTGATCAACCTAGGGGAAGGAGCATGGCAAACCATGCAGCCAATCACAACAATGCTTGTTAACTAAATCAGAACAGAACCTTTGAAACCATCTACCGTACTCTGATGGGTATAAGGTGGGCTTGAGCAGAATCGTAGTTGGAAAACATGGGCAGGGACTGCTTTGTGATGAAGAAGGAGTAGGAGAACCATGACATTGTCTTACTTCATTCCAGAAGTGATGGGAGACTTTTACAGTATCTGTGACAGTCTAAGCAGGATGTGAAGATATGCACAGAGTTGTTAGCTTATGTTCATTTGTCCAAGCAAATATCCAGATGAGAGGTTAGTAGTACTAAGTGCTTATGACAAGGGGATTTAAAAAAAACTTAGCCATGCATGCAAAGGTCTGCAAGCAAGAAGAGACTTGGCAGATTTTTCCAATCAACAGTTGGCATGGAATTGTGGAGATTTAATGCTTCACTTTTACATCATAGAAGGTTCTATTATTTTCAGCAGAATATGTCTTGAGGGTTTTTGCTCTAAGAACTTCTTTTCACCTCACTCCTTTTTTCCCCCTTTAATATATTAATGTCCCATTCAGATCCTTGTCTAACAGTTCTCAAAATTGGCAAAAACCATACATAACTGCCTTGGTATATTGAGGAGAGAACAAAGTCACAAAGCTGCTTTTATTACAATTATATTAAATGTTGCCAAATTCACAAAAGTTTTCCAGAATTTTTTTTTTTCAAAATGCTTCTTCAGGCTGAATACTAAGCAAAATAGTAAATGAAGTGGGAAGACAAAAGACTCAACATCAGTAAAACTCAAAGTCTGCAATTACAACAGTACAAAAAATACTAAATCCATGTTTAGGTTATACCTTTATAAAGGTAATTCAAAGTTACAAAATAGTGTGGAATGTTTATATTTTCAAGATTTCACAACTAAGACAGAATTTAAACAAATGAAAATAGCAGGACAGGAATATATGTGGCAAATAATCAAGGGACATCAGCATTAATATGATTAATTAATTTTCTCAAGAAGTGAATCTGGCATTGATATCAGGGCTAATGTATTCATGTACAACTGCATTGGGGGAGCAGGCTTTTGGTTTGTATTTGTGTTGTTTATAAGTTTGTTTTAGTCTGGACTCTTTGTGGGGTTTTGTGTTTTATCTGTTTTTGTGGATTTTTCAGTTTTACATACTGCCAAGAGTTTGTTGGAATTGGGCAACGATGGATGGATGGATGGATGGATGGATTTTGTTGTATTTTAATACAACAATATATATATAATTTTATATATATTTATATATACAATTTATTTATATATACTTTATATATATATATATATATATATATATATATATATATATATATACAAATATATATACAATTTTAATACAACAATATAACAATCGTATTGTAATTTCGTTGTATGGGTATACTGTGTATACACATACAATGACAATAAAGTTATTATTATTATGGATGGATAGATGGATGGATGACAGTTCACCAAAGGAGGCTTTTTGCATCTCTCAGACCTGACCATCACAATTGATTGATTGATTGATTGATTGATTGATTGAGGGTAAAGGTTCATTCTCCAAGCTTGTGGGTTGGTTTCCAATCATTTCATTACCAGGCTAGGTAACATCTTCAGTTTATGGGATGTCAGTATTAGTGTTCTTTATTTCTTTATTTCTTTATTTCTATCCTGCCTTTAATATTCTTACAAATAATTCAAGTTAGCAAACATATCCAACACACTTTCCTCCTCTTATTGTCCCCATAACAACAACAATATGAGTTGGGTTGGGTTGGGCTGAGAGAGACTAGAAGGCAGGACTAGAATTCATGGTCTCCTGGCTTCTATCCTGAAGCCTTAATCCTTAAAGGATGAAGGCTATTGCTGAGCACATTGTAAGCCGCCCTGAGTCTTCGGAGAAGGGCGGCATATAAATCAAATTTAAAAAAAAAAAATCATTAGACCAAACTGGGTCTGGTTGCTTTAAAGAGAATGTTCATACTGTAGTCATGGTTTTGTCTGGATCCATGGCTGAAGCATGCTGTGGCATTGCTTGGATAAAGCTGACCAGCCCAGTCTTCTATAGTTTCCCCTTCTGCAGTGCTGAATTTTCTGTACTGAATCTGAGCGTCAACACCTATTGATGCTGAGCAACATTCATATTCCTTTAGACCAGTGTTTCTCAACCTTGGTAGCTTGAAGATGGGTGGACTTCAACTCCCAGAATCCCCCAGCCAGCAGCGCAAGGTCTGAAGCAAAGGCACGAAAATATAGAAAGCATCCCCCCCAACTGTCCAGCGTAAATCATCCAATCCACAGGCCCTTCAGGGGTCATGTGGGAGCACACGTCTGGCAGTGTCATCATCTTGCTATGCCACAACTGTTGACTTTGAAACATTATCAGCTTCAAAGAAAATGGTGCAATAAAGATTCACTTTCGTTTTCCTCCAGCTCCTTCCCCCCCAAGAATTCCCCTAGCTCCCCCTCCCCCATTCCATGGCAGCCGAGCAAGCATTGAAAGAGCAGAGGCTGACAGTCCACTCTAATCAGCTAAGTAAGCCATAACACCTCAAAGGGTTCCTGAGCCTTTAAATGGTCTCTCAGTCTGGTTCAGTAGGAATCACAATCATGGGAAAGACTGCTGATCTGACAGTTGTGCAGAAAACCATCATTGACACCCTCCATAAGGAGGGAAAGCCTCAAAAGGTCATTGCAAAAGAAGTTCCCAAAGTGCTGTATCAAAGCACATTAATAGAAAGTTATGTGGAAGGAAAAAGTGTGGAAGAAAAAGGTGCACAAGCAGCAGGGATGACCGCAGCCTGGAGAGGATTGTCAGGAAAAGGCCATTCAAAAATGTTGGGGACTTTCACAAGGAGTGGACTGAGGCTGGAGTCAGTGCATCAAGAGCCACCACACACAGACGGATCCTGGACATGGGCTTCAAATGTCGTGTTCCTCGTCAAGCCGCTCCTGAACAACAAATAATGTCAGAAGCGTCTTACCTGGGCTAAAGAAAAAAAGAACTGGTCTGTTGCTCAGTGGTCCAAAGTCCTCTTTTCTGATGAGAGCAACTTTTGCATCTGATTTGGAAACCAAGGACCCAGAGTCTGGAGGAAGAATGGAGAGGCGCACACTGCAAGATGCTTGAAGTCCAGTGTGAAGTTTCCACATGGAAACGTGGGGAGCCATGTCATCTGCTGGTGTTGGTCCACTGTGCTTCATTAAGTCCAGGGTCAATGCAGCTGTCTACCAGGAGATTTTGGAGCACATCATGCTTCCTTCCGCAGACGAGCTTTATAGGGATGCTGACTTCATTTTCCAGCAGGACTTAGCACCTACCCACACTGCCAAAAGTACCAAAACCTGGTTCAATGACCATGGGATTACTGTGCTTGATTGGCCAGCAAACTCGCCTGACCTGAACCCCATAGAGAATCTATGGGGCATTGCCAAGAGAAAGATGAGAGACATGAGACTGAACAGTGCAGAAGAGCTGAAGGCCGCTATTGAAGCATCCTGGGGTTCCATAACACCTCAGCAGTGCCACAGGCTGATAGCATCCATGCCACGCCGCATTGAGGCAGTAATTAATGCAAAAAGGGCCCAAACCAAGTACTGAGTACATATGCATGCTTATACTTTTCAGAGGTCCAATATTGTTCTATGTACAATCCTTGTTTTATTGATTTCATGTAATATACTAATTTTCTGAGATTGTGAATTTGGGGTTTTCATGAGCTGTAAGCCATAATCATCAAGATTATGATAAATCAAGGCTTGAACTATCTCGCTTTGCATGTAATGAGTCTATTTCATATATTAGTTTCACCTTTTAAGTTGCATTACTGAAATAAATGAACTTTTGCACGATATTCTAATTTTTCGAGTTTCACCTGTAGCTGTCCAATCTCTTCTTGAAAACCTCCAGTGATAGAGCACCAACAATGTCATGATTAAAGCTATAAAGGGCCAGTGCAATACAGAAAGGCTGTCAGTATTATATGGAATGTGGGAATAAGCTAAACTAAGAAAAATTGACTCTGATTCTACCTGCTACTATGTGGTTTGACCCAATATGGAAGTGAAGCGTTTCATGCTTTTTTCTGGAAACTTTGTTCAACTTCTCAGCCTATCATATAACTCTGATATTTCCGGGGGGGGGGTTGGTTTCCTACCAAATATTGAGCAAGTCTAACTCCATTAAGTTGTTGTTTGTTGTTCTTGTTGTCGTTAGACAAGTCAAAGTCCTAAATACCACTCTCCAGTGGATACAAGTGATAGAAAAGTTTTTAGTTTAGGTTGTAGAGGTCAATAAGATCTTGGAATGTCCTAGCAGCTACAATTAAGACAGATTTCTTTTATCAAGAAAAACTTTGTTTATTTAAAATCAATAAACTATTTACATTTTAAATCACAGAACATTGTATCTTGGTCTTTATTTATTTCTGAGGTAAATGTGCCTAGAGCATAATCCCTTCTCCCATGTGTCTCCCCCAAGTATGTGTGAGTAAAGGGGGTCATATTTATAGGGTGGCTAAGCCACTCCCCCTTCAGTCTCTTAGACAAAATGGAGGGAAAGTATAAACACAAAACCATCCTTCCGGTATAGACAGTGTGGTTCAGTGGCACTGTTTCAGATAATTATCTGACAACAAGAATAAACTAAATCCATACAAATTGGATCATACCAGATGCAAAAAGGTCTTTTCCAAATCTTGATAGAATAAAACTTCTCTGTTTCCAAAAACAAAACAAATCCATCAGTTAAGACAAACTACTATATTCAGAGTCCTTGGTGCTCTCTGAACTTGGTGGGTTTTTTGCAGACGTTTCATTACCCAACTAGATAACATTACCTAACATTGGGTAACATGGATAATGAAACATCTGCAAGAAAGCCACCAAGCTCAGAGAGCACAAGGACCCCAGAGTTCAATTCTGAACCTCAAATATTCTCTTCTATTAGTACAAAAGTTTTGTCTTCTAAGCTAATGCCAAAATTCACCATCCTGTTCAAATTGTATAGTACTATCAAGGTTAGATTGTACTCTTCTTTCTCCGATAAAGCTCAGCACAATTTTTTGTTCCTATTTAGATTCAGAACCCTTGAATTTATTTATTTATTTTGTCGCATTTCTATGCCGTCCAACTCCCAAGGGACTCACTGTAATAGAATTACAGTGTCTATTTAATACAGTAATAGCTTTGCTTACAGAGTGACTTGAATCAAATCCACATTTATCAGTAGTTCCCCAGTGACAACAATTTAACTTTACAAAAGGGCAATTTTTCAGTTTCAGTCAGATTCTACACTAAAGTCCTGTGACAAGCACACAAAATCAGGTGTGAAATCTTTGTAGGCAATGTGTGGATCTTCAGGCTGGTTCTTGATTGTTGAAGAAAAACGATCAAGATCAAAAGGACACGGTGGGGCAAATCCACCCCTCTGCACATTTGGCACCTCTTCCTCAACAGTCTTCCTGTTTCAGGTTATTGTTTTCTTGTAGAAAGAGGATGGACGGGGAGATTACTGGAAACTTTCTTAAGCTGAGCAGGTTTGCAAGATGCATGCTTTAGATTTGCTTGCAGGCTGTGTGTTTGCTACTTTATGGGCAGTCTTAAGACACTGCCATTCTTATGAATTTGATGATCCCAGATCAGGGAAGCTTTCAAGCCCACATCTCTGAGCTGTGATGGTCTTTCCTCCTGTCTTACCACAATCCTCACTGCAAAGTATTGGAAGGAAGCAGAACTGATAAAAATCATTGATATGGTAACTTATGGTTCTTGGGCTCACTGGAAGCCTGGAAGCCAATAAATCTCCCATTTCTGAAAAGTTGCCAAGGCAGGGAGAAAGAAGGCATCCTTAGAGCAGGGGTCTCCAAGCGCATAGCCCAAGTAGAAGAAAGACATTATTCTTATTCAGTAATCCTCCCCTCTTTTTTTCTTCATCAGTATATTAACTCCTGGTACAAGGATAAGATTTAGTAGATTGGGGCACACATACCTTGCACACACAACTCTTTGTAATATTCCCAGTGAAATCAAATCACCCTTCTTCCCAGGGAAGCCTGTCATAGGTTTGCAACAGTTTGCAACTGTCTTTACACAAAGGGGAAAAAACAGTCCAACCTATAAAAAACAACACCACAAAAAACTGATTAGGAACACAAGTTAAAATAGGGAAGAAAATGGTAAGTGAGCACCTGTCTACCCTAGACGAGTTCAAATCACCAGGACTGGATGGATTACACCCCAAGGTTCTGAAGGAACTGGCAGATGAGATCTCAGAACCACTGAACTATATCTTTCAAAGATCCTGGAGCACCAGGGAACTGCCAGAGGACTGGAAAAGAGCTGATGTAGTTCCCATCTTCAAAAAAGGGGAAAAAAGATCCAGGAAACCGCAGTCCTATTAGCCTGACCTCAATACCAGGGAAGATTCTGGAAAAGATAATCAAGCAACAAAACAGCGAACACCTAGAAGCAAAGTAATAACCAAAAGACAACATGGGTTTGTCAAAAACAGATCATGCCAGACTAATCTTACTGCAATCTTTGACAAAGTGACAAAATTAGTGGACCAGAGGAATGCTGTCGATATAATTTACTTGGACTTCAGTAAGGCATTTGATAAAGTAGAACATAACCTACTACTAGATAAAATAGAAAAATGTGGGTAAGACAGCATCATCACCAGATGGATTTGTAACTGGCTGACCAACTGCACTCAAAGTGTAGTCCTCAATGGAATTGCATCTACATGGAGGGAAATATGCAGTGGGGTACCCCAAGGCTCTGTTTTAGGCCCAGTACTCTTCAACATCTTCAACAATGATTTGGACGAGGGGATAGATGGGGAACTCATCAAATTTGCAGATGACACCAAACTATCAGGAATAACCAACACTCCGGAAGATAGGCTTAAGATACAGAAGGATCTTGACAGACTTGAATTGGGCGCTATCTAACAAAATGAAATTCAATGGTGAAAAAAGTAAGGTGCTACATTTAAGCAAGAAAAACAAAATGCACAGGTACAGGATAAGTGGTACCTTGCTCAATAGTAGTAACTGTGAGAGGAATTTTAGAGTCCTAGTGGACAACCATTTAAATACGAGCCAGCAGTGTGCAGCAGCTGCCAAAAAAGCCAACACAGTTCTAGGCTGACTAAACAGAGGGATAGAATCAGGATCACATGAAGTGTTAATACCACTTTATAATGCCTTGGTGAGACCACATTTGGAATACTGCACCCAGTTTTGGGTGTAAAAAAGATGTGGAGACTCTAGAAAGAGTGCAGAGAAGAGCAACAAAGATGATTAGGGGACTGGAGGCTAAAACATATGAAGAACGGTTGCAGGAACTGGGTATATCTAGTTTATTGAAAAAAAGGACTAAGGGTGACATGATAGCAGTGTTCCAATATCTCAGGGGCTTCCACAAAGAAGGGGGAGTCAACATCAAGCTATTCTCCAAAGCATCTGAGGGCAGGACAAGTAGCAATAGGTGAAAACTAATCAACGAGAGAAGCAACTTAGAACTAAGGAGAAATTTCCTGAGTTAGAACAATTAATCAGTGGAACAACTTACCTCCAGAAGTTGTGAATGCTCCAACACTGGAAGTTTTTAAGAAGATATTGGATAACCTTTTGTCTGAAGTGGTGTAGGATTTCCTGCCTAAGCAGAAGGTTGGACTAGAAGACCTCCAAGGTCCCTTCCAACTCTGTTATTCTTTTTTCTGTTTTCTGATACATTTTGAAATATTGGGGCTTCTGGCCACTGATAGGATTACAGGAGTCATCGCCCAAATCTACTTAGAGTTTATTTAGATCTTTGTACCATATTTTCCGGCATATAAGACGACTGGGCGTATAAGACGACCCCCGAATTTTCCTGTTAAAATATAGGGTTTGGGCTGTACTCGCCGTATAAGACTACCCCTCTTCCAATGCACACCAAATAAAAATTAAAAAACATCAACTGGCTCACCCACAATGTAAAAGCAGCTGTGCTAGACCCAAAATGGCCCCTAAAACAAGCAGGAACCTCACACAGCCACAAAAAGCCCAAAAAAACAACTTTCACACTTTACACACACACAACACAACACAACACAACTGGCTCACCCACAATGTAAAAGCAGCTGTGTTAGACCCAAAATGGCCCCTGCAACAAGCAGGAACCTCACACAGCCACAAAAAGCCACAAAAAACAACTTTCACACTTTACACACACAAAATTCCACATACAGCTTTGTGAGATTTTGTGTGTTTGTGTAGTTAGAGTGAAACACTACAAAAACACACTAATCTTAGAAAGCTGCACAAATATTATTTTATTTTATTTCATTTTTATTTTTATATGAAAGCTAAATTTAAAACTTCCTAAACTTTAAATGGCTAGGTCTAAAAAAGAACAACTAAAAAAAAACCCAATTAACTATTTTTTTTAAAGATCCCAAAAGGGAAAAAAACTTACCCAATAGAACAGGGTTCTCCAACCTTGGCAACTTTAAGACTTGTAGACTTCAACTCCCAGAATTCCTCAGCCAGCTTTGTTTTGCTGGCTGAGGAATTCTGGGAGTTGAAGTCCACAACTCCCTGCCTGCTAGATTGCAGGCAGGGAGTTGCTTGCTGATGGAATGGATTCAGGCAAGCTAAGCAAGGCAAGCGTTGCGACTAGCAGCTAAGGTAAGCAAGCTGGAGGGGAAAAACTTTTTTCCTTCTCCATGGCTCTGGCGATCCCAGCTGAGTTGCCTGATTAGCAGATCGTCAGAGCTTGGATCACCAGAGCCATTTAAGGCTCGTCAGAGCCTTTCGGGCTGGTCTGCCTGGTTACAGGAGAACGACACCCGGTGTATAAGACGACCCCTGAGTTTTGAGAAGATTTTCATGTGTTAAAAAGTCGTCTTATACGCCGGAAAATATGGTACTATAGTTACAGTTACTTAAAAGGAACAGCTGCAACAAACACAGGTTTGGCTGGAGACTGTTACTGTACCTGACTACCTTGCTTTATCAGGGTTTGTGGACTGTAGGTGATGTTGATTGAGCTTCCCTTCACAGGTGTCGTCACTGCTTTTTTCACTCTGCTCACAAAGATCTCTGTAAGGAGCACTCGGCATTGGACATCCAATGTGTTTCCTGAGGTCACCTAATCTTTTTTCTTTCTATCCTCCTGCAAGCTGTTGTTAGTGTATGACAATCCCCTCTAGATTAATGGAATAGCCTCTTAAAACTACAGGTAGTCCTCAATTTACGGCTACAATTGAGCCCAAAAGTTCTGTTGCTAAGCATTTGTTAAGTGAATTTTGCCCCAATTTAAGACCTTTCTTGCCAGTTGTTAAGTGAATCATTGCAGCTGTTCAGTTAGTAACACAGTTGTTGAGTGAATCTGCCTTCCCCATTGACTTTGCTTGTCAGAAGGTCACAAAAGGGAATCCTATGACCCCAGGACACTGCAACCGTCATAAGTATGTTGCCAACCGTCATGAGTCAGTTGCCAAGCATCTGAATCTTGATCAGATCACTATGGGGATGCTTCACTAGGCACTATGGGGATGTGTGAAAAACAGTCATAAGTCACTTTTTACAGTGCCGTTGTAAGTTCGAGCAGTCACTAAATGAACTTTTGTAAATTGAGGATTACCTGTATTCCTTTCAATTGGATAATCAATGCATAATCTTGTTAAAGCAGAACAAAAACCATGCATGCATTTAAACTTTCACTCAAAAGGAGATTTTTGGAGCCTAATTTTATATCAAAGTCTTTTTTACTATTTTTTATTTTGCTTTTTAAATGACTTTTCTGCCTTGGCCTTGACACCAGCATCTTTTTATGTGAATTTGGGGTACCTTTCAGTGGTGGGTTGCCCTCGGTTCGGACCGGTTTGCAAGAACCAGTAGTAAAACTGATGGGAGGCTCTGCCCACTGACCCAGATGTTGTCATAGGTGATCTGTGGATGTGCAGAAGCTTGGCTTGCGCGCGCAAAGTGAGCACACGTGTGCAATCTTGTTGCAAACTGATAGTAATGGTAAGTAGAACCCACCCCTGGTACCTTTGATCTTTTTTTGAAAGGGGGGGTCAGTTTATTTTATGTACAACACATATGCTGATGCAATGTAAAATCTTATCATCTTTCCACTAGGTTTAGATTAAATATCAAGACATCTTTGCTGTTACCACTAGGATACGTTAAATTGCCTAATCTCCAACGTCTTCCTCCTCCTAACCTGTATGATTACTTTATTAAAGATGACCAAAAAAGGAAGTTTTTTTTTTTTCCTCTTAGCCAACACTTTCAGCTTCATGCTCTTCCTGCGTTAAATTGCTCAAGACATCTTCCCAGGGACTTAGATTCGATTTCATCTTTCTAAATTTCAATCTTGAAGTAAATGAGATTCAAAGGAGGGGATGCATTCTCCCCCTCTCCCCTTTTTTTCTCTTCTTTTTTGAATTTTTATTGGGTTTCCCAAACCTCTTGCAGCCCACAGATGCAGCATCGGCTTCTTTCTATGCTCACTACAATCAAGCAGCAATGCTATTTCCTAACCAGTGCAAATTTTAATTGATTCACGCTTTCCTGACTTGAGCCAAGCAGCCTTTTCCTTTTTGATAGTGAAAAGACTCTTACGAAATTTTTCAACCATGCTTGTCAATTGGGTGGAGCGAAAGCCGTTGCACAGCTCTCTTCTTTAAAAAACAATTAGAGAGCTTTGGTTAAACAACATTTATAAGACATAGTTTTCCTCTGCTGCAGAAAATATTGTTTCCTAATAATGAGTTATTGGACTTTAGTTTATCGCTACACCTCCTGTGTGATAAGCTACATTTTGTGCAAAAGAAACAAACCCTCCGTATACTGATTCAATAGCAATAGCACATAGACTAATATACTGCTTCACAGTGCTTTACAGCACAATCAACAATCCAACAATCTGGGTCCTCATTTTACTGACCTCGGAAGGATGGAAGGCTGAGTCAACCTTGAGCCTGGTGAGATTCGAACTGCCAAATTGCAGGCAGTCGGCAGGCAGCAGAAGTAGGCGAAATGAATAAATTCATAGACGTTTCTCATCCCTTCTTTCTTACTCAAGTCATGTGCCTTCAAAAGTTCAATAATAAAGAGTCATCTATTAATTTCCTTAAGGTCACTAACAATCCAGAACATGATGTTATTTTAAGGGGAGGTGGGGAAGGGAGTCCTTTAAAGGTTAAATTAAGAACTGACCTGATTGAATCCTTCTATTTCAGTCTCCAATGATACATTTCACAGTGTGGACTGCTGTGGAAGAGCAAATTCTGTACTGGGATTCATTCGGAATAGGATTGAAAGTAAAATCACCAATATTGCGAAGTTCTTCAGATAAAAACTGTGGCACAATCATCTTTGGAATATAAAATATTGTTCTGGACATAGAATATATGTAGAAAAGAACAAACAACATTATCAATCAGGGCACTGGAGTTAAAAGTTTAAGCTAAAAAGTAGCATGGAGTAGGGGAAACGGGGTGTATGCACATACTGTACATTAAGTACCAAAAAAAAAAAAAGATATTTTTCCTTTTTACTTATACCAAAAGGACCCACAATTGTTTATGATGCTGAACAGTGGGAGATTTAAGATAAAAGAAAAAAAGAAATACATTCTTCATACAACGCATAATAAAAACATGGAATTTGCAATCACAATATTTCATCATTTTTGATGAAAGGGATTTGAAAGGGATTCAGCAACTTCAAGGCTAACATTTATCTGTTCATAGGTGTCAGACCTACTGGATAGACAAATAAGTGCCCGCATCAAAGATAGCATATCTCTAATTGGTGAAAAATGCATCTAGAAGGGGGTTGTAGCCCTCACATCCTGCATGGCACTTTCCAAGACATTTGGAGACTCAAGTTGATGCGACCTCACACTATTGCCTGGGCAATATCATGCATATGAATAAAACAATTTTATATATATGGGTTTTTCTTTTAAAAAAACTTGTTTTATGATAGGTTTAGAATTATGCTACATTTGTGACATGTTTCTCAGCTCAAAACTGCACATCAATCAATCACATTCTGGTGGCTCGATGGGTTGTAATTTACCCCTTCATAGCCTAAGCCAACATTTCTTGTCCAGCCTGCAATCAGAAGTTTGTTTTCAGGGAGGTACCGATCACATCATCAAACTACTTAAAACATGGATCTAGTGTCAAATAGTCTCTTCCTTTTCATCTTGTAACCCTTCAAGGGATCCCTCCCATTTGGTCATTCACAGCGCACTGAGCAGTGACATACCAAGCAGTCACCATCCAAGGACCACAACACAAAGGCCATATTCCACTCTGTGAGCTCCTTAAGGGTTAATTTAGTTTGTCTCTCACAGAAGTGCCTTTCATTAATTCATATGGTGGAACTCCTCCTGTCAACTGCATTTAAGTATATTGAGTTCAATGGGGCCTTTGTGTTCAGTTTTGCCCCAAATCTAGCTTTCTATCTTTAGTTCTTCCATTGTTTATTTCTTTCTCTGAGGATTACTTGGGGAGGGGGGAGGGGAGACTGTACACCGCTTTCTAATCTCAGAGATACAACACTATATCACTACAACATTTTCATTACAGTGCTAGTGTTACTGGATCAATAATCAGTCAGAACAAATAAGAATTATATTTCATATTGTTGAAATATTGTTTCATATCCAAGAATGGGGCCAACTCTCCTGTTAGATAGAGTGGATGCCTCAGGCAAAAGATATCATGAAAGGGCAGCAAATTATTAGTCATTTAATTTGTTTTTATTGTATTTTTTTACCACCCAAAAGGAGGGAAAGTGCTTCTGGAATGTTCTGCCTAATATATCAAAGTACCTTGACTGGTTTAGGTACTCAGCAACTTAACTATGAAGAGGGAAGAGAACACCCTCACAGATAAGAACATATTTTGCCTCTACCCCGTAAAAATCTATAGCTCTTCAGTCAAGCTTAAGCAGGGGCACTTGACAAATATTTGACCTGCATTTTCAGGAACCTTCTGTAGAGCTGAAGAAGAAAAATGAAGTGTTGTTGAGGTGCTAAGTTAAACAAGCAGAAAACTTGGGAGGTATGCCCATCGCTAGTCGATTAATCTTCTAGCTTGAATCTGATGGCTAATAACTTTAGCATAGCAAAAGATTTGTCAATTTCTATTGGCAGAAGTTTGAAATAACACAACGCAATTACAATGTATTTACAATATTAGAAAATGCTTTCCTTTGTTAGGTGATAAAGGGTCTTTTTTGTTTGTTTCTTCATTATATACATTAAAAGGGGCAGAACCAAATAGTGTTCAATTTTATAAAAGCAATCCTTAACCTTTAATGCCATTCATTCATCTTTGTCCACCTCAATTACATCTATCCATAATCATTAATGGAAGTTTCAGATGCTTAATTATACCATTACGTCTTTTAAGATTACAGAATGTATCACTCATTTTACAAACAAAAGAAAAATGTGAAAGCACCCATATATCATATTTAGTACCCTAAATCTCCAATTAATTAAAGTATTCAGAGTAGAGTCTTCAGAACCCCCCCCCCCTTTTTTTTTTAAAAGTCCAATGGTCTTTAATGGGCATCCACAGAGGGAAAAACAATGAAAGAGGAAATAAACAATGAAAGACTGTATTTGTGATGGCTCAAACATCAGGTCTTACTAGCATCAGATATTGGAACACCTGAATATAATTATAGGGTTTAGGTAATGACTTCACCAATCACATGTCAAAGTATTGACTTTTATAAAGTTAGGTCATGAAATAGTGTGCTGATAATAACTTCCATATTTTTCTCACTTCAAAGCCAAAAAGCCTGTAGGATAAAACTGAGTAATATTTGTTCACGGAAAATGAGGTCTTGCCCACCCATTAACTGATTTGACAGTCACTGTCAATACATCTTTTGTAATCTGGTTGGAAAACAAATGGGAAAACAATATATCAGACATTCCTAATTTAGAACAATAATTTGCAAAATGCTTGGCTGTAAATTCTGGGAGCTCTAATTTAACATGGGAAGACACAGGACAACATACATGATAGCTAACCTTTGAGGTTGTTTAGAGTGACCTCAGAGTGTGTCCTCTGACTTCTTGACACATTTATAGCTCAAAGCACACTTCACAACTGCCTTTGAATTTCTCTGTGCTATAACTGTAAGAGTGGACAAACTGGATGGGACAAAATCAGGGTAAAGTGAACTTAGAGCAAAGTAGTTCCAAAGGTGCTGATTGTAAAAGGCAGCTGGACTATCTTGTGGTTTTTTTCTTTGAAAATTTTTCGCTGCTCATCCAAGAAACTACTTCAGTTCTGATGAGTAGCAAAATGTTTTCAAAGAAAAGAGAAACCAAGAAAGTGCAGTTGCCTTTCAAAAAAGCACCTTTGGGACCATTACGTACAGTTAGTTGTGTACAAATATTATGTTAATTATGTACAAATATGTACACCAAGACCTTATGTTTGTATGTACACTGTATGTTTATATGCACACTGTATGTTTGTAAGTCCACTGAGAGCTTATGCACCGGAGACAAATTCCTTGTGTGTCCAAACACACTTAGCCAGTAAAGAGTAAAGAAATCTAAGAAAGAAAGAATTAGGATCTGGATGGTTGAGAATCTCCATAGGCATCTAGAGGAAAGTATGCATTCTTGCAAGACAAATAACAATGGGAGGGGTTCTGATGTTGTAGCTGCTGCATTTCTAATACCCCAAATACCTACGTTCCCAGGCAGAGGGGAGGGTTTTGCCGTGCATTTGAGAAGGCTGTTTATCACCGGTAACCAAATTTCACAGGAAGAAGTTTCTGTCTTTGGCAGACAAATGGTTTGTATTGAGTAACAGGATCCTACACATTTTGCAAAGGTGCCAGATAAACCAAAGGAGCCAGGAGAAGGTGACAGCAAGGAGTTGTTGTTTATATTTGAAAGACAAGGTGACATTTTACTTTTGAACTAACAAAATCCATAAAACGCAGTCTGTTCTGATAACCCGTAAGGCTGTTCTGAGACAAACATCTAAGGGTGTAGTTAAAGAATCACGAGAGATGCTTTAAACAACCAAATCCAGTTTTATGATTTCCTTGGAATTGCCATCCCTAAAACTCCCAGCCAATATGAGTAAGATTGATTCACTTCAGCTCACAGAAAGATTCTGGGTTGTGTTTGTTAGGGGGCCTAGTACTATTGTTGTTCTCTTTCATAATGAACATACCCTTATATTATAAAAGTACAAGAAATGATAATACTACAGTAATTATAATGACTCTTTCTTGGTTTTTCTGCACAAAGTCATAAACATCTAGTATTTCACTATATCTAGGTAGCATATCATGAACTTTTGAAAGCAGAGGCTATAGTTCAGAGGTGGGTTTCAGCAGGTTATGACCAGTTCTGGAGAAGCGGTAGCGGAAATTTTGAGTAATTAGACCAGTTTTGGAGAACCAGTAGTAAAAATTCTGACTGGCCCTGCCCCCATCTATTCTCTGCCTCCTGAGTCCCAGCTGATTGGGAAGAAATGGGAATTTTGCAGTAGCCTTCCCCTGAAGTGGGGTGGGAATGGAGATTTTACAATATCCTTCCCCTGCCACACCCAAGCCATGCCCACCAAGCAACACCACGCCCATCAAGCCACACCCACAGAACAGGTAGTAAAAAAATTTGAAACCCACTACTGCTATAGTTCTCCAGAACGTATGACTGAATTGTTTTTCCATATTTCCATGTGTTTTTGTGTGCAAAAAAAGACGGGTTTATTGTTAATTGTTTGGAAAATTGTAAAGCCTTCTTATATTTTCGTTATAGCGTTGGGTTTTCTTGGAATAACATGGAATTATTCCATATCTTAATATCTTGGTTTTTTACATAAGAGCATTTCCTTATACTTGCTATAGAAGCCAGTTCTTCTTGATGTGTCCAAACTATGGCTATTATTACTTCATTCAACTGTGCAAGGATATAATAAAACTTATAAAATACATGAGAGCCAAAGCTAGAAAACAGAGAAGAGATCAATATTTTGTTCCCAGTGTATTGATCCAAACTTTCCTTGAAAAAGATCTGTGGGAAAGCTTGGTATTTAGTTTACCGATTGTGGCATTGACAGGTTGTGGCATTTATTTATATTGTATTTCCTTTCCAATCAAAATTATCCAAAGTGGCATAAACAGAAAATTTTTTAACACAAATCAATAGCAAGTAGCTGTAGTGTAATAGACAGCTAGAAAAGCAGCAGCAGTAAGAGAAGAATAAAGGTTTTGAAAAATGGGACTTTTATCTGAACATTTTCACATTGTGCTAAATCATCAGGTGGATTTTCTTACATTGGCTTTATTATGTTGGGCAGAATTAACAAGCCTGGGTTTCTTAGCCATAGTTTCTGGCATAACAATATATATGAATCATCTAAATAGAACCTACATCTTGGTGTAATATGTGTACTAAGTCTCTGAAGTTGCTATTAGAATTTGATGACTGAGATATAATTCAATTAATCAATGCTAGCAAACTTGTTCTACTATTCAATGGGCTTATACCAGATTGACTCCTAGCTGGCAGAGGCCACGGGGGCCGGTCCTTTGCTGTTTTGAGGGCCGCCCTGTGGGCCAGATCTAAGCACTCCACGGGCCGGATCCGGCACACGGGGTTTGAGTTTGACTCAGGGGTGAAATGTAAAATTTGTTACTACCGGTTCTGTGGGCTTGGCTTGGTGGTTGGGGTGGTGGTGGTGGTAATGTGATTGGGTGGGTGTGGCCAACTTTTTTTTTTTTAACTTTTCAAAACATTTTTTCTGCAAATGCAAAAAAAAATGCTTTGAAAAGCCTCTGCCAATCAGGCAACACAGCTGGGATAGTCAGAGGCTTTTCAAAGCATTTTTTTAACCACCTCTTCCGGTGAAGAGGTTGCAGAAAAAAAATGCTTTAAAAGCCTCTCTGACGATCCCAGCTGAGTTGCCTGATCATCAGAGAGGTTTTTCAAAGCATTTTTTAAAAAGCCTCTCTGACGATCCCAGCTAAGTTGCCTGATCATCAGAGAGGCTTTTCAAAGCATTTTTTAAAAAGCCTCTCTGACGATCCCAGCTGAGTTGCCTGATCGTCAGATATTTTTTTAAAAGCCTATCTGACGATCAGGCAACTCAGCTGGGATCGTCAAAGAGGCTTTTAAAACATTTTTTTCTGCAACCTCTTCACCGGAAGAGATGGTTTTAAAAATGCTTTGAAAAGCCTCTGACGATCCCAGCTGTGTTGCCTGATCGGCAGAGGCTTTTCAAAGCATTTCTTTTACCAGTTCTTTGGCGGAAGAAGTTGCAGAAAAAAATGCTTTGAAAAGCCTCTGACAATCCCAGCTGAGCCGCACGATCATCAGAGGCTTTTTTTTTTACTTTTAAAAGCATTTTTTCAGCAGAAGAAGTTGTAGAAAAAATGCTTTAAAAAAAAAAAGCCTCTGATGATCGTGCGGCTCAGCTGGGCATAGTGGAGGGGGGGGGACGCAGGGATTTTTGCTACCAGTTCTCCAAACCACCCGCCGCCATCGCTACCGGATCAGGCGATCCGGTCTGAACTGGGAGCATTTCACCCCTGGTTTGACTCCTATAGACACTTCACTGTATACCAAAAGAAATCATTATAAAAACATAATCACTTAACATTTTCTTCTAAGCAATCTTGGAAATCAAATTTGGCATTTCATTTTAACATGAAAATTTAAGATTTCCCAATTTCTTGTGAGAACCAGCACTAGAAGCTTTTTTCCACAGGGAACCATCTGAGAGAAGAGATACCGTTTTGCAGTTCCCAAGGAATCGAATTAGTAGCACACATTACCTTATTACAAAATTCCAAGTGGTTTACTTGCTTATAGCTTATTGCAACGTAAGGACAAAGCCATCTTGATTTATGATAGTTTCGTCAACCTGGGTACCCTTTAGATGTACGGAACTCCCAGAATTCTCCAACCACTATGGCCTTTGCTAGCAATTCTGGGAATTCCAATCTACACATCTGAAAGGTGGACTATTTTCAACAACACAAAGTTAAGCCACCCATGCAGATATGAATGATGCTGGCAGCTTAACTTCTTCAGAAAAAAGCATTTATTCTAAGCTGCTTTCCATTCCAAGCAGTTGTCTCCTTTCATTAGACATTTAAATAATATGACACCGTTCACAAGAAAAGGTTAGAGAAATAGTTTTGGGCAAAGTCCAAAGACTCTCTTTGCTGACCTTGGATTCTGTCCCAAAATTTTTCCCACATTACAACGAAACTATTTTGCCAGGCAGTATTTTCACATCTCTTGAAACAAGGGCAGGAACAGCAACAAAAAAATTGGACAAGAGAACTCGGGAAATGAATTTATATGAGATTATTTGCTTTATATAAAGGCAATTTTTTTTTTCCGGCAAAGAAATCAAATAAGGTTTTAAAATACAAGGACACAAGCCTTGCAACAAGATTTCAATAATTTAATTAAGCAGAATAGACAACAAGGGTTATTCAGTTATCAATTTCATTCAACTCCCCTTTCCCCAACTTGTCAGCACCCACTCATAATTGATTAACCATTGAAAATCTTTTTTCTCCCGGCATTTTTATGGAACTGAATGAAATACACAACAAATTTTATGCAGAAATAATTACAGAAGCAGACAACCGTAGCAAAAGTAGAAAATGATGAAATACCGACGCCAGGAATAGCTGAGAGAATAATGAACGGGATAGTGATCCATATTGATCTGGAGAACAGCTTTTGACTGACTGCAACCTATCAATTTCTAGAGTTTGAGCAATTATTTTTTCCAAGAAGGGAAGTTTTAAATACATAAGTAGTGAGTCTCTTCATTCTGCTGACTTAGGTGACAAGATTTCTGAAGTTACAGTGTTCAATGGAAGAACCTGGAATAAAATAAATGCAGAAAATTAGTATGCCATTCATATGAACCATACTTTGCTAGAATAATAAGCATGAAATGACAACACTTAGTTAGTTCCTCATAGAAGACATAAACAAATAAACATTTTCAACCAGAGATGGGGATGGTATTAAAAGAGAACTGGTGATACATTGATGGCATTGCTACAAATATGCTTCTTTTGTGCCAAATAAGAACCACTGCAGAGAGAAGATACATTTCAAGAATCAGTGGTGAAATCCAATTTTTTTTTACTACTGGTTCTGTGGGCGTGGCTTGGTGGGCGTGGTGTGGCTTGGTGGGCGTGATCTCCATTCCCACCCCACTCCAGGGGAATCTCCATTCCCACCCCACTCCAGGGGAAGGATACTGCAAAGTCCTCATTCCCTCCCCACTCCTGGGGGAAGGATATTTCAAAATCTCCATTCCCACCCCACTCTGGGGCCAGCCAGAGGTGGTATTTGCCAATTCTCCGAACTACTCAAAATTTCCGCTACCAGTTCTCCAGAACCTGTCAGAACTTGCTGGATTTCACCCCTGAATAGAATAGAATATATGTAGCTCAGGGTTGAACTGTGGGGTCCTTGATGCTCTCAGAGCTTGGTTGTTTTCGTGCTGATCTTTCATTATCCAGCTAGGGAACATCTTCAATGCTAACATTTAGTAAGGGTCTGCTCTTTGTTTATATATGGTTTGCCCTGACAGAATTGGTAGAAGTGTGGTGGAATTGGTGGAAGTGTGGTTTTCTCCTTAGTGGTTCTTTGATTAAGCTATTGTTCACTGCTTGATTGTTTGTCTGAGTTGGTTCCTAGATTAGAGTATTTTCTGTTTGATTGTCTGCTGTTGTTCCTAGTGTTAATCCCTACTTACTTAGCTTGATTACTGGCAATGAAGTGTTCTGGTTCTTTATGTTTCCTAGCTTTTTTATTGTCTCTTTTGAATTGTGTGTAAATATTGTTTACCTCTATGTGCCTGTTGATGGCTGATTTGTCTGAGTGCCAAACATCCAGGAATGTCCTGCATTTTTGGATTTAGTTTGGTCAAGGATGCTCAGAGTTTCCCAATTGAAAATATAGTTAAATCTACACAGTGGCTTATCCTTACATAGTTTGTTGTATATGACTCCATTGTTTTTTGTCTTGGGCTACTGGGTCTTTTGGTTTACTAAGGTGTTTTGGAGGGGTTAGTTGGTTTGTGTGCTATGGTGATGCCATGTGGTTGTAATAGTCCCATGGCTGTTCCTGTGGGTTTTTTATGTATAGCAGTGCCATCTTTTTCATAGCATGTATTAGTTGTGCTGTAATAGTTTGGGTGGTCAGGCACTTGTGGAGAAAGTTACATGGGTGGGAGATCTTGTGTAAGCAGTCTGTTTCCTCTTTCTGGTGTTCTGGAGTGCTACAGCATGTTTGCGTTCATCTGAATAAAGTTCTTACAGAGCTTCTCTTGTAGGAGATTGGGTTGGGAGATTAATACTTTGGTAGTGGAACACTTGGCTAGTATGGGTGGTTTTACTTGCATTTCTAATTTGCTGGCATTTCTTCTGCTGATGACGATATCCAGAAGAATAATGTGTTGTTGTTTTCTTCTTCCTTTGTTAATTTTATTCTTCTGAAGATGTGGTTGATTGTTTCATGTGCCTTCTCTAGCTTTTCCTTCTTATTATGACAGAGGTGTCATCTACATACCAGATCCATAATTTTGGTTGTATGCATGGGAGTGATATAGTTTCTAGACACAGACAGCTATGAATCCTGATAGTGGTGATCCCATAGGCATTCCTCTGATTTGTTGGTATATTTGTCCATCCAACTGAAAATAACTAATGAGGCATAGGATGATAAGGTTCATGGTTCTGGGTATTTCGATCTCGTGTATTTCGTTAGGTTGGGTGTGTTGTGTAGTAGTGCTGCCATGCAGTCTTTCACTACTTCTCGGTCTATTGATGTAGAGTGCTATGACATCGAATGAAAGGAAATGATATATTGTGTATGTTGGTGAAAGCATAGGATATAAACTAGACAGTACTATACTATGGTTTATATATTTTACACAGATGTAATTTGATAGATGAGATCCAATTAACTGGATTTATACAGCATGCTAAACAATAAACCAGGAGTTCACACAAAACAAGACCTAGCAAATCATACTGGAGCTTAGTGTGAAGTGTGCACACACAATTTCTTCAGTACTTCTTTACAAAATGAAGAATAATGATTCTGTCTTTCTTTTACTGAAAACAGAATACTGGAATACATCTCCATCAAATATAAAGGCTGAATGTGTACAAAATTGATGGGAGTCTTTTTAAACTACACCAAAGTGGCAAATAAGACAGTAACCTTGAGCATTTTGAAGGGATATCAATTGGTCAAGACTTCACTCTTGATAGGTCATGGACAAATATTGAAAATGGGCCTCAGCGCAGTGTGGCAAAATATAAAGTCGCTCAGCCTGAAGTTCTTGTGTTGCAATAAATTACAATTTCAAAACTTGGTGGACTTATCTTTGAACTTCCTGATAATAATCATAACCCTATCTTGGTTTGGTATGAATGAGGGTTTGGGTTTTGAAGTAACAGTTTTAAAAATGTATAGGAAATTGATGCGTGGAAGAAAAAGAAAATTCAAAGAAGGCAGTGAAAATACACAGCTATTTGCTCCTCTGACTGATCTCTTCTTCCTTTAACAATTGCATACCATCAACATTGCCCTAACTTAGAACTTCAGAATTTGCCATGTTTTCCATTGGCAGAATTTATTTTGTGTTTATTTATTGCACATCCCACATCACTTCCCACATTGTTTCAAAGCTGATTTCCTGAGGCACGGCAGCTACAGAGAAGACCTGTATTTTTACCATTTTTTCTAATGAGAAAGTCACAAAATGTTGGATCCAAACAGCATGAAGATAATGCAGAGGTGTTAAATTGGCGGCCTGTGAGCCAGATGCATCACGCGCAGGCCACACCCACCCCAGCTCCGTGAAGGGAAAAAAATATCACGAAATCTCACGTGACGGCAATGTGATGCCATGAGTTTGACATCCGTGAGATAATGAATCATTAAACTATTATTGATTCTAACTTACGATTTAACAAAATTGAATAATCAAGCCCTTGATGAATGGACAGATAAATAATAGAAATGCATGTATCTACCGAAAGGCTGAGTCACACGTCGTACCAATCTATGATAGCCTAATTTCTCTTTTGGCTCAATAACTAAGGCACCAGGCTAAGAATTGGATGACTGTGAGTTCCAGTTCTGTCTTAGGCATGAAAACCAGCTGGGTGGCTGAGAGAGTCACTTTCTCTCAGCCCAATTCATCTCATAAGGTTGTTGGGGGGAAAACCAGAAGAGGAAAGAGCATTAGGTATGTTTGCTTCCTTGAGATATTTATAAAAATAATAAAGTCAGGTAAAGTAAATATAAATTAGTACATAAATAAAAATAAATGTGAGAATCCAGTCAACTTTAGTAATTGCACAAAATATAACCAAAGCATGATATAGAGACAGCATGTGAACTGAGTTTAAATATTCGGTCACACACACCTACAAATAAATGTTAAAACAAAACAAAATGTCATTGGAATTCTAAGATGAAAAGAGCTCCCAATTTTCTCATTTGTGTGAGAAGGCCAAATTTGTGTAATTCCGGGAGAATCAAAATTGTACTTAACGAGGTAAGTGCACCATGCTAAGCGGTTTGTGATTTGTTTTGTTTTGTCTTAGCGTGCTATATGAAACCAATCGTTGTGGTTTGCAAACGAGGATTTCTGATTCCACAAAATAAGTGAACCTACCTTTATTTAATAAAACATAGTTAAGCAGGCCTAGGCTTAGCAAGATGCATTGATCCATTCTTTGATTGCTGAACATAATATAAAGCCCAAACTTGCAAGACAGCTTCCATGAAGATGACTGCTTTGATTTCATACTATAGTTTAGATGAGACTGACGGTTCTTGAATAGCCAAATATCACATTAAAAGAAGAAAGAAAAAGTAAAACTTCAGGAACATCGTTGTTGAGTAGGGATTAGTATCTGAAGCCTGAAAAGGAGACTTTATATATATGTGTGTCCTGAATTAAGGAGGTCTGCATTTTCCTTGATCTAGCAATCCAAAATTGAAACAGGTTTCATTTACTCAATTATTTAGATTTTTCCCAACAAATTATTCCTATGTAAAGCTGGCCTCAAAGATAAAAATAATCTCTCCTGGTGTTTCTGTCCTTCAATAAAAGGGTAGTGTAAGTACAAGCAGGACACATTTGATGGCAGCTAAAGATATTACAGGATAAGGTTGGTTTGACAATAGAGTGTTAATTGAAAACAGAGTGACAAAGTACCTGAAAAGAATAAGCTGCCACTAATTAACTTCTTATCATTAAGAAGATTAATGCGTAGAAGGGAAATTTTCTTCTACTTCTCCACAATGTTTCTGACATTTGTAAATCGGATTGCATTTTCTCTACACAGAAGAAAATCAGAGTAAATTGGGCATATTAATGCTCTTTCATCTACCAGTTTCTATATATCTTGGAAAGAGTGAAGTAAAAAAAGAGTAGTCTCTACCAAGCACATCTGCACATTTGCTGCCCTGGTCTAACGTAGTCTGATGCACAAACGATACAAGAAACGTTGACACCTATCAATGCTTTAGTTAATCAGATAGAATGTTGACACCCTCTTCCCTTCAGTATTAGATTTAATCATACATGGCATTACATATAGTATGTAATCCTATTAGCATTTCAGAAGGTCTTAAGATGCTTCCTTATGCATGGAAAGTTGGGTTTGTTTTGTTATTTTTCTTACTATGTATGTTTTTGTTTTGCTTTGTTTTTTTAAAAAACCGTATGTGCTCCACCCACATTTACAGTTGTGAGTTGGACAGCTCTATAAAGTGAATAACTAAGTAAATAACATACATGCATCACTGCCAAGTCACACATAAAAATGATTTGGCCCAACAATCTTTTTACACCCATTCTCTAGTTAGATCAGTTCACCCACTGATTTAAGCCAGGGAGGTAAATTTTTACTTGGAGTACATGTGGTCTCCACCCAACACATCTTTCTTTGACTACCAACATCACCAAATCTGGTGGCAAAATAACTATTTTTCAGAAGCACTTTTTCTTCTTTAAAAAAAATGTATGTAATGGTGGAAATAGGAACGAAAAGCCTCTGAAAAGCAAACCATTCCTTTTCCTCTCTTAATACTGCCAATACTGCCAATCCTGATTTTGGATTCTCACTCTTCCACCAGGCAAAATCAGGTTGTTGTTGTTTTTAAAAAATCATATTCCCACTTTATGTGAGATCACAATGTCATCAGAAGAAGAGACCCTACAATGCTGGTTGGGAAAATAAGGTGCAGCCAGTCCTGCTCTAAACAACAATGTAATTTGCTTGACTTGGACTTGGGATACTTTTTAAACTCAGCCATTATGATTTTAAACCATGATTTAGCGTTTATTTATTTGTTATTTATTTATTTATTAAATTTACTTGCTGCCCATCTCACCACAAAGTGACTCTGGGCAGCTTACAAGATTAAAAGCAATAAAACTAGATAGATAGATAGATAGATAGATAGATAGATAGATAGATAGATAGATAGATAGATAGATAGATATGGTGACTCAGTGACTAAGACACTGAGCTTGTTGATCGAAAGGTCGGCAGTTCAGCAATTCGAATCCCTAGTGCTGCGTAAAAAGGGTGAGTTCCCGTTACCTGTCCCAGCTTCTGCCAACATAGCAGTTCGAAAGCACGTAAAAAATGCAAGTAGAAAAATAGGGACCAACTTTGGTGGGAAGGTAACAGCATTCCGTGTGCCTCTGGTGTTTAGCCATGCCGGCCACATGACCACAGAGACGTCTTCGGACAGCGCTGGCTCTTCGGCTTTGAAACGGAGATGAGAGTCGGGAATGACTAGCCCATATGTGGGAGGGGAACCTTTACCTTTACCTTTACCTAGATGAGTGAGAGACAGGAAGGGAGGGGGAGAGAGAAAGGGAGGGAGACAATAAAATTATAAATAAAGCTAAAAAGATGGGGAGGGAGGTGGGACCTATTGTTAGTCTATCACTCCTACATTGGGAGCCCAGGCCACAGGCAGAGCCATGTTTTCAGGCCTTTATGGAATGGAAGGTAGGTGGGAATAGATGGGGGAAAGATGTTCCAAAGGGCCAGGGCCACAGCAGAGAAGGCTCTTCTCTGGGACTCCACCGGCTGGAATTCCTTGACT
Source organism: Pantherophis guttatus (assembly GCF_059756535.1). Classification (NCBI taxonomy): domain Eukaryota; kingdom Metazoa; phylum Chordata; class Lepidosauria; order Squamata; family Colubridae; genus Pantherophis; species Pantherophis guttatus. The sequence continues at coordinate 133,999,310 of NC_142063.1, read as the reverse complement.
GGCAGGATACGCAGTATCTTCCTCTGCTTCTATGAAACATGTTAATTCAGTAAAACCCATGATATCTCATGTATTGAGATTAGGAAATGACCTGAACTATTACAATTACATTGGCCACATCCTCACGTACATGACATAAACGTTCATAAATTTGTATAACTTGTGCAATAATGATATTCACTGTTAGCACTCATTCAACTCACCAGGAACAAACACAAATCATGTCTATAGTGCAATGTGTAAATCCAATTCTTTCTCCCACCCGCAAAACGCTCAAAAGCAGTCCCAGGGAGACTGGGAAGGAAATAGGTGAGTCTTAAAATCAATGCCAAAAGAGAAGCAGGCCAGATAGATGCTGGGTTTTTCCATTCTTTCCTTCCTATGTAAAGGAAATAAGAAAGGTGTCAAGAGGCCACTCTTCCACAAAAACAACCAATTCATCTCTCAAGTGCCTTTTCAAGCTTTACATGCAAGCACAATTTAGTCATTCCATGGGATGAAAGATGAAAGTAAAAGCTCATCCAAACAGTTCTTCAAGTTGATGTTCTTATGTTCCCTTCTCGTCTTGCAACATGCATTTCCCTTTTTATTTCAACACATAATATAGGCACTAGTAGGGAATTTCTCATTCTAGAAACCTGTCCTCCTCCTCCTCCTCCTTCCAGTATAAAAACATTATTTATGTTTTTAGAGTTTCAAAATTAAACGAAAATAATGCCTGCTGTTTAACGGTCTTCAAAACACTTAGTGGTCTTTTTCTTTAAATGCTCAAAATCTTTTCACCCAAGTAGGAAGAAAACTAAATTCATGCCCAGCATTTTGGAATGGATTCCATGACAATTGAAAGTTATACAAAATCCTCTTGAAATATTTTGAGAAATATTTGCACATATTCTGAGAATTCTTGGAAATTTAATTCTTTTGTTCAGGATATATTTCCGGGCTCCTCAATTTAATAATTGAATAATTCAATAAGTACTTAGTAATGTAGGATTATGTCAAAATCTAGCTGG